>NW_019272019.1:1757839-1805572 GCF_002738345.1 Cucurbita maxima
AAAAAAAAAAAAAAAAAAAAAAAAAAAAAAAAAAAAAGATCCTCATGAAATCTGTTCTCATAGTTCAATGCCAATGTCCCAAAGATACAACTCTTTCTCTGGCACCCTCAAGTGAACAGTGATCAAACCAGTCCCCTCATCAAATATGAACTCTACATCCTCCGAGTCGACCGCCACCCGCTTTGGTTTGCTCGAGGAATACGCCCCGAATGGCCCCGAACCGCGAACTTTCAATGATACATTCGAACTTCCAGGTCGATGGTTCAATTCTTTCACAGCTCCGCCCGAGTTGAACATCTTGATTAAACCTATGGGAGCAAACTTGACACCATTGGCCAGTTCCTTGACAGGAACAACGGTGAAGACATCGTATTCCCGAGGTTTTAAGGTTATCGGCATCGATGCATCCCATGGTAGGTAGACAAATTCTCCTCGAAGATGGGAGAATATCACGGCATCCTCGGTCGAAGAATCGCCTGCAATCTTCAATAGATAACTAACATCTTTTGCTCGAATAACCCCCGTGATCGTGTTGGGATTTACGTCGTGAATGAGGTTCTTCTTTTCGTACTTGCACCATCCCGCTCCTTGACAATTAAACACTCCAACAACTCCGGAATGATCATTCAAATTCCAAATCTTCAATAGACTGCAAAGTTAGCAATGCTTTAGAATACAATCCTGCTTATATCGATGCATCGAATGTAGACTTCAACGAACCTTTTTCCATCTCGAGCAGGATCCGTAAATAGGCAATCCTTCGTCGGTCGTCCGGGGAGCTTAGCTCTCAGAACAGAGCCATCAGGGAGCACGAGCTTCTTCAAAAGATTGAAGTCGTGTTGACCGGGTTTGTCGCTGTACAATCATGGTGACCGAGCTTAGCTCTCTGAATCTGTCGTTTGAAGTCGTAAGATGGTTTTGAGAAATCATACCTGACATATATAGCACAGCCTCCCACGGCACGGGCTGCTCCGTGATACTCCGCCATAGGATGAACACTCTGAAATCAAGACCGTTTTCGAGTTAGACTCTAACATGTCATCGAGTAAACGAAAAAATCGACACTCGAACAATAACTTTTTTCTTACATGGAACATATCCCAATCTGGCTGCATAAACTCTCCAAGAAATAGGGAATTGTAAGCAACTGATGCTATGTGGGTCGTGTGAGTTGCCGGATCTCTCGGCCAGAAATCGTCCGACGCTCGGATAACAGCGTTCTGTTTCGAACTGAGGAAATCGTAAACGTCAAACCATTGAGCATACATGATTATCAAACATGGAAAACAAAGATCACCTGTATAAACCGTCGGTATTGTGACTCATGCTCGAAATGATCCCGTTATCACGAAAGTTTCGGGAAACCGATGCCTCGAGCGCCTGGTGATACTTTCTAGTAAGTTTAACTCTTCCACCATGGCCTGCCCCGAGCGTCTCGAGAATGCTTTGAGCATCGACCTTAACTCCGTCGACACCAGCAGATGCAAGATAAGAGTGCTGTTCATTGTAGAAATCAAAAACTTTTTCAGGATTCACAAGACCAAGTCCAGTTTTCGTGATGCTATTCAAAGCATCACACGGCTCGCTCGACTCGACCCCAGGAGACGCAACGGGATATGCAAGCTTAGGCTCGTATCGTTCCATCTCTTTAACTTCAGAACTCACACCACCCCAGTAGCCTGCCATGGCATGCCAAACATAGACATACTTCGTTGCGTGCTTCTCTTTCAAGTACGACACGATATGCTGGAGACCGAGCTCGGGATTCTCAATTCGCTCGCCCTTTTTACCATCTTTCTGAAACTTGTAATTCTCTTTTATGTTCGTTAACCTGTCTTCAAAGCTGAATATACAATCGAGTTAGCCCGACCGACGGTCGATTAACGAAGAAAACCGAACATCATTCGACATAAACGACATACATAGTCTGGTTATCATCTTTGCAATCAGTGCTAGTAGCATCCTTGCTAACTGATTGCCATCCATCATCAATAATCACAAACTTGGGAGGAATTCCCCCTTTCTCTAAGCTGCAAAATTCAGTGTCATTAAACTTCAGCTCAGCTGAGGAATATGTCGGGTCGTGTCAAAAACTACCTCTCGAGCCCATGCTTCACCCCGTCCAAGTCGACCTCGGTGTAGAAAGCATTCCATGTGCACCAGCCGAACCAGTTCAAAATATCAGGCACCTGCCAACCATCGAACATACACTAGCTAAACAATACTGATTGTAAGCGATCGAGAGCTCGAATCGAGGAAACGTGTTCGATGGGACGAAGGAAATACCTTCTTCCGCTCACGATGAGCAAAAGTTTGCAAATGATTCTCAACAGACCTATATAATGATGATTGTAATGGTTTCAAATGGATATAATCCAGAATTGAACATGAAAATGAGTATCAAAAGCTTACTTCACTGCATATGTAATGGTATCAAATGGGTCTGATCCTGCAGCCACAAAGACTAAATGGCTACCCTCGAACCCATCTACAGCAGGATCTCCTGCAACCAACCAAAGATTCAGATGCCATTTAAAGAACAACAAGAACGGGTGGAAAACTCTCCCTAGTAGATGTGTTTTAAAACCTTGAGCGAAACCTGGAAGTGAAAGCCCAAAGAGGACAATATCTACTACTCGTGGGCTTGGGCCGTTACAAATGTATTAGAGTCATACACCGGACGAGTGCCAGCGGGCAGCGAGGATGCTGGGTCTTAAAGGGCGGTGGATTGTGAGATCCTACGTCGGTTGGAGAGGAGAACAAAGCATTCTTTATAAGGGTGTGGAAACCTCTCCCAAAAAAACACGTTTTAAAACTTTGAGGGGAAGCCTGTAAAGGAAAGCCCAAAGAGGACAATATTTGCTAGTGGTGGGCTTGGGTTGTCACAAATGTTATCAGAGCCATACACTGGATGAGTGCCAATAAGGACACTGGGCATGAAAGTGGGGGTGGATTGTGAGATCCTACGTCAATTGGAGAGGGGACAAATCATTTTTTATAAGGATGTGGAAACCTCTCTCTCAAGCATACGCGTTTTAAAACCATGAGGGGAAGCCTAGAAGAGAAAGTCCAAAGAGGACAATATTTGCTAGCGGTGGGCTTCGACTGTTACAAATAGTACCAGAGCTATACACTGAACGAGTGCCAACGAGAACGCTAGGCCACAAAGGGGGTGGATTGTGAGATCCCACATCAATTGGATAGGGGAACAAAGCACTCTTTGTAAGGGTGTGGAAATCTCTCCCTAAAAGACGTGTTTAAAAACCTTGAGGGGAAGCCAGAAAGGGGAAGCCCAAAGAAGACAATATCTACAAATGGTATCAAGGCTATACACAGGACGAGTGCCAGTGAGGACGCGGGGCCTCAAAACGGGTGGATTGTGAGATCCTATCGGTTAGAGAGGGGAACAAAACACTCTTTATAAGGATATGGAAACCTCTCACTAACGATAAGCTTAAAAGGAAAAGCCCAAAAATGATAATATCTGCTAGTGGTGGGCTTGGGCTGTTACAAATGATATTAGAGCCATACACCCGGCAAGTGTCAACAAGGACATTGGGCCTCAAAGAGGGGTGGATTTCTACTAGTTGTAGACTTGAGTTGTTACAAATGGTATCAGAATCATACACCGAACAAGTGCCAACGAGAACGTTGGGCCTCAAAGAGGGGTGGATCGTGAGATCCCACGTTGTATATAGAGAGGAACAAAACGCTCTTTATAAGAGTATGAACGGGCTAATTTCTTACCACTTTCCAAGCAGATTTCAAGCTCATTATTCTCATTTCCCTGAAGAACAGCTCTGAAATCGCCTTCAAGAATAGGAAGAAACACAGTGTACACGGCGGCTCCCTCCTCTTTATTTCCGGCGACATTAGAGCCGTTACATACTTCGACCACCAGAAACTGAGTCTCGACCGGAATTTCCTTGCCGGAATTCCCCATTCTTTGAGTCATCCACCACAATTTGAATCGAAAACCACACATGAATCTCAACCCACTGCAAATCCAACACAAAATTTCACATTCCTAGATTCTAATTTAACCTAAAATCAATTGCAAGAACAAAAAGGAAAAACATACATAAGCTTCCCAACAGGGAAAACTCTCCGGCAACCAACATGATCAGACTGAACTCCGATGAAGGCGCCGTTCGTCACGCCGCCGCCAGGCGCCGGCGAGACAGTGATATTAGTATGAACATCAGACAAAACAGGATTTCCCAACACCGTCAAATCCCCATTGGACAAAGTGATTCCAGCACCAACCGTCATGCTGTTCTTCTCAGCCTCCACCGGAGGAAAATCCGGCAAAAACCCACCACCGGAAGAGCAAGAACCACCGCGCGAAAGCGGGAAAAACAGAGAGGAATGAAGAAATGGGGAAAAGGGTTGATGGAAGACGCCATGGAAATGGGATATTTATAGCAGAAATTAAGGAAATCCATTGAAGAAGAAGAAGAAGAAAAATGAAGAATTGGAACAGGGGAGGAGAAGAAATAGAGAACAGGGGCATTTTCTTGAAGGGAGTTGTCATTCACATGAGTAGCTGTCGAAATCGGATGAATCACAACCGTCCGTCTCCTCATAAAAGATATTTTTTATTTTTATTTTTTTTGCAGAAAATAATGTTTTTTAATTAGTTTTCACGTGGTTAATAATCTAAAAATATATATTTTTTAATTTTTAAATACTAATTTAATAATAAAAAAATTATTTTTTATAATTTCAATAATACTATTAACCTTAGTTTCGACCCAAAACCACTCGAAAATAGAGGATTGGGTTGGTTCGGGTTGGCTGCGAATTCTATTTAAATTACTCTGGTCATAAGATTTGGTTAGGTTGTGAATTTTACTCGAGTTACTCGAGTCACCAACTCGACCCACTTGAAATTTTGAATTGGTTTAAAAGATTTCTTCTAACCTATTCGTATATACTTGTACACATGTAGTGTCTCATTATCGATAAGAAAAGATACATAGAAGTATGTAAATATATATTTGATATTTTGTTAAAATTAACATTTATTTTTATGGGATATGTGGAGAATTAAATTTTAAAATTTTAATTTGTGTGCATCTTATTTATTTATTTTTAATATAATGAAATAAATTATCGATCATTTTCATTCTAAATTAAAATAAATATTTTAAAAGTAAAAGAATTCAAGATATTTAAAGTTATAAAAAAATTTTAAAAAAAAAGTAGGTAGAAGATTTATACTCGGCTCGTGATTTATAGCCACGTGCTCCAAATTTATGAGCTACAAATATTCGAGAGATGTTATCGTGGAAAGTACGATTGATCATGATTTAAAAATTAAATAAATAAATAAAATTGTCAAAAAAGTACTTTAAAAGTTATGCCAATTTTAAATTAAGGGGATCTATTAAAATTTCAAATTAAAAAAGGATAGGTTTAAAGAATAACAATAAATAATTTTCAAAAAGTACGGTGTTAGGGTGTTTATATGCCTCGAGAACCCGATCAAATCGGACTATTCAACTCAAACTATAAAGATTCATTGGGTTAAATTTTTTTCAATTCAGTTTGAATCGGGTCGATTTTTGGAAGATTTGAAAATTCGGATTAGTTCGTAAGTTGTTTTTTTTTTTTTTTTTTTGTCGGGAATCGAAAATAGGGTTACAATCCAACCCTACTTACTTTTAAGATTATTATGAAAAATTAAGAATATTTGACGTTTGTAACTAATGTTAGTGATAATGTTGTGACTTATGAATGTTTGATATTTGAATTTTATGAGATTATAAATATGATTTTTTAAATATTAATAATAATAAAAATAACCCGACAATCCAACCCAACTCGAAAATAGAGGGTTGGGTTCGGTTGGGTTGTGAACTTTATTCGGGTTACTCATGTCATCAACCCAACTAACTCAAAATTTCGAGTTGTCAAAAAAAAAACCCGTAAAGACCCTAATAGTTTTATGATATATTAAAAGAAATTAAATCAAAATGATTCAATAAATATAAATTTAAATTCATGTCTAATAAAGCCCTAAACTTTCACTTTTATGTATTAAGTTCATGAATTTTAAAAAATATTGAGTAGATTAATAAAATTCGACACAAAATTAAATTTTTTTAAGATATCTAAAAGTAAGGAAAATTTATAAGAACTAAAGCACGCTTAACCATGAAGGTTCTATGATCGAGCCACCAAAAAAAGACGGTACACCTTCTTGACATAAGATACACGAACACTATAATTATATAATCTCGTTTTTAGGTAGTATAAAAGGTAAACTGGTCCAAAAATTGATCGGGGTCAAGATTCAATCAAGTACTAGTAGCTTACTCAATGATCTAAGACTCGTGCGATTAAGGTTGTTGTATACAAATGAAATACTCGGGCTTAGCGAGATTCGTGGTAGTTGAAATAAAACGTGTTTCGTCCAAAAGCATTACTCTGAAATGTTATTGATTTATTAATCTCTTTCAAAAAAAAAAAAATATTATTCTCGATAGAATCGGGTTTAGAATAACTTTATAATAAAAATATTATTCTCGACCCTATTCAATTTTAATTATTAATTTTTTAAAGAATCAAATTTGGAATAACTTTCCAAAAATATATTTTGAAAATAAATATTATGTTTGGTATAACTAATTATGTGAGTGAAATTTTGTTTTTAAATAATAATAATAATAATTGTTGGATGATGAAAGTCCCACATCGGCTAATTTAGGGAATGATCATGGGTTTATAAATGAGAAATACTAACTCCATTGGTATGAGGTCTTTTGGTAGATTAATTTTAATCTTAAAAAAACAAATGACATCGATATTTCTAAGTCTAGAGCATTGTAGTTGGTATCGATATAAATATTGTCTGTTTTTGCCCGCTGCGTATCACTGTTAATCTCACGATTTTAAAACGTGTTATTAGGGAAAGATTTCCACACCATTATAATATCATTTGTAAGTTCACCGCTCGTAGATATTGTCAGCTTCAGCTCGTTATGTATCATTGTTAGACTTACAGTTTTAAAACACGTATGCTGAGGTTTTCACATTCTTATAAGGAATGTTTTGTTCCCCTTTGATGCGAGATCTGACCGGTGGAGAATTGTTCCCTAAACTCACAGTTTTAAAACACATATAAATTTGTATTTATATGGTGAGAATTTAAGACGATAAATACTAAGGGTGTATGTGGTCCGGGTTAAATTGGGTTGAAAGATTTTTTTGACCCAACCCAAAAGTTCGGGTTAGTTGGATTAGTAACCCAACCCAACCCAAAATTTTTCACAACTCAACCCAACCCTGATATGAACAAAAGACATCAATCATAAAATATATTTCAATCAATATGTGAAGAAAAGGTTGTCAAAATTATAAAAAGAAGTTTCAATTCATGCCATATAAATTTTAAGACTTTTTATTTACTGGGTTACAATTATATAATGGCTAATTATGGTTGTTACAACTCTTGTAATGACTTTAATAGTTTCATTTTGAGGCTATATAAAGCTATGTATGTTGTATGTGTAGGTACACTTAGTAAAATATAGTAAAATAAGCATTTGTGCCCAATGACTAAGTTTATTTGCAATTTTATGTAGTTTAGGTTGCATGTAGAATCATTCAAGCTCAACATAATCAAGCTGGTGGAGTGATTCAAATTTCAAAAAAGTGTTCTTGCGTTTGAGATATTTGATCAACAAGAATCATTCAAGCTAGACATGATCGATTTTGCTTGTGGAATGATTCGAATCTCAAACAATGTTTTTACGTTGAGATATTCGATCAACAAGGTAATATGAATCTTGCTCCTCTTGTAGTGATTCCTTATCAAACAATGTTCTTGGGTTGAGATATTCGATCCACAAGGTAATCCGAATCTTACTCCCCTAGTGATTCCTTATCATATCAAACCTTTTATTTTGGGAATCTTACTTCCCTTGTAGTGATTCCTTATCATCTTACTCCCCTAGTGATTCCTTATCATATCAAACCCTTTATTTTCGAGAATCTTACTTTCCTTGTAGTGATTCCTTATCATCTTACTCCCCTATTCCTTATCATATCAAACCCTCTATTTTCGGGTTGGGTTGCCCAATTTTTTTTTTTTAAATTTTAAAAAATATAAATTAGGGAACTTTAAAGAGGGTATAATTAAAAAATAAAAATATATATAATAATAGACTATCGAACACGGGCGTAGATGTCGTTAGACCGGCCAAAGTAGCACTCTAACAAACGCATTAATAATAAAAATTTTTTAATATAGTTTATATATTTTTATTTGAATCGAGTCGATCGGCTCAACCTGAGGATTTTGTCCCATGAACCCAAAATAGAACCGATTCAATTCGGGTTCAAAAAAATGAATCCAACCCTACCCGAAATGCTAATTCAACCCAACCCAACCCTTATAATTCGGGTTGGGTTGGTCCGGGTTGGATGTACACCTTTAATAAATACCTTACCAAAAAAATTAATTAAAGTATTCCAGGGTGGCCAGGAAATCGATGGATTTGGCCCATTACGAATCCAATAGGTTTTTAGGTAAATAGCAAAAAAAAAAAAAAAAAAAAAAAAAAAAAAAAAAAAAAAAAAAAAAANTATAAATCTATTTTGAGCGGTTAATTTTAAATTAATGATAAAGTTTTAGATTTGGAGAAAAGGGATTTTTAATTAAATCTTTAATTCCAATATTTTAAATTTAATTTTAATTAAAAAAAATTAAATTTTCTTTTATATTTGTTGCCATTTTAATTTTATAAATAAAAAGGGAAAATTTGTAAATCATTAATTTGTTGGGATGTGACCATTTTTCCTAAATAATTAATTGACTATGAATTTTAAAAAATTATATAGTTAATATCCAATTAAACATAGTTTAATTTTTATTAAGATATATATAATATTAAACAAAAAATATATTTCAACACTAATTAAATAAATATTTAAATTTTATTTTGGTATCTAAAATTAATTTTTTTTTTTTTTTGATATTTGACCTGTTTTTTAGTCCATAATTTAAAAAAAAAAAAAAATATTTTAGGTTTTTATAATTTTTTTTTGACAAATTAAAATTGGATAAAAAAAAGAAAAATAAAATTAGAGTTTTAGGTTGTTACGTGCAAAGCAGTCGGCCCCGCTTCTAGAAGGTGTGGGGCCCACATTTTGCAAACTTGGAGTACAATGGATTCGTTCCAACAAATGCAGATTTGGATTTTACTTCTAGAAGCTCTGACACGTCATGTGTTCCACGTCGGACTCTCCACCCGGCACCTCCTCTAAATTTTCCAAATAATTATATTAATTTTGGATTTTTAAAAATGTTTTTAGTTATAAATATAATTCCCACTTTAATTTTTTGGTAATATATTCTAAAATTGAAAGTAGGTTTCCAACTCTATTATTAATAACTAAATTTAATGTATATTTCAAAAAGTAGTTGTAACGGATTATAATAGACATAGGCTGAGTAATGTAGTTGTAACTGATTATAAATAGACATATCTACATGGTTGAAATCGAGAACCCTTTTACGTCATTATCTTCGTCTCTTATTTTAATTCTCTTCCCTTATTATTATTATTATTATTATTATTTTGCAGGAAGCTATATATATATATATATATATATATATATATATATATATATATATATATATTTATTTTGTAAAACTAGACTAAAAGTTAAAATTTAAAAATTTACTTATTTATATAAAAATATCCCTAAATTTTAAAAGTTTAAAAAAATATTATTATAGTTAATAACTAATGTACTTTATTTAAAAATACCCTTAAATTTTAATTTTTTTTTATTAATACTCTTCAAAAAAAATTAAAAAACTTTAAAATATTTTTAAAATATTTTTGAAACGAAAATTATTAAAAACTTTTTTATTAATTTAGAGGAAGAAATAATTTCAATTCCACGTCAGCACACAATCCACTCCATTCCACGTCAGCAAACTTTAATTCTAATCTATACGACACCTTGGAAAAATCTCCCCAACAAAATTGAAAATAATAATAAATAAATAAATAAATAAATCTTGGTGCTCACTCCCCCATTATAATCGCCATTAACGCCATTCCTTAACAAATTCCCCATTCCCATCCATGTCCGCCACCAAGCTCTTCGCATTCCCGATGGCCTCTCTTCCGCTCGCCACCGGATCGCGCCGCTCGCAAGCCAGTTTCTACGATGTTCTCCGCGTCAAGAATAACGCCTCCTCCATCGAGATCAAGACCGCCTACCGGAGTCTAGCCAAGATTTACCATCCTGATTCCGCGAGAAGATCGGAGTGCGATTCTTCTTCTTCTGATGATGATTATGGTAATGGATGCAGTTTCCTTGAGATTCACAGTGCGTACGAGACACTTTCGGATCTGGCAACTAGGGCTCAATACGACCTCGCTTTGGCTTCTTTTACGAGACGGTTGTTTCTTCGATCGCGGTCTAGACCGCACCGGCGATGGGAAACGGATCAGTGCTGGTAGGGATTTGGTGTTGATTTGTGATGATTTTGAATTCTGTACAGAAATGGTTTGAATGTTCTTTGTATTGGAGGAATTTTTCGCAGTCTAGGCCGCACCGGCGATGGGAAACGGATCAGTGTTGGTAGGGATTTGGTGTTGATTTGTGATGATATTGATTTCTGTACAGAAATGGTTTGAATGTTCTTCGTATTTGAGGAATTTTTTTGTGGCTGCTCTTTTGATGTGATCTTAATTCTGTTTCTGGAATTGAATTCTGAAGAACTTTGGATCGGAGACTCGTTTTGAACTTACTTTTGAATAAACTATGTGTAAAATAATCTATGAATTTTAGATAAACGTATTTCGTCCGCATATTAACCAAAATAATTTTGTTTTTTATTAAAGATAAAAATAATTTATTTTTAACTAAATACTAAAGGTTAAAGTATTTTTAAAATTTTTAATGCTTAAATTTCTATTAAAACTAAAAAATAATAAACGTTTAAATTATTATTTAGATGAAGTACAAATATTTTTATTAATTTATTATTTTTTAAATTCTTATACGTTTTGTGTTTTATATATAAAATAATAATAATAATAATAATTTTTTATATTGAAATTTATTTCAAGTGCATTAACAATATTATTAAAAATAAAACTAAAAGTATGTATAAATTTTAAAATGACATGTTTGAGTCGATTCATATTATTATTTTGTCACGTAGTATTATATTTGCTTGCATGATATCCAAACCAACCCGATGATCTCCCCTAGTGGAATTGAATGATTTTTAGGGTCGATAGGACAATTTCCATAGTGGAATAGAATTTTTATGGTCGAGATGAAGAGTATATTTGTTTCCTACTCGAACCTCAATTTTGTCGTTGGCCCCACCCTTCCTCGTTCCTTAAAAATATATATATATATATATATATAATTTTTAAAATTAACAAATTAATAGATACAAAAATTAAAAATTAAAGTTCTTAGATATGAGATTTAATTTTATATTTGATAATTTAATCAATATTTTAAAACTTAAAAATAGGTTTAAAAATCAAATATTTTAAAATTTATGAGAGGTTAAAGTTTAAAAGAATTTTAAACATTCTTAAATTTTATAAATTTATTAATATCTAAAATAATTTTGAAATTAGAACTCCATTCCTATATTAAAAAAATATGCTAAATTAATACCAATATATTCAAATTTTGAATGATATTCTTAATTAAAAAAAAATTAAAAAATACTCTTAAAAATATATATTTTACGGTTAATTTTAGATAAAAATGGTTAATATTTTCTTACAAATTAAAAGAATATCGGAGTATTTAAAAAATACATTTATATTTTTTAAAGTTTCATTAATATCTTTAATTAAAAAAAAACATAAAAAACATATTTTATATTTTCGAAAAAAAAAAAAAAAAATGTAATCAATCGTTCATACCACGATCGGAGATAATCTAAAAGGTGTCAATATATTATTTATAAAGATAAAATGTGTTAATGGTATTTTAAAAATAGATATTAATTTTTTTTTCGATAGTATTTTTTAAATATAATTAAAAACCAAAATTATGATGAAGCATTCCAATCCTTAGAATTTGAACGGCTTCAACAAACATCGAATTGGGGGATTGGAAAAGGCGAAGGCAAAAGAAAACCCAAATACTGTAGTCAATTACCTTTCTTAATCTCCAAGTTCTTCGTGAAGTTGAATTTGAGCTCCGCAATTTCACTCAGATTTCTCCGCGAAGATTCTCAATCCGAGGTGATTCAGTTTACAGAAGAAGAAGAAGATGAAAATCACTGTAATGACAGCCGACGAACAGATTCTTTCCTTGGATGTTGATCCCAATGAATCTGTAAGTTTCTTCATCTTTTTCATTCAGAAACGCCGAACTCCACATTCCTGCATTATCTTCTTTTTTCGATTATATCCACTTTTTATTTGCCCTGGATTGCTTGCTGATTATACCCACTCTTTCTCTTCGTTGCCAAATAGGTGGAAAACGTGAAAGCTCTGCTGGAGGTTGAGGTGAGAATTTGTCTTTTCTCTTGATTGTTGTGATCGGTAGCTGAGAAAAATTGGGATATAGAACTTATGGGAATTGAACGTTTGGATCTTTATTGGGGAATAAGTTAGCCCTTTGGCGATTTTGCTACGTTTTGTGATCCGAAACTTCGTACATTTAAGATTAAGTTCAGTTGAAGCTCTTTTTTTCCATGGTTAGCTCATTCTATGTATGTGTGACTTTGTTGATGCTCAGACCCAAGTACCCCTTCAGCGGCAGCAGCTGCTTTACAATGGCAAGGAGATGAAAAATTTTGAAAAATTGAGTGGCTTGGGCGTTAAAGACGAAGATTTGATTATGATGGTATCTGCTGGCGCTTCTAGGTGCGTTTCTCTCCTTCTCATACTGCAGAATTGTTTATTTTGATCTGAAGGTATAGTCTTATACGATACTCGATAACATTGTTGAGGATTGTTGGGTGGAAGTCCCACACATTGACTAATTAAGGGGATGATCATGGGTTTATAAGTAAGAAATACATCTCCATTGGTATGAGGCATTTTGGGGAAACCAAAAGCAAAGTCATGAGAGCTTATGCTCGAAGTGGACAATATCATACCATTGTGGAGGGTCGTAATTTCTAACAAACATAGCCTAGTAATTGCACCCGAATAACTATGATTTCCAAGGGGTCATATGGATTAGTTGATTAGTCTAGATTCATCTGCGTTTTAGTGATTTCCAAATTATTTTGTTTGGCGAGATCTTAACTAAATGTCTTTTTATACCACAATAGGTCATAAATGGGGATAAAATTTAAAGAAGCCCCCTATTATTGTTTTCTCTAAAAATAAATATCCATATTCTCTCTGAACCGCCAATGAAACCTCCTTTGAAATCTTTGAGAATTGACCACATTTTTCTCACCCTTTATCTAGATTCCTACCATCTCAGTCTTCTCTTTCTTACACTTCGACAAAAATATGAAAAAGATGGTATGCTACACTTCATGGAAATACAAGTGGTTCCCAAACAACTCGAAGTCAACGTTTGGGGTTGCCTCTCGCTTTTTTGAAGACTAAGAAATACCTCAAAGAGTTGACTAAGATCATACTAATTACGGTGATAGAGAGGAACAAGGACAAACCCTTTAATTGAAGGGTGGTGCTCACCTTTTTATTGGAAGGAGGTTCAAAAGACTTAGTGGTGGTCTCATCATTGATAACATCAGACGCAGAAATATAGCCTCCTTAGAAAATGGATTTTGAAGTACATACACGAGGGTGAATCTCTATTGTGCAGAATTACTGAAGGGAAGTATGGGACTTGCTTCATTGACTCTTGGCAAAATAATAACGATAAAACTATATAATTCACAAGACCTCCTTGGCATCATATCATCAAGCAAAAAAGCCTCATCGAACAAAACTCCATGGCTCACTCTCAATGCCTCCTCAATGAACCAACTCAGTGGCTCCCTAATGAACTAAGAATCATCTCCTTTATACAATGAAATTTTGAAAGACTCATGTCGAAGGAAAATTAGTTTTTGCTTATGGGAGCATGCTCATGGTGATATCAACACACAAGCTATGGTCCAAAGATTTTGACTATTGAGAAGCTTATGCACCCTTTCCAGTGGGCGAAGGAAAATGAGCGCACTTGGTTAGGTGGGAAGTCATTGAGAAGCTTGTAAACTTGGGGCTAGAAATTGAGAATATAAGGGCTCGTAACAAATCTCTGTTAGCTAAATGGCTTTGGTGTTTCCCCTCTGAGCTTAATTCTCTTTGGCATAGGATTATTGCTAGCAAGTATGACCCTCATCCTTTTGAGTGGCTGTCAGGGGGAGTTAAAGATCAGTTGGTGGGGGGATATTCCCATCTCCTCTACAGTTTTCCGTCTCTATCATTTGTCTTTTTTTTTTTTCAAAAAAATTATTTGGTGTTTGACTTTTTGGTCTGGTCGGGGAGCTTAGTTTCCTTCTCTCTTGGGTTTCGTCTCTCTTGGTTCAACATGGAAGCGACAAATGTTGTCTTTGATTGGGGAATTTGATTTAGGCTTGCAAGAAGGGATGCTCGTATGCAGAGTCCCATTCCTTCAAAGGAATTCTCTTGTAAATCCTTCTTTTGATGTTTGATCTTGCTAGCACGCCTATCTTTTCTACTCTTTGGAGGATAAAGATTCCATGGAAAAAGTTCTTTACCTGGCAAGTTTCACACAGACGAGTTAACACTTTGGATTGGCTTTTGAGAAAACTGCCCTCTAGGCCTATTTTGTTGTATTCTTGGTTGGAAACCAGAGGAAAACTTGGATTACATTATTTGGAAATCTGTGTTCTTGAGATTCGTTTGAATTTCCTTTTTTTTTTCAGATCAACTTCTTGCTAGTCCGTCACAAGGACACTAGTGATATAATCAGAAGGCTCCTCCTCCATTTTCCTTTCTGTGAGAGGGTCGGTTCTTATGGCTTGTTGGGGTATGTGCTATTTTGTGGGATCTCTTGGGAGAAGAAATAATAGAGCATTTGGAGGTTTGGAAGGGCTCTTAGTGATGTTTGGCTTTGATTTTTGAAGATCTTTTATAATTATTCTATAGGTATGATTGCATTTGGAGACCCTTTCTCTTGTAGGGCTTCCTTTTGTGGGCTTAGTTTTTTGTATGTTCTTGTATTCTTTCAATTTTTTCTCGTGAAAGTTGTTATTAAAAAAAAAAAAAAATGGATTCTGAGTCACAACACCTCTTCATCCATTGCAACATAGCTCAAAGATTTTTGTCCTTCATCCCCCAAGCATGTTGGCGAATAACATCAGATTTTCTCCACAATTATCATTGACCAATCTTTCAAGAATGAGAAGCAAACTCTGGCTTTACCTTGTGAAGATGGCTGGAGAGGAATCAAAGAACCTTAGATGGGACCAAATCTACTTATAAGTTTTTACTTAGCAATGTTCTCCTAATGGCTTTGTTTTGATGTCCTCCCCCCTTTTTCTGATTAGTCTTTCCGTACTTTTGGCCTAATGAATGCCCATTCTGTAACTTCATTTCCAGGCTCATGGCTTCTATTTTGCAAAAATTCTTTCAAAATGAAATATGTTTCATCTAAAAAAAAAGTCTGTCAGATAATTTGGTTTAAAAATACACCTACATTCTTTAAAATAACTGTATAGTTAGGTCAATGCTCGGGATGTAATTTGTTCACCTTTTGTGGCTCTAAGAAAGAAAGATATCAAATGTTGGGATTGCATTTGGTTGTTTATAAACTTGAGGACGTGATTTTGAATGCCAATGACCATATATTGGCTTTTGAAGCCAATAATATTTAGTTGCCACACACCAATTTGTACAAAAGGAAAGGGAGGGAACGGCCTTCCAACCACAAAGGTTGATTACAAAAAAACTATAATTGTTAACATAATTATTACTTCTTATCCAAAAAAAGAAAAAAAGAAAACTATATTGTATTGGAATAGGGTGTTCAGTAGAAAGGCTTAACCATAAAGCTCCTTTGAACGTTACCCTTGAATCTCAAATTACTACTCATCGCAATAGCACTTATAGTATTTTGTTCTTCTTTTGTGTGACATACACCTCGGTGACTGTTTTTGGTTACTGTTCAAGGGACGAGTAGTGCTGTTCAAATTACCCATTATTTTGCACTCCTTTGCATGCTTTTTATTCAAAATCTAATATCAATAACATTGCAGTGCTTCTACCAATAACTTGAGCTTCAACCCAGATGGTTCTGCAGTGAACCCTGAAGCCTTTCAGCAACACATTAGGCGTGATTCAAATACAATGGCTCAACTTTTTCAGGTAAAAACTGACGTGTTGCTTCATTACAATAAAGATTTTCTTTTGAGATAGAAGTCACACCTTATCCTTTTTTTCTTGGGGCAACAAAACAAAAATTTCATTGATATTTCAGGAGTTACAATAAGGATATAGAAACTCCACCTAAAAGGTCTCGAGAAAGCAAGTCAATTACAATTGATTGCACTTGCATAATAATTACAGTCTTACAGAAGTCACTAGAATTAGCTCACAAGAAGCCGCTTGGTATTTAATTAATTCCAACCTAGCTTCCTACTGCTAGATTATTTGATCCCTATTGGCCCAAATTTCCTGAAATAGTGCTCAAAACTCACAAAATTATTGCCTCTCATTAGAATGTATGTCCACTAATTGCAAACTATAATTCTCAAGTTGCATCAAAATCCCAATTGATTCAATGTCTTTTGCATGAAAAAGTCCCAAAACATTTTGATGAAAGAACAAATGAAACATGTTATCCTTCCTTTGATCTCAGTACACGTACATAGGCTGATATTCCAGAAAAGACGCATTTTTGAAGTGCTAGAGATGCATGTACTTCAGAAGATAATTTCCAAACCATAGTGTATATATTTTTTGTAGTGAACTTTCTGGTCTTCCATAATGCATACACCACCGATGATGAAAGAGGTTGTCGGTTTGAATCCCTCCACCCCACATATGATTTAATATTCTCAAATAATGCATACACCCACCTCCTTTGAAACAAACACAGATCTAATGAGTTCAAGCTCCACAGTTCATAACTGGGAACCAAGCAACTTTATGATCTTTCTTATTTATGCATTTGATTTACAGTCCTTGAATAGTTCAAACATAAACAAACAGATAGAAAGATGTTGGATCGTTATTGGTATGTACACCGAGTGCAGGCCAATTGATTTCATGTATTAACTAGTTTTGGTATCGAGCTTCATTTTCTTTATGACGATTATGCAACTATCGAGTCATTGTTTAAATCATAGATGGGCTTTACAGAGTGACCCTGAATTGGCACAAGCTATTGTTGGAAACAACCTTAATAATCTACAACAGATTTTAAGAGAGCGTCATCGTCAGAGATCTGTACTACAGCGTCAACAAGAAGAGGAGATGGTGAGTAGGTTATTTATTATTCTTTATTAATAGCCTAATTGATCGAGAATCTGATATTGATCTCCTTATTCTGGTCTATTAGGCCCTTCTGTATGCAGATCCTTTTGATGTTGAGGCCCAAAAGAAGATTGAAGCTGCTATTCGTCAGGTTAGAATATTTTATCATCCTATTTTCTTCCAGCATAAATTACAAGTTGTTACCCTGTGACATTGATATTGGTTGTCAAATGGTGAGTTACGACTGGTTTGGGATTGTATGAAGATTATTTTTCCACCACGAAATTAGGATACCAAGAGGGCTCTGCCGGGTCTTGTTTTGGGCTTCTTTAACTGAACACAGACATAATTCTCTCCTGGTTGAAATGGAAGAGTTATTGACACTAAACAATGTTTGATAACTGACTTCAGTTTTCATTATATGAAAAATGATTTCTGTTTTAAATTACCAATACCTATGCAGAAAGGAATTGATGAAAATTGGGCTGCAGCTCTTGAACACAATCCTGAAGCTTTTGCTAGAGTGGTAAGTGTTGCACCGACCAACTTTCTCCACTTGTATTGTATTTTGTTTCATGGATTGACGTTTCCTGTGTAACTCTTTAGGTGATGTTATACGTGGACATGGAAGTTAATGGTGTTCCATTAAAGGTTAGTGGATCTAACACACATCATTCATTTTAATTTCTCTTCTACTACATTTTAGAAAATGTTAGAAGGCACTGCATTTCAACTGGTTAAATCATTATATATCAAATTCAACTGTTTGTGGTATATGGACATTTTTTCTTTTTGTCAACTGAGGAGAGAAAAGGTTAAGTGCTTCAATGGTATTGTTTTAGGCGTTTGTTGATAGCGGAGCTCAGTCAACAATTATATCAAAAAGCTGTGCTGAGAAATGTGGGTATGTGGAATCTATGCATTATCTGATTTTCCCCTCTGTATACTGGCATTAGTAATTGGCTTTCATCATCATTATTTCTATGCGCTACCTGATTATATTTGTAAAATGCAAAGTATGTGTCATATTCTAGCAAGACGGAACTCAGCTGATACTTAATGGCCATCTAATTGGCTGCAACAAATTTATTTTTTGATGAACCATTAGCCACGACATTATAAAAATCTCTAATGCATTTCTCCCGGCCTCACCTTTCACCCTTAGCGACCGTAAAAGCCTCCAATCACGCTTTCTCACCTTGGCTACAACTCATTCCTGTAACACTGATCTCTGGAACTGTTCCAAATGGGATGTCACACTTGATCGTAAGACCTTTTCCATTGCATTGACCTTCATTATCATGATAGTCGAGCAAAAATAAACGAGTCCAGTAAGTCATCCTCCCATTCCCTCTCCATCACATGGATTTCCTTGAGCGGGTTGGCATCATCCTTCAAAAGTTTACTTGAAGAGCCCTGCTACTACAAGTTATTTTCTACACAGCGCAGTTAAGATTACGTTATCTGGATTGAGAAACTAAAATTCAGCATGGATACATCATTGAGATTAATCAATCAGCTTAGTAATAATGGAAGTAACACTCGGCTGATCATTTGCTCGCACAAAGAAAAAAGGAGGCTGGTTCTCTTTCTTTTCACTAATCTCAGAATATCTTGTTGAAGCATACCAGAGGAAGACCTCCTCCTTCAAGGAGATCTCTATGACTAAGCCCACACAGCAGGAAAAACAGCTACCTAAAGCTCAACGCCATACCATAAGTGGCTCTCATGATAACTCAATTCTCTAGCAAAGGCAGCCACAACAGCTACCCCTGCAGAGCAGCACCCTTCACCCATCCTTTTGGAAGGAGATAATCATTGTCCAATGCCTCCATTCACATGATTCATGGATTGACATCAGAGCCTCCTTACAAAATTTGGTCAAGTGCCTCTCCATCAACCCTTTCCAGGAAAATAAAGCCTTCATCCATTGTTATCGCATCGAGACAGCTTCACAGCTGTATGCCCACACTGATTGGACCTAATTTGGTAAACTTAAGCTTAAGTTTTATTTGATGACAACTCCAAAACTTTAGAGATGAGATGATGAGCACCTATGGAGGTTGGATTACAATCAGAAACCTCCCTTTTCCTTTGTGGTGGGAGAAAAACTTTGGATACATTGGTGATTGCAGTGGAGGCTATGAGGAAACCGCTAATACATGGTCCAAAGTTCGACATAATTCTATTGGATTCCTTTCGGCTACAATTGACCTCCCAACCGATCTCACGGGCTTGGAGTTTCTGTAAATTACTATCTCCAACCTTCAGTCACCGAAACCTAAAAGCCCAACACCACAGCCGATCTCAGGAGCACCCCAAGGTCTAAACATTTTTCAACCATGAGGATCTTTCCTACATCTTCTCACACCATTTCATCAAGTTCTATCGAGTAAAAATATTGACCTTTTATCTTTTTGTGTCTGAACTTTAAATTGAAAAATTTGTGAGATGAAGTTTAGATGGGTGGCTTGTATGGTGTTATGACATCCATTTGATATTTCTACTAGATACCTAACATACAATCAAAAGAAATTCGGATCTTACCTATTTCAACTGCTTATTCAAAGTATCTGCAACATAATATCTGATTGGTCATATGCTTCTGTACTTTAAACTATCAATGTTGATTTGCTTGCTGGTGATATCGTTAGTTCTGTGGTGGTGCTAGTGAATGGGGACCAATGCTGTTTAGATGGCTGCTATATCTTTCTTGCAATTGCAAATATTATATATTAGACTGAAATATTGAGGTCGATTTTTTTTTTTGGGGTGGGGGTGATCATCAGATTATTAAGGCTTTTAGATCAACGCTACAAGGGCATTGCTCGTGGAGTTGGCCAATCAGAGATCTTAGGTCGAATCCATGTAGCTCCAATCAAGGTATGGAAACACTAGTATTCTTTTCTCGTTTGAAGCAGGCCCTATTTGCAGTAATGCATTGTTGTTTAACTTGGTAAACCAAGCTACATAATCTTTTGTATCATTTTTTTCATCAATAAATTTTTTTGTGCTTGGCGAAGTAATTTAATTTGCTTACTCCTGTCTAAAATCTTCACCGGTCTCTCTTTTTAGATTGGTAATATAT
This sequence comes from Cucurbita maxima, assembly GCF_002738345.1. Classification (NCBI taxonomy): domain Eukaryota; kingdom Viridiplantae; phylum Streptophyta; class Magnoliopsida; order Cucurbitales; family Cucurbitaceae; genus Cucurbita; species Cucurbita maxima. The sequence goes on from NW_019272019.1 coordinate 1,778,336, forward strand.
TCTACCCCTGCTCATTTCTGGTACTGGATTCTCCAAATATGGACTTCCTGTTTGGTCTGGATATGCTACGCAAACACCAGGTAGCACTCGATGCTGTAGTGGACGTACTCACGGTTGCAATTGTTATTGAACGGATATCATTCCTTCGTATTGTTTGAAAAGCATAGCCATTTTCTTGCAGTGTATTATCGATTTGAAGGAGAATGTTCTGAGAGTTGGTGGAGGAGAGGTTGCTGTACCATTCTTGCAAGGTTGGCATTTCTAATTTGCGAATTTCATCTCCACCTGCACATTCTTTAGTATACTGAAGTTTCCTCTCGTGTTTAAATTTCATGTACAGAGAAAGATCTTCCCCCTTCTCTTTTTGATGAGGAAAGGCTCTCCAAGGAAGCCTCTAGCTCTGGAGCGCCAGTGAGTTCTTAAACATCATTCTGTTACTAAATTTCTTATATGTGCATTTCCAGAAAATTTGAAAAAAAGTTTGCAGTGTCTGTACATTCACTAACATCTCAAAGAATTTTAAATCCTGGATTTTTGGATGATATTCGATATAATTTAGAAGTTTGTTGATACTAAAGTGGAATTCATCATTTGTTTTTTCCTCTCTATTCACTTGGATTTCTTCCATTTCATCGATTTTGTCCGGATCCTCCTTTTCTTTCGAGAAAAGGGAAGGAGAAGTATCTTCTTCAGTGGATTCCTCTTGTTTCTGTTTAGTCCTCTTCGTTTCGGAAATGGTTTCTATTTCTACATTTGTTTCTTCCTCGCTTTCCCCTTCCTCCGTTTCTTTCGTTACCTCCGTTTCTTTCAGCTTCTTTGTAAGAATGGGTGACAGTATTCTGCCTAAACCTATTAAGGTACCAAGAATCTTTCAAAAAAGTTGGAAGTATCTTATTCTTTCAAACTAGTTCCATAGAGAAGAGAACATTTATAGAATCAGAACTTGGGCCTGTCGGTTTTGCTAGACCCCGGAAGTAGTTACTTTCCATTTTCCAGTCTTCTCCCAGGACGAACTACATTCTAGGCTACAAGGTTGTGGGTTGCCACCCCACAACCAATGATCATGACAACTATTCTTGTAACATTTTCAAAAGATTATATTATTACGATACAACAATTATTTTATAAATATTTCCTATAACAAAAAATTATTAGAAATATTTGGAAGGGAGTGGGAGATAATGCTTTCAGGAAAAAGAAGCTCTAAATTATAAATCAAACATGTTCCGATGTAGAAGAGTTCAATCGTGTTTTCGATGAATAAATTTTCACATATGTCTGATTTCTGATATGCCCGTTTTATCGTTTGCGTTTCCCAGGTGGCTTCATCCCCATCAGATAACAGCAGAAATGCAAGAGCTGGCCAGCCTACAGGTGAATGCAGTTTACTTCTCTACACTATGTGATGTCTTGATATCTTTGTTAGTTTCTTAACGAAAAGATGTTAGGTTTAATCGAGTGGCAAAATCTCTTTCTGGGGTTATGGATATCCAAGGAGATTCTATCATAATATAAGCACTATGCTCCCACATCTGCACTTTCTATTGTTCATGGCTCTGCTACTTTACTTCGTAAACTTGTGAGGCTTTGTATGTTCATAGTCGCCAGAGATATGTTCATTTCTGAATCTTACATCTAATTTTTATTTGCTTTTTCTGTCTTAACAGCAGGACATGTTGGGGGAGAGGCTCAGGTAAATTTGTTGTAAAAGCTTGTCTAATTACAAGTTTATTCTTCAAATTATGATGGTTGTGTGTTTATGTATTGATTTTATGTATGAAAAAAGTGTACTGATTTTATGTATGATTTCACTCATTAGCTAACTAAACGATGACATGAGATACCTATTCGAAAAATAGTTGATTGATTTGGCATGTACTAGACAGGTTTTAGAAAGAAAGAAGTGGTCAAGCTAGATAAAATAAGGCAGTGCTGATACACTTGCTCGTCCCATTAGCTAACTATATGATGACATAAGATACCTATTCGATAAATAGCTGATTGATTTGGGACGTACTAGACAAGTTCTAGAAAGAAAGAAGTGGCCCAGCTAGATAAAATAAGGTGGTGCTGATACACTTACTTGCTCGTCCCATTAGCTAACTAAATGATGACATGAGATACCTATTCGAAAAATAGCTGATTGATTTGGGACGTACTAGACAAGTTCTAGAAAGAAAGAAGCGGTCCAGTCAGTTAAAATAAGACGGTGCAGATACACTTGCTCGCCCCGCCCCGACTTATGCCACTTTATTTTATGCATAACTCTACTTTCTTGTCACATGTTGATTCTGTTGGGCTAAATTAAGTAATATCTGTCTTATGACAGTCATGTCATTCTTTTAGTCCACATTGTTAGCGACAGAGACTCGTGTTTAAACCTAAGGGACTAAATAGACAAAACGTTCGAAGTTTCATAGACTAAATTTATAATTTAACAAAACTTTTACCTCTAAACTTGGGTTCTTTGATATTGTGATTACAGGGTCCGGAATTCGAAGCGAAAGTAGCCAAGCTTGTAGAATTGGGGTTCCAAAGAGAGGCTGTAATACAAGCTCTGAAACTATTTGAGGGAAATGAAGAACAGGCTGCTGGGTTTCTTTTTGGATGAGTAATAATCTGAAGATGAAGTCCATTTCTTTGTGGATTATCTATCTGTTTTAGATTTTTCAATTATCAATTTAATCCACAAACATTCATATGCTTTCTTGCTATTCAAACAATATTTTTATGTTATGTTAAACCAAAAGCTCAAACATTATAATGTTACGATGAACAATTACTTTATTTATTTAGCAAGTTGATCTTAGAAAGAATTTTAAAATTACTTTATTTTATTTATTTGTTTTTTAATTTTTAGAATTTGATTTGGTTTTTGAAAGCATGTCGAGCACGTTTCCTACTTTATGCTTTCTTGTTCTCATCATCCTCGGTAACCACAGGATGATCCACAAGAAAGGTAGCAGGATTCGAACCTATGATTGGCTCTCTCCTGACCTATTGGGTTGGGTGGTCGGGTTGGCACCCTTCGTCGCCTCTGTACCTGAAACAGAGGTGCTGTGCTAACCAGTGCGTAACCTTCTTTCCCTTACCTCTCTTCTGGTTTTGTCATTACTAATTGTGGGGAACCTCCAGACCATCTAATTTAGTAGAATTGACCACGAGTGCATGACCTTCTTTCTCCTACCTCTCTTCTGCTTATGTCATTACTAATTGTGGGGAACCCTCGAGCCCTTCTAATTCAATAGAATTGACTACCAAGTGCGTAACCTTCTTTCTCCTACCTCTCTTCTGGTTATGCCATTACTAATTGTGGAGAACCCTCGAACAACACGGAATTTATTTTACAATTTTAAAAGTCCACCCATTATGAGAAAAATTAATATAGTTGTAAAAATATTTTTAAAAAATAATTTGGTTAAATTATAATTTCCATATTTGAATTTTGATATGTTTGTTTGCTTATCTAGTCCAATTTTTATTTTTTATTTTTTTTTTTATTTCAAGGGTAAATTGAAATTTTATAAATTTATTAGTGAGAAAATGATACAAGATTAAGCTTATAATGTTATTAAAAAAATAAAAGGTTAAAATTCAAATTTATATATAATAAAATAATTATTTTTTAAACGTTAAATTAAAAGTTACCGTTGAATATATATATATTTTAAAGTTGAGTAAGTAAATAAATACAAATCTCAAAGTTTCGAGACTAAATTTGTAACGTTACAATTACATTTATAAAAATAAATATTTATAAACATTAAAAAAAAAAAAAAAAATCAGCAGTTCAAAATTTAAAAGAAATTATGAATTGCAAGAGCGGGTCCGCTTGAAATTGCCACGCAAAGCATAGACATAACAGATTCCTACAATATTCCCTCCATTCTTCCCGCCTTCCATTTCTGTCCTCTCCCCCTTCGCTTTTCGATCTCCTTCTTCTCTGCATTTTCAATCCTCAACTCTTCAGATCGATTCACAGAGTTGGATCGGAGATGAAATCTTTTTCAGAGCGATTCACAGAGTTGGATCGGATATGGACTCTTGTTCAGAGCGATTCTTCCCAGTAAACAGCCGATCCAACTGTGTGGATGAAGTTGCAGCGTTGATCTTTTCGCTGAGGTACTATTTGTGTTCTGTATTCGTTTATTGAATTGTAATGCGTTTGAAAATGTTGTGTTTGGTAGTGAACAGAAGGTATTCGTGTGAAATTCTACTTTTAAGCTTTTTTCCTTTTGTTGAGTTTTGAATTAGGTGATTAGTTTGCGAGTATGTGATGTTGTCGTTATAGTTCGACTTCAGTTGGTTCTCATGGTTCGAGTTTGTGGAGCTTTACTTGATCGTTTCTTTAATGGCTAGCAGATTTTGGTTGATTTGGTCAATGTTTTCAAGGTTGGTACGGTTTGTGTAATGTTGAATGCTTTTCTTATTGCGTTGCCAGCCTTAAATGCTGCTCGTACTCTGGTTCCAGAATTTGTTACTCTGTGTATATTACAATGCAATATCTTGCTGAGAGAATGAACCTGAAACATCTGTACGTTCGGGTTGATTTTCTTTTGCAGATGGTTACGAGTGCATTATGGATATCAGGGTACTGTGGGATCTTGTGTGATGGAAAACTACTAAACTATGTACAATTTAAATTCCAAACACAGAACATGAAATTATTTACATTTCTTTCAATTGTATTTGTATTCATAACACCGTCATCTATCATGAGAAACCTGACTAATTTCAGGACAAACAATTTGGAGAAAGAATCACCTTTCAAGGTTACAAATTCTGACACTAAATCCTTGTAGCAATCTTATGTGTACACCATAAACACACCAACATTAATCATCCTCTTCATCAAGCTAGAAACCTTTCCAAGCATTAAGAATTTCATGGAAGATCTCAGCTATTAGGTCCCTTTCTGCATTTTGCAGAAAGACATTGAATTCATCTCGGATGTCGAGTATCTTGCCAAACTTCACAAGATACTGCATGCAGCTGGTCTTCAGTTTTGGCAATTGATAAAGAGATGCATTTTGGAGTCTATCAAGAACATTTTTGGCATCAATATCTTCTAGCAGACTATCATGGCAGGCTTCTTTTAGGTCATCTATGTCATATTTATCAGCTGCATGAAGAAGTGCCAGTCTATGGACGAGAAACTCTTCATGTTGGATATTACCATACAGATAATTAAGAAGTGCCTGGCAAGCTTCAAAAGACATATCAGAGATGTTTATTGTAGATAGTTCCTTTTCTTTCAGGTCATGTGAAAACATGCTGTGGAAAACAGGTGATCGTGAAGCAAGAATAGCACGATGTGCTCTAACACTTCCGTCAGATGCATTAATTATGATATCGGTGTGGATGCTTTCCTTCAACATTCGACCCAATGAAATAAGAGCTCTTGAATTCGATCGTTGTTGTGTCAATCCATCCGCCCAGATGGAGGAAGGTTCCCCACCCTGTTAGTAATTTGACAACAATGAGTTAAAAGAGGAGCGAAATAGGTATTCAATCGTTCTTTCTCTAACACAGGCGTTGATAACTATTTTTTCTTTATCTTAAGGCATAACTTTTGTCAACTGCTTCTGCGTTTGGCTTGTTTTTATCTATGATCCTCAGGTCCTGTGTTATTATAGCCAACCCCACAATCATCTTTGGAAGAAATATGCATGCACTAGCAACGGACAAATATTTATGTGCTTACCTCGGGTGAGGCAATCTTCAAGTCAAGGAATTCGACATCAATAATGAACTTTCCCGTTAATGGAACTTCAATTGGCCAAATAAAGTCGTCGTTGTTTTTAAGCTGTTTATCTATTATTTCTGCATAGAGGAAGATGAGGTAACGTTATTGGTCATTAGAGGAACTGAAGGTCATCAGGAAAAGAAGAAGTTTTTAATAAAAGTCCAACCACAAATCAAATTTCTGAACAGAGATTAGCCATGTTCCCCATCAAATAATTACAGATGTCTAATTTTATTTGGGTTAAGTATTTCAACTTTTATTCATGAATCAGAACCTGAAGATATAATTGAAGGTGAATGTCCTTTCAATCTGAAAACTAACTACTCTGTCTTGAAAATGTACAGGAAAGGAGAAGGAAATTACCTGGATGAATCAAAGCCTTCCGATCTCCTGCAGAGGAAACCACTCGGATGATGAAAGATACAATCGGGGGATTGGCCCTTGTCACGCTCGATATCTCTGGGTATAATTTAACATATAAAAGCTTGTTTTTTTCCACCGATAAATGCCTTCAATCCAAACAAAAATATTAGATATATACATCCCTATCCTGTTTGGATAGAGGAGAAAAAAAAACATGCAACATCTCCAATTAGAAGGGGGAAAACAGATTATTGTCATTATCTTCCATTTTCTCTTCTTTTCAAGAGATGGTTAGGATCTTATCCTCTCCTTTCATCACCACATACAAATTAGTTTCTCTTAGGATAAGTGGGTATCTATTTATTTAACCTTATTTCACAAAAATGTAGCTTTAAACGAAACTAATGAACAAAGAAAGATTAATTTACCATTTCCACTTGCCGATTTTGAAAGGATCGGATTTGCGGTAGGTGCAGGAAGCTAGATTTTCGATCCTCCATTGGGCAAGACGGGATGTGGTTTCTACCCTGTATGCTGAGTCACTCATCCTGGCGAACGCGAGGGCTGCTGTGATTTCATTGATGCAGCCGAAGATACCGTCTAGGATGTGCTCTCCGGACTTTCCCAGGTTGACGAATTCTGCAGATATTACTCATAAACATATACAGAACAAAACCTATAAAGATAAATACTCTCTCTCTCTCGCTCTTTTCTGCACTGCTCACTGATCAAAGCATAAGAATATATGAGCGAACAAATGACGTTGATTTTTGTGTATTTATTGCTTTTGTTATCTCATGAAATTTGACGCTCAGTGGTACCCAGCACGCCAAGATGTTGTCGATGCTTTACGCCATTGTTCTTGAAGGTTTGATTCTGTGAAGGGGGTTTTGTTGTTTGGTTGATAGACGAAATGGGTTTTAAAACGCTTGTCTGTTGGCTTACACTGCACTTAATAGCGAGGGCGTATCTGGGTCGTGGGTGGTTGGATCGTAAAGCTAATGGATCATTTATTGGTCTTCTTTTATCTTTTTGGGTTTTCTTTCCCACATTAATATATGTCAATCTCGTTTCAGCATTTGGCTTGGAGGCGTGGTCTTTGCTCCTTCAAAGCAAAGTATCTACTTCATCCTTTATGGGGACTTATTTGTCATTTACCGAGGAGTTGATTGTTGGTGAATCATGGAAACACCAGAAATAAGAAAAGCCCACTCTGCTTTCGTGGACCCCCGTCATGGAGGTATTTATCTTTTTTTCCTCACTCGATTTATCTTCTTGCTGTCCTTTTCTGGAGGCCAATGATGGTCTCCTGACGCATAGTAAGCCTCCGCAAAAGGCAACAACTAAATCCATGCTGTTCTTGAAAATGCTCTCATCTAGAATTCTTACCTCGATTAATTAATTTATGAGACGATTTAGTAATTGAAGTAAGAAATAAGTTTAGTTACAAATTTAGTCTTTAAATATCTTAAAACATAATTTTAGAAGATGTGTGTGCTGAGCTTTTAATTTTTTTTTTATTAAATTTTTATTTTTAAAAGCATTAATAAGCCTTACAGCTTTGGATTATTTCTACTGAAAACTTAAAAACTAAAATACAATTAAAAAACTTATTACCATTTTAAATGGAAAGAACCTCCAAATGGAAAAGTTCATGTCGAAATTTATGAAACGCCCTCTAAAAATTAAAAAACTAAACTTATATTTTAATCTTAAAAAATTATTGAATTTTATCTAAGAAGTAAAACTAAAATTATTGATTTTATAATGGTCTTGAGTTAGTGTACACGTGGATTAGTATAAAAGTAGAAGTAAAAAATTTCAACCTTTAGACTTAGGAGTATTGGAATTATTTTGTATTAAGATTCCTAATCCTATTCCTATTCCTATGGTCATAGGAAACTTATTCGAACATACCAGAATAATTATCAAAATACCCCTTTAGTTCTAACCCATAAAAAACAGTGAAATTTATTAAAAAAAAAAAAAGAGGAAACCTTGTTCATTTTTTGTTGATGAAGAAAGGTATGAGAAAGTGGGACGTGGAAAAGGAATCCTAAGGAATCTAGTTAAGCTGAAGAATCCCAAATTCCCAAGATTAGAAGCAACTTCCAAGCGCAATAGCCAACACACTCATCCTTTCCTTGTTATACAAAAGAACCCATTTAATTTGGTTGCGCAGAGGAAGGGTTATTGGATGGCCCATATGATCTCTCATCTCATCCATGCAGTTGGCACTCGTTAGCTTTCTGTCCTTTTCTACTCTATCAAATCAAAAGACATCACTTTGAGCAACTTTGAGGGACGTGTTCTTATCATTTTCTGTACGTGTCTTCTTACCATTCAACTATTAATGATCTTATAACGAGGGCCACACCAATAATTCTTTGAATCATCAATCAAAAGTCTCTGCTTAGCACGTTTTGGATGACCATCCTGGGGTTCAAAACTTCAAACTTGGAAACCTTTTACTGTTAGCTTCAAACTTAAGTATTTGAAAAACGCACTAAAAAAAAAAAAAGAAGGTTAGTTTTGGTTAACCTTACGTGCAACAGTCTACTAGAGTAGCGTAAGAAAGGGTTACTGTATATACAAGAGTCTTCCTATTTTTGACTTAAGGCTTTTATTATCAGTCAAATAGTACAACAATAGAATCTCATCTTATAGCTTGACACGAAGAATTGCCTTTCGAATTAAATAGAAGAATCTCTTATCGAGATAAAAACGAGAGAACTAGAGTAGGTGAGTGAGTTAGTGTTTATTTTGTTATTTTAGAAAGTGTTAATAAATTTTAAATTTTTTATCGAATAAACTTAAAAAGGATGGCGGTCTTTAAACTTTGTCCTAATTGACATTTATTTAAAATCTACAAATTTACAAATACAAATTGTAAAGTTAGGAGTTCTATTAAGTATAGAATTAATATCATTTAATTTTGTTAAAACAGTTTCAAAAGTTTGGATTAATTAGATACAAATCAAAAGTTTAGAGATTTATTAAACAATTTTAAAATTTGCATGCATTTTAAATATAAAATTAAAAGTTTAATACTAGTTAAATTATGATTAAGATAGGAGGCTTACACAGTGTAATGTTTGAAAATTTAAATATTTGACACATATACTAATTAAGATATGTTTGGATTAATATAAAAATTATTACTATATTTATAGAATATATATATATAAATTTTCTAATAAACATGAAGGCTTCAACCAACCCATTGCAACATCAACATTAATTACTTTTTTTCTTTTTCCTTTTCTTTTTAAGAATGAATATTCAACCTGTAAGATTATTGACGGGTGAAGTGCAAAGAAATTATAGTAAATGGGTGATGAATCTAAGGTCATAATTTAGGACACTGAATTATTATATTGAGATAAAAGGATCTTGATAAAATAAGGAACCACTACAAGGGGAGTAAGATTCGGATTACATTGTTGATCGAATATCTCAAGGCAAGAACACTTGCTTGAGATTCGAATCACTCCGCAAGCAAGATTGATCATGTCGAGCTTGAATGATTCTACATGCAACCTAAACTACATAGAATTGCAAAGAAACTCTTAGTCATAGGCCAAAAAAGAGCACAAATGCTTCTTTTACTCTATTTTCCAAGTCTCTTACAAACACAACATGCATGACTTTATATAGCCTCAAAATGAAACTACTAAAGGCATTCCAAGAGTTGTAACATTCATACTTAATGGTCATAATTAATCATTGTGTAATTGTAACCTAGAGTAAATAAAAAGGTCTAAAAACTCTAAATTACTCTAAATTGTAACCCTCCCAAAATTTATAACAATCAAACTTCATTCTTCTTCAATGTGACATGAATTGAAACATGTTTTGATAATTTTGACACCCTCTTCTTCACATCTTCATTGAAGTATATTGTATGATTGATGTTTTTTGGTTCATATCAGATCTTGAGATCTACACCATTTACACCATGCCAATGGGTAATTATTTAATATTTTCTTTAGTAGAATGGACCCTAAACTTGCATCGTGAATTGGTGCTTTAGAAAAAATGACATAAAGTTTGGTAGTGGTAGATTCATCTAAATGGGATGTGTACTAATTCTAAACAAACACGCAAATTACTTTTGACGAAGTCTTTGTTTCCCAACTTTTCCAATTTCTATTAAATTTATTTTAAATTCGTATTTTGAAATCTTAGCCTTTATTACACATGCTTTGTGGTTCCCATAATGTGCTCACTTGGGAACTTGTTGCCCCAAACCATTTCAAGAGCCTCCACTAATTGAACCAATAGAATCTTTGTTTAGCTCATTAATATAAGGCAAGGGAAAAAGGTAATCGTTACTTCGATCTTGGGTTTGGACCTTAGTTTTTATAAAATAGTTGGATTTAGCCTTTGAAATCAGGTCTCCATTATGTAGCTAACAGGGATACTGTGTGTGATGACATGGTATTTGTTTTGCTTTAAAAGTGGTAGTTATTACAACTTGAGTGCAAACAATAGAAGCTTGTGTAAGTGTACACAATAGAATTTTTTTTTTTTTTTTTTTTTTTTTTTTTTTTTTTTTTTTTTTTTNTTTTTTGTGAATTTTGAATAGTAATAAGCCATGTATTTGTTTCTTAGACCGAAGTGTGTGTCAAATTAGCTAAGTTAGAAATTAATAAGAGGGAGGTTAAAGTAAATGTTCCAGGCAGACAAATAGAAGAGAATGGTAACAAGAGATAGAAAATATATGTTCAAATTAGGCTATATAAAGCCATGTGTATGTCTTTTGTCTTTGTACGGAGACTCGGAAAGTGTAGTAAAAAGAGTATTTTTGCTTTTCTTTAGCCAATGAATAAGTTTCTTTACAATTTTATGTAGTTTAGATGTTTAGAATCATTCAAGCTTGATATGATCGATCTTGCTTGCGGAATGTTTCGAATCTAAATCAAATGTTCCTGTCTTGAGATATTTGATCAACAAGGTAATTCAAATTTTACTTTTTCTTGAAGTGGTTCCTTATCATTAGGCTAAATGTTCTTACATTTTCTTTAGTCAAGGGGTAAGATTATTTGCAATCTATGTAGTTAGGTTGTATGTTTAGAATCATTCAATCTTGACATGACCGATTTTGCTTGTAGAGTGATTCGAATCTCAAAGAAATGTTTTTGCTTGTAGAGTGATACGAATTCGAAGTTGAAAGTAATTCCTTTGTTCCCTCAAACTCACTCAGCAACGAACATTCAAAGTATCTTTCCCAAAGCTGTAGCTTAATTTCCACTAAACTACTCAAGTTCTTAGTGTGTTGCTAGTGTGCAGTAGGGTCAAATAGAAGAAACAAACAAGAAAAAGTAGAACACTAGAACTAGGAGCTTCCAATGGTGCTTTTCCTCTTGTCTCCAGCTCATTTCCCTAAGTATACACCTTGGGATTGCTTCCTCCCGCTCCTTGTCTAAAATAGTCTGCAAGGATAAATATCTTCTTCCTTTTGTAATAAGTACACTCTTAATTGTTCTTCTCTCATCTGATTTAAGGAAGAAAAAGAGAGAGTAAAGAAGAAAATAGTACTGAAACCGAATTTACTGTGTTTGAATAAATAGGCAAAAGAAGGTGAAGGAACAAAGACGAAAACAAAGTACTTGAATAGTGAAACTGAGTTGGAGAGGTTTAGTAGTTCAATCGACGAAGATAAAGTTTTCGAAAAAATGCATTCATCTTAAGTTTTATCTCATTCAATCTTGAGTTGAGTCGAATCTTCAATTTCTCTTTTTATCATTTACGTCTTTACGTGAACAAAAGTGATTGAGCTGAAAAGAAGCCAACTCAATAAGAGTTGATTCAGCAAGTGAAATTTTTCTCCTAGAACTGCTTAAGCAAAGCTCAGGACACCAATTATTCTTCAATTGATGTTGAACTCTTGTTTCAGCAATTCATCTACGAAGAATAATGCTCCCTTCAAAACCTTTGCTGAAATGATGTTTTAGCAGGTCCTCTATTTCACAAAATATTCTCAAAATCGGTACTTTCGTTCATTGTAACACGTAAATATTCTATCATTAGCAGACTCAACTTGTACAAGGGAATCATATAATTTTAGCTCTAAAAGGAGGATCAATTACTAAAAGATTGAAGGCTTCTAAGCTTATGAATTTAGCTAATAACTCTTATTCTAAGAGTTAAACACATTCATCGAAAGTCTTGTCTAGATCTAGAGGATTGACGATCTTGTCGTTCGAGTCTGAATTGGTGATGAGGGTTGAAGGAGGGAGAGGAAGAAGAAGAGTTTTTGTTTTTTTGGTTTAATTATTACAAAAATGATGACTTTTGAGGCCAAGGGTCATGTGATTTGAAATACTTAAAAGATGAAATTAGGATATTGATTGAGTGTTAGATGAACATGACTTTCTCACACTAGTATAATATTGTTCACTTTAAGTAACCTTTCATGGTTTTGCTTTGGGCTTCTCTCAAAGGTCTCATACCAATAGAAATAGTATTATTTGATTATAAACTCATGATCATTTTCTAAATTAGTCGATGTAGGACTTTCATCATCTAACACTTCCTCTCGAACAAAGTCACCTCCCTTTTCATAAGTTCCTCTAATTATTTTTGTAGACATCATAGGATTGTGTTCTTCATTTAATTTTCTTTAAAAAAAATTAATGAAATAGAATGATTTTTTTTTTTTTTTTTTTTTTTGAAAAATCTCTATTTAAATGGTTAATTTTCAAAGAAAAAAAAAGTCTAGTTTAAAAGAACAAAACATTTTTTTTTTTCATAAATAATTATTCAAAAAATGGTTCCTAACCGGTTTATAAGTTGCAAAATTCACCCCTTTTTTTTTTTCCTTTTTCTTTTTCTTTTTTTTAGATTTTAATATAATTTTAGTCTAAATACTTTTTAATTTTTATTATGTTGTTTGGATTTTCAAAAGATTAATTTTAGTATTTATACATTAAAATTTTGTCTGGGTAGTTTCCAAATGTTTATTTTAGTTTTTGTATTATTGTCTTTTGTTTCAATTTTTTTATCCCAATTTCAAAACTTTTTAATCAATCAAAACTTTTTCGAAACTATATATATATATATAAAAGTTGAAATGTTCATATCTTTATTATGATTGATAATTTTTTTTTATTTTTTTTATAACATTTGAATTTCTTTGACATTTGAAGTCTTCGATCTAATCACATTTTTTATATCACATTTTCTATGAATCATGAATTATTCTCGAAATCCTCCCCCAATACTATACAATATAATCATTTCACTTCATTCAATGTTCTTCCAATTCTCATTAAAGATCAAACCTTCCATCTTCCCAAAATGCCTTTCCAGATTCTGTACTTGTTAATATATATATTACATTGTTGTTCTCAGATTTGATATCAATATGGGAATGTCGCCCAGAAAATGGATAACGCATTACAGCAGCTCCCACGACATACTCCTTGTTGGAGAAGGCAATTTCTCCTTCTCAGCTTGCTTGGCCTCCGCCTTCGGCACTGCTACCAACATGGTTGCCACTTCTCTCGACTCCGAAGGTACTTTATTCTTGAACAATATCCTTCCTCGACTTTTAAAAAACCATCATTTTGATCTCTGTTATGTTGCTGTTGCTGTTTCTTTACCTTCAATTTGTTTTGCTTAATCTTCATGAAGAATTTATTAAGCTTCAAATCATATTTGTACTTAATATGTTATTATATATACTCGAAGTTAAAATTATATCAATAGTTCTAGAGACCAAAGTAGTCATTTTCTTAGAAAATTCAAAGATCAATATTGTGAGATTCAATGTTGGTTGGGGAGGAGAATGAAATATTTTTTATAAAAGTGTGAAAATCTCTCTCTATCATATGTGTTTTAAAAACTTTGAGAGAAACCCTGAAAGGAAAAGCTCAAAGATGACAATATTTGATAGCGGTAGACTTGAGCCGTTACAAATATAAGCATTTTAAAATGTTTGGGAGCTAATATAGAATAAATGTGAAAGTTTAAGGATCAAAATGAAATGTACTTCCAGAAAGAGAAGCACAAGCGTTGGGCCCCCTTCATTAGAGTTCCGAAGGGTGGATCGAATTGAGTCCCTTTTGTCCAGTGGTTAGGACATCGTCTTTTCATGTCGAAGACATGGGTTCGATTCCCGTAAGGGATAGGTGCTCATTCTCGGCCACTTTTTCTTAGTGTGAATTGCTGAGTGATCGCTTGCTATCTGGCTAGAAAAGGTGGTTTGGAAGCTTCCTCTCTTCCAGCAAGTAAGACGAGATCACCACTTTTCTAAGTAATAGACTTCCTTTTATTCTTCCTTACTTAGCCTTAGATGTCCTTTCATAGATTCTCGAACTTTCAACAGACGAAATCTCTATGCATGCGTTCTTTCTTTCCACATCTCTTTTGGCCGAAACAATAAGATTTAGTTACCCTAACAACTAATATAGTCGAAGACCTAACAACATAGTTGTGATAATTTCTTCAACATAGTCGAATACTTTGACAACCAACAATCAGATTTATAATTGCCCTTAATTACCAAAGATTAATAAGACTTTTTGGGGGACCAAAATAGGATTTAAACTTAGTAGTTGCATGTTTTATAAGGTTGTCCTAATTCTGTGTCTTAAAATCTAACCTTTTTGTGTTGGTTTTGGTGTTTGTTTGTTTGTAAATAATTCAATAAATTTTGAAAAGAGACACTGTTGAGGAAGTACGGTTCGGACATTAAGACAACCTTGGAAGAGCTGAAGGAGCTGGGTTGCAGTGTGATACATGGGGTGGACGTAGCGACAATGAGCCAACACCTACTTCTCTGTCACACCTGGTTTGATCGCATTGTCTTCAATTTTCCTCATGCTGGTTTTCAATACTCCAGAGAACATGAAACCGGACAAATCAAGTAAGTACATATTCCCAGAAAATTATTGTTTTTTCTTTTTTTCTGATAATTATTGTTTTTTGCAAATGGGTTGACTTGAGGTATGAGAAAGTGAGACGATCTCCTCAAGTTATATAGGCTTGGGAGATCGTTTTTGAACTAGTTTAGCCTTTGAACCTTTCTGTTTATTGTCATAGGTTCATAAAATTTCAACATTGTTTAGTAAGAATTCTTAACAAGTCTTCCAACAGTCAACTTTGCGATCGTTTTCAAACCAGTTTAGCCTTTTTTAACTTTTCCATTTATCGTCATGGTTCATATAATTTCAATGTTTAGTAGGAATTCTTATTAAGTCTTCAAACAGTCAATTTTGTGATCGTTTTTAAATCAGATTAGCCTTTGAACTTTCCTATTTATTGTCACATGTTCATATAATTTCATCGTTGTTTAGTAGTAATTTTTAATAAGTCTTTGATTGATTAACTTTGCATCTAAACGAGTTTTGACATATTTGATCTTTTAAGTTCAAGAACTTATTTTACAAGAATTTTAAATGGTTGCAAACCACGACTCTCCACAATAGTATAATATTATCTATTTTGAGAATAAAACTTTCATGGATTTACTTTTCGTTTCTCCAAAAGACCTTGTACCAATGAAAATGTTTTCCTTTCTTATAAATTCATGATCATCCTCTTAATTATTTGATGTTGGGCTCCTCTCCCAACCATCCTCTTAAAAGTATCTAGTAAGTCCTTAAGCTTTCTATAACATTTATATGTGATTTGTGCCCGGGTTTTGCTTTTTGGTATATAACAGACTCCACCAGAATCTAGTGAGAAGCTTTCTGAGAAATGCAAAAGAACTATTGGCAGAAAATGGGGAAATTCACATAACCCACAAGATTTCATATCCTTACAGTGAGTGGAAGATTGAGAAAATTGCAGAAGAAGAGGGTTTATTTTTAAGAGAGGAAGTAGAGTTCGATAAATGGGATTATCCATGTTATGACAATAAGAAAGGCAGTGGGCCAAACAGCAACCGCACCTTCCCTGTTGGACTATGCTGCACTTTCAAGTTTGTGAAAACACTGTCAAGGAGGGAGAGGAGGTTGGCCACGGTTGCTGAATTTGCAAAACTCAACTTATCTATGAGTTAAGGTGGTTTGAGTCGAGAATTTTTAGTTTCGTCCCTATAATTTTGGAAGCATTAGGCTTTTGTTGGTATTCGATCCTTTGTAATTAAGGTCGAGATTAGAAAAGACATGGGTGATTGCTTTGTCTGGTATAAGCGTGTAATAGAAGAGTTGTTTTTGGTGATAGGTCTATTATAAGCAATATTGTATCTCACTCGTAATAGCTATAAGATTAGATTCTAAATTGAGGTACTTTAATATTTTCTCTCTTATACATTCGATCGTTCAAAACTGTATGAACATTGTGACGAGGAATGAAATAAGAGAATTAGACAATATTTTAAAAAAAATTTCTTAATAAGGTTAACCATTTTTATTAAAAATTAAGTGGGATTATTTTGGAATTTTTAAGTTTAAAATATTATTTAAATTTTTGAAAACTCGTTTTAGTGAAATATTTTTTTATTAATTAAAACATAAATATACATTAATATAAACCTTAATGGCTACGAATAAAAAAAAAAAAAGGCCTTTTCTCTTTTCCAAAGGTGTGGCTGTCTAATTGATTGCATATAAACATCTCTCAAATATCAGTATTTTTTCTGTTATCCATTTTTCATCCTTAATTTTTCCATTTGACTTTTCTTTTAAGAAAAATTATAATTTTTATCTACAAATTTGATTTTTCTAAATTTTCTGAATGTAAAAATAGTACAAACGAGCCTGAAGAAACATAATATGGTAATTGGGGATGTGTTAGAAATTGAAAAATCGAGGTCGGTTCGATCAACAATTTCTGAACCGCACACACCCTTAATGCTATATCCTCAAGAGTCATCATTCAAAGGTCGAATAAAAGGTTAACGAAACAGATATCATAAATAGGATGGTTAATTCTAATATTGAAAATAAAATCACTTAAAAGTCGTTCGTAAAAAAATTATGTTGGTATGAAATAATACCGATATATTTTTCTATTAAAAAAGATATCGAGATTTGAACTTGAAATGCTATTAAACATATCTATGAATACTAAATTCTTATAATTTATAACTAAAAATAGATATATAATTTTATAAAGAATGGTTTAATGTTGCATGCTTTTCAATTTAAAATTATACTTTGCTTATTCTAAATAGTAATAGAAGAAACAGTTGTGTAACTTTTGAACCTTTATAAGATATCTATAAAGTCAATTTTAATTTTTTTAAATAATAAAAAAATTTAAAATTTTCAGGTAGAGACATCCGATTCTAAAAGAATCTGTTAAAAACGAGCATGGAACATATTTTGTGATTGACTTTGTAAAAAAAAAAAAAAAAAAAAAAAATCATCAATTAGTTAAGTTAAAATTTCTCAATAATCGACTTTCAACAATTTCAATATCAACATCGACACGAGTGAAAAGTACGGTGTGTTTCAAGAAGTTCGTGATATCGCTACAATTTTGTAACGGCTCAAACTCACAGTTAGTAGATATAGTCATTTTTTAGCTTCTCTTTCAGACTTCCAGTTTTTAAAATGTTGTCTGCTAGGAAAAAAAATTCACACCCTTATGAAAAATACTTCGTTCTCCTACTCAACCGATATGGAATCTCACCATTCATCCTCCTTCAAGCCCCAAGGTTCTCACTGACACACTGCCCGGTCTCTAACTTTAATACCATTTGTAACGACTCAAACCCACCACTAACAGATATTGTCCTTTTTGAACTTTCCCTTTCGAGCCCCTCAAGGTTTTTAAAACGTGTATGCGAGAGGTAGATTTCCATACCCTTATAAAGAACGTTTCGTTCTCCTCCCCAACCAATTTGAGATCTCACAATTCACCTCCTTTAGGGTCTAACGTCCTCGTTGACACTTGTTTCTCTCTCCAATATCCACCTCCTTCAGGGCCTAGCATTCTCGTTGGCACACATTCATCTCTCTAATCGATGCAGGATCTCACAATCCAATTGTAACCGCCAAGTCCACCACTAGTAGATAGTATCCTTTTTGGACTTCTCCTCAAAGTTATTAAACACATCTATTAGATAGAGATCCTCGTACCCTTATCAATAATACTTTATTTCCCTCTCCAAACGACGTGAGATCTCACAAATTTGCTTATAATTTCCCCCTATGATAGATACCTAGTGACATTATGAAACAAAAATAAGAACAAAAAAAGGTACTAAATTAAGAGTATAACATACCCTTTTCAAAAAAAGAGAACTATACAATATAATCCTTAAGATTACATGGAATACATTAGATTAATACATAAATGGCTCTCTTTTTGGAGTTTTGGTTAATGGAATTGCAATTCCAAAAGCTGAAGTTCTTCATTCCAAACAGAGACACCTATTTGGTTTCAACTTTATTTCACCTTTTAGGACACTCCCTTCTTTTCCCAATATCAATAACACAGCTCATTGGACCCACCATCCTTTTTCAAAAGCTTCTTTAGCTCCCATTTTTGTTACTTGAATCACCACCTAAACAGTTCATATAAACAATTTGGTAAAGATATCACCTTTCATCTTCTTCCTTGATTCAGAGGATTCTTCATACAGCCTTGCTCAGATGCCTCCTCTACCTCCTCTACCTCCTCTACCTCCTCTTCCCCCGCCACCATCTTTTATATCTCCATCGACAAGGTCGCCGCTGTCCAGAGCCGCCGCTCTACCAACAACTATACTGTCCCCTGCCTCTGCTGCAGTCTCTCAAGCATCTGCTCCGAACCCTGCAGCTTCATCTTCAAGAGAGGCAGAGCTGGCTTCTTTGAAGCAAATAGTTGTGCAAAATCGAGCTATGAAACCGCATAGTCCACTGCTGAATTCAAATCATATTGATTCTAGTAAGTATAGTAAGCCACAGTTATTACAGCAAGCTCGGCCACGCCAAACGAATCCGATTATATGGTGTTTTGCATTCCTGTGTCTACTTTTTAGTCTTCTTCTCATCTTCCTTGGAATTGCCACTTTGATCATTTTCCTGGTTGTTAGACCAAGAAATCCTGTGTTTGACATACCAAATGCAAGCCTCAGCACCATCTACTTTGATGCACCTGAATATCTCAACGGGGACTTCACTCTTCTCGCAAACTTCACCAACCCGAACCAAAGAGTCGATGTGAGATATGAGAATGCAGACATAGAGCTCTTCTTTGGGGATCGACTCATAGCAACTCAAGCAATCCAGCCCTTCAGTCAAAGAAAAAAAGAAGTGAGGTTACAACCTGTTCATTTGATATCCAGTCTAGTTTTCTTGCCACAGAATTTCGGGTTGGAAATTCGACGACAGGTTCAGAACAACAAGATTGTCTATAACATTAGAGGAACTTTCAGGGTCAAAGCTTCACTGGGTTTTGTCCATTACTCTTACTGGTTGCATAGCCGATGCGAGTTGGTGATGACTAGTCCGCCAACTGGCACTCTAGTTGCTCGGAGTTGCAGAACCAAGAGGTGAAGAAGCAGAAATATATATGTTGCACACCTTCTATGATATCTCTATATGCATTGTCCAAATCACAGTTATGGATATAAGTCTGAAAAGATCTGAAATATCAGTTGAACACCATTCATCTTGTTTGACATGGTTTACACCATTTTTAGGGTTGTGTGTGAGCTTTTTAGGTGATTCTTCTTTAACAACTAGCGCATAAGAGCCTTGGATCAACCAACATATAGACTACAGAAGCACAACTGATGAAGAAAAATCTTCAGTTTAACAACTCTGCCTGCTCTTGCTGTAATTTGGCAATATCAATTTGACATTTTAGTTCTTGATGAGTAACAACAACCTCATTATTTTTCCCTGCTATTCTTTCCTGATCTAATGCACTTGTGAACTAATGCACTTGTGAGATCCCACTCCACTCCCTAGCAGACGCGTTTTAAAAAACTTGAGGGGAAGCCCGAAAGGGAAAGTCCAAAGAGGACAATATCTGCTAACGGTAGGCTTAGACAGTTACATGGACAGTTACAGCACTCATCATCAATGGCTAAGGGGAAATGTGCGTGACTTGTGAGTATTAACCAAATACCCCTCGAGGATTTTCTACCAATAATTTTTTTTTTCAAACTAACATTTTTGTATGTTTTCCTTTATATAACTAATGATTTCTAGGCCAGCTTAATGCTACAGAACACTGTCCAATCTACCACATTTGCTGCTGGGAGTTTTATAAAGATATTATATAACCTATGGCTACCATTGAATCCAAACCTTACAAGGATCTAGATTTACCGCTTGTTATTTGTTACCTTGACTGATAATCCAACTCCACTATACCATTTATTATCAATTAATCCAATCAAAGATTGCATCATTAAGCAAGTCCACTAATGAATGTTTCAAAAAGAAAACCATGCATGAAATACAAAGTTTAGATAATTCTTTACTGGAAGGGTTTGAAATTAGAGCGAATATAACATCCTGATCATTCTACCTTCAAACTGTGAGTGCATCAATACCAAAGGGGAAGATCAACTATAGTTGATTTAAAAACAAGCTGACCATCTTGAGTATCTCTGGAAGTTATTGACTTGTTCATGGAAATCAAGTACCTCATTCGGGAATAACCAGCAAAATACATACTCCTAGTGATTGAGCCTTGGTGGGAAAAATCGACTCCCTCACCCTCGAAAACAGCTGCTGGATGTAGAGTCATGAAAAGATAGCTCAATCTTAAAATCAAAGACATTTTCCACGATAAAGAAAGGGAAGGAAAACTAAGAAACATCATCCCAACTCTAGGCTTGTAGAGAACTTGAAACATAAAAAGAAAATACCATGCCCTAAAACCTAGTAAAATCTAAACCGAAGGCGATTCACATGACAAGAAAATAAAGAGAACGCTGAGAATTCCTATTGAAACATCAACTGATCTTCTTGATGAATTCTTTTTAAACAAGGCACAATATGAAGCCTGAAGTGGCTGAGAAAGCAAAGATTGGAAGATAATTCCTGAAGTTGAGATTTCAAATTGTGTTTTCATGTCTGATTCTAGTTGTTTGATGGGATAATAATTCATTCTGACATTGTTCAGAATGGAAATGAATGAAATCAGATTTTTTTCCTCCATTTTTATACTTCTTATCCATAAATTTAATCAAAATCAGTCCCCTGTCCCCAACCAGTTCAACTACACAGAGAAGAAACCCCAAATTCAATGGCTAGAAGGTCCCTGAGCTTTAGATTTTGCCATAATTCGGTAAAAGAATGTACAAGATACTAACCCAAGTTCCAATGAAGAACAAGTACATACGAGCTTGGAGGCAGTAAGAACAAAAGCCAACTTAGATCTCAGGACATTTTAGCAGAATTTGTTAATCAAAACCCACACGATAGAGAAATACATTATATCTGTTCTCTACCTATGAAATGAATCAATCACAAATTCCATTGGAAAATGATGAGTTCTGTTCTCTTTCTGTTTTCTACCTAAGAAAAGATTGTTTACAGATCCATTGACACCATATCTTGAACATCTAAGCCTAACATTGTGAAGATTATAACATAAATACTCCTCAGAAATCACAGAAAAATTGAAGGAAAAACTCTTTCAAGTGGAGTTATGATGACGAACCTTTCTCCATTGGCTTCAGAGTTCATCAGGTATCTTTGCTGAAATGGCTAAGGCGTCCAGTCCACTCTGCAACTCTTCTTGCAACAGATTATAAACGAGCCTATGCCTTCTAACTCCATTGACACAGCCTTCAAATTAAAGTGAGTTTCTCCTTAATTCTCTTCCCTCTACTTCCTCATACATCAGAACTGCGACTTCGAATCTTCAACGGATTTCTCAGTATTAGATTCTGATTTTGCTTTCTCGACAGAATCAACTGTTTGTGACGATGAAACCGCACTGCCATTGCCTTTTTCGGATTCCACAAGCAACCGAAGCGCCTTCTTCTACATCAACTTCAACAGATTCAAAAAACCATTATTTCTAGAAGGCGTGAGGCTCTGTTGAAGGCCAAGAACAACAACAAAATCAGGAGAAACCCTAAGAACCTCCTCGACGGAACGATTTGAAAGGCGTTGAGGGTTGAGCAGAGCAGAAATTCCAGAATTATGAACGAATCCAAATTAGGTGAAAGATAATTTAGGATGAAAATTTGAAACGTAGAATTTTGTGTAATAGATTTTTATTGAGCTGATTTTCAAAGATTTTTTTAATTTTTAATATCATAGGTCTATTTAAAATTGTTTATTTACAAATTAATTTATTACAAAATTTATCAATTTATACCCTTATTTGTTATTTTCTAAAGAAATAAAATTTGGTAAAAAAAAAAAAAAATTTGTAACCTCACAAACCGATATTATCTTAGCTTTCCCCGAGCTTCTCCTAATAGGGAAAGAGCTTCCCCTCTAGGTTTTAATACAGGGAGAGTCCTTTCCAACCAAGATGTGATCCACGATTTAATACAGGAAGAGGTCGTTCCCCAGTGATCCATTCCACATTTTAATACAAGGAGAGGTTTCTTGTAAGAAATACTTCGTTTCCCTCTCCAACCAAGATGAGAGGTTTCTTGTAAGAAATACTTCGTTCCCCTCCCCTCTCCAACCAAGATGTGATCTCACAATCCATCGACCCCACCTAACTTCTAAGATGTGATCTCACAATCCATCGACCCCACCTAGCTTCCCTTCCAAGTTTTAAATGAGGGAGGTTTTAGTGTACAACTAGAGTGGATTCTACTTGGTCCATTGATTTTTTGTCCTCAGTACATTGTAACAAGTGCAAAGATTTTAGAATCACTATCGTCGGAATCACTGTCCTCTTCCTCTCCAACATCAATGTTATCTTCCTCCTTGATAAGATCATGGATAGAGAACATTGTCAGTTACGACTAGTTCATTGTATTCTTTTCATCCACATTTTTTTTCTATTTGTGATCATATTTTAATCAAACTCAAACTTCTCAAAACCGTCTTGATCGTCACCGCCACCTTCAAACTTGAAACAAAATTGTCGCTTCGTCTTTTCCTCAATACTCATACAAGTATGTGAGTATTGAGTTTAACAAAAAGTCATAGTGCATATTATTATATGGGAGAAAAAGCACACTATGAACATAAACATTAGGCACATACACGGTCTTGGCTCAATAATGATGAATAAGTTAACTTTAGTATTTGTAACCAGCTTCGTAGAGGCTTTGGGAGGCCAACCCGCCGCCGCCACTCCCGCCGCCGTACTTGCCGAGAGTGGCCTCAGAGTTGGCCTTACACCTCTCCAAGAAGGCTGCTTGAGCTTTCGCAACGTTCTCCGTCTTCCCACTCCATATCTTAAGCGTACTTTGCTGTAATGCTCGCCCAAATGAGAAGGAAAGAGTCCATGGCTTCAACACTTCCTGTTTGTTTATGGCATTGAGGTTAAGTGTAGCTTCTTCTTCACTTTGTCCTCCGGACAGGAAGACTATTCCCGGGACGGCGGCTGGGACCGTCCGGCGAAGTGCAGCCACCGTGTACTCCGCTATTACCTCCGGAGCTACCTGTCATCACAACATCATTTTAATCCGACAGTCAAAACAAGGAAATGAACTAAGGTAGAGAATTATCACACCTTTGGGCTACCAACGCCAGGGGTGACCATGTTGGGCTTGAGGAGGGTTCCTTCAAGAAGCACATGGTGGTCACTAAGCGCCTTGTAAACCGCAGCCAGCACAATCTCGGTAGCAGCAGCACATTTGTTGATATCATGAGGGCCATCAGTGAGGATTTCAGGCTCCACAATGGGTACCAACCCATTCTCCTGGCAGATAATGGCATAGCGAGCCAAGCCCTGAGCGTTCTGTTGGATAGACAACTCAGAGGGTTCAGAACCGCCAATCTTAAGAACAGCACGCCATTTGGCAAAGCGAGCACCGGCCTTGTAAAACTGTTGGCAGCGAGCTCCAAGAGAGTCAAACCCTTGTGTTGTGGTCTCGCCATTGGTGCCAGCCAACTCCACGGTGCCCTTGTCCACTTTGATGCCTGGAATCACATTGTTTTCTTGAAGCACTTCCACGAACGGCTTCCCATCTGATGTCGTTTGGTAAAGGGTCTCTTCGAAGAGGATTACACCTGAGAGATAAGAGAGAGCATCGGGAGAGGTAAAGAGAAGCTCACGAAGGGCTTGGCGGTTGGACTCCACGTTCTCAACGCTTATGCTAGCCAGCCGCTTCCCAATTGTGCCGGTGCTCTCATCAGCTGCTAATATGCCCTTCCCTGGGGTCGCAATGAACTTGGCATTCTTAATCAGCTCGTCTGTACAAAGAGAAAATTGCACTACTTTCAGAACACATCACAAAACAAACTGTTATTGGTTAGAGAAAGAGAAAGGGGCGTACCTGCATACTTTCCAACAAAGGCAGACATGGTTAGAGATGGGAAGGTGAAGGGCGAAAGTGCAAAGCAGAAGATTGGAACTATATAGATAAGCTTGGTCATGGAATAGCCTGGCAGAATTGGAGCCCATGCAAATGCAAGGACACGTGTCACAGAGTTAGCCTAAAGGGGGTTATCGAGGTTGGATAAAGGAATGAGTGGTGGCTTTCTAAGCCAAGTGGCAACTCATTCCCTCAATTATCCATCCCCCGATGGACATGAACACAACTCAAAATCCTGTTATTCAAAATCTAAATGCTCCTAACAATCATTCTAAGCATATTATAATTTCTCTCATACATCTAACTGTATAAAACAATCAGCCACGGTGCACCGACCTCGAGAAAGATTCAAAGATTTAAGTGTACAGCTAAACAGAAATCAGCCATATTCGGAATCTGTCTAAATAGAGTTAAGCAAGGCATGCATAGGCAAATCAAAAGTGAACTACACAGCCAAAGAATAAGAATAGTAATAATAATCAATATTAATCATAATAATAAGAATAATAAGAATATGGGGCGTTTGTATCCATATAAGGCACTTATGAGTCATAATTTCTTTCTAAAGACCACGTGAAACGCATCCTATAATCTAAGCACATTATTTTGAGGCAAGAAGATCTCTCTCCACAACCCACGACTGGTTATGATTTTTGTGTTCGTGGGGGTGTTTTATTACTTGAAAGAACAACTACTGTGGAGAGGCCCGCACTTGTTCATCATCGTCGGTTCCAAAATACCGGTCCCCAAACT
Organism: Cucurbita maxima; assembly: GCF_002738345.1. Taxonomy (NCBI): domain Eukaryota; kingdom Viridiplantae; phylum Streptophyta; class Magnoliopsida; order Cucurbitales; family Cucurbitaceae; genus Cucurbita; species Cucurbita maxima. The sequence goes on from NW_019272019.1 coordinate 1,803,547, forward strand.
CACCCATACCAGGCACCACACGGGAATCTTCATTCAGGCCAATCTCAATTTCAGATGTCACAATCTTTATTCTTGGAAAACGTTTACACACCACATGTACGCCTTGAGGTGCCTAAGGTGAGGAAGAAAATACATTTCCATAAGAAAATAGAGGAAACAGGCTCTTCGGTAGAAATGAATTTCACTAACACTTTGTAAACTTACTGATATGAGATTGAGAAATATAATATTAGGCTCTGGAACACCCTTACTTATGAGCAAAGAAATAGCTTGCACCGCCGAGTTTCCTGAAGAAATGTCAAGATTATCAGATCTATGCATGCGCTAGATAATTAAGTATAATTAATTGTGATTAACTACGTAGAAAATTGTCAAATTTTTGTTCCTAGCCCTCACAACCGGCTTATATCATACCACTGATCACATGAGAGTAATCAATGTCCATGACAAGGCTTAAAAATTAGAAATTAAAGAGAGCAGAAGCGGGAAGAATAAATTGTAAAACTTATAAGAGTATGAGCTAATATCACAGAACGGCTAACCTGTGCCCAGGATGGGATCCAAAAGTAATACATGCCTATTGGAGATATCTGAGGGTAGTTTTTCATAAATTAACTGCACAAAGCGTACAACACCAGAACCATGTCAGTTCATGTATGGAAATTGCGCACTTAAATTATTTCTTAGGAACGAAACCAAAGATTACACGAGAACAAAAACATACATGTTGGCCATTGTCACCTTCCCTATGAATGAGAATCTTTCCAATTTTTATGCCTTTACAACATGCTCGCAGAGCATTTTCCATACTCTCACCACTGAAAACAGGGTAATATACTTGACAATGTTACTTATAAGAATCAAGATAAAAACAGAATATCTATAGAAATAACAGATGCCCTTTTGGAGGAATGAAACAAACATTTCGGTAAACACGTAATAGAAGAAAAATGTCAAAGCTGCAAAAAGAATTTGAATGTACGTCTAACCTCCTGATGACAGAGACGCCACATAACCTCTTGCAGAAATCAACGCCACTATACACAGATCCTGTGTACACACCAAAATATTTCAGGTTGTAGAAACAATTAATTTATTCCACAACGTATAATTAAGTGTATAACATCATATCTCAACAAGAGAACAAATCCAAATGAAAACAATTGAGTTACGAAGCATGCTGCATCATCATTGAGCTCAATAAATATCTTGACGAGAGAATCACTACTAAGGGATGGCTAATTGCAAGTTAATCTATTATGATTTCTGGGTCAAGCAAGCAAAGACTTATATGGACGGATGACTTGTCAAATTCTTGTAACAAAATATAATTTGTAGGTTCCAACCCAAATGCCAACGTTCATGCAGAGAAGAAAAACATGACAGTGTACACCTAGAACTTAAGAATGAAGCTTTAGAAATAATTTTTTTTTTTAATTACAAGTTTAGTCCTGAACTCTTAGATTTGTGTCTATTTGGTCTCTAAATTTTTTGTTTTGTGTCAATAAGAGCCTAAACTTTGAAAAGTACTATTCAACATATTTTTTAATTCTCGTACCTACAGCCTACTAGACTTGAAATTGAAATTTTAGGATCCACTAGACACAAAATTCAATTTTATATCAAATAGTTCAAATTATCAATTAATATTTTAAAGAAATTGAATATGTCGTCGAGCTGCTTCGCCCCCTATCTCTAAAGTTCGTAGACAAGGCAAAAATCTATTAGATACAAAATTGAAAGTTTAGGAACCTATAAGACAAAATTAAAATTTGAGGAGTAATTCGACATAAAGTTAAAAGTTTGAAGACCTATTAGACACTTTTAAAAGTTTAGGGACTAAATAAACACAAAAAACCTGATAGTTCAACTAAATATATAATTTAATGTTTTTTTTTACTAAAAAGAACTTTTTTTCATTGAACAAAAATGTCTTTGGTAACAACAGCATAGATGCCAGAGAGCATAATGTAAATCATTCAGAATAAGGCATCAAAATTTGGCAAAAAAAAAAAAAAAAAAAAAA
>NW_019272019.1:1806351-1825880 GCF_002738345.1 Cucurbita maxima
GGAAAAAAAAAAAAAAAAAAAAAGCCATACAGTTCAAAATTATGTGAAAATAAAGGACCGTAACTAATTGCATAGATTCCCATCCTTAAAACAGATTAATAAATGGACATTTAATACCAGAAGCCTTAATGACATAAATACATTGATAAACAGATAACTGGCTTACCAGTTGGAGTGGTCACCTGCTTTTCTGTAAATGGTAAATGTCCCAGACCATGTTCAACAACCTAAATCATGGGTTAGGAAGTCATGCTTATGACAGGGAATAAAAACCAAACAGAGACTTATAGGATAATTTCTATAAGCAAAGTTGACCACTGATAGAATAAAAGTTTCTATAGGCACAGAAGTTACCAGACGAATCAATCGGTCAGCATAAAACACAAAATCATGCTTTGTAGTTTTAGCATCTCGAACTAATGTATGCATGCCTCGTATCTGGAGGAAACAATAAAAAGCAGCAGTATTAATCCCCAACAAAAGAAAAATACAAAATGCAAAATAATAATAATAAAAATAAATTACATTTAGCATTCTTTAAGCTAATAGCAAAACACACAATAGACGGGTCACATACCTGAAATGTTGACTGGATGACGTATAAATTAGGGTATATTTTACAAAGATCATGCTGACCAAGCTTTGTGCGAATATGTTGTACGATCAAGTCAATGGCAACATGATTATCACCCCCTCTGGGGATGATTATATCAGCATACTTCTTTGTAGGAAGTATGAAGTCATCAAAAGCAGGCTTTACAAATTTTGAATACTGCATCAACAGAACAGAAGAAACATTAACATAAAAATAAAAATAACAAATTATTAAAAGAAAAAGTATAACTTGGAAACAACTGAAAATTTAAAAAACATTCATTCTGATGTCACATACAGTGAAAGTCAAACGGGTGGAAAAAAAATGTAATTGGCCCATTGGGATCGTAGATTAACTTCCGCGTTTGTTATTAGCATATGTAGGAAAATCTAGTGAGTAAAAATTGAGAGAACCATTATTCCTGAAAGAAGCACTCCAATTACAAATAAAAAAATAACACAGCATGTACTATTAACCTTCTGTGAATGTTTGATGGCACAAACTACTAACCTGATCAAGCACTGTAGCAATGTCTCTAGCCTTCTCCGCAGTGTCACGCCTTATCCTTCTCGCCAAACGAACATCAGCATCTGCACTGAAAAGTATAAAATGTGAAGCAATTATTCAACACAGTAGGTTCAATATTTCCCCGAATTTTGGATGGGCCATTGGAAAATGTCTGGTTTATGATAGAAAAAAGGGTTATCAGGATAAATGTAAGGAAACAGGAGCGTATGAAAAGTATGTTTGGTTGCAGAATTTTTTAACTAACTAATAACCTGATGATTTATCGTACACAGTTCTTTGAAAAAATTTAAACTAAATTAAGAAAGTTTAATAATTTAGATTAACTCACTTTCTCTTCCACCCATTTAGCTAGAACTATTTCTGTATATTTTAAAATATATCCACAAATATTATATATATTATTTTAAGTTACTTTATTAAATCAGATTCGTTTAATTAAAGAAATAGAAATATAATAATTTATACAGCAAGAAATTAAAATTTGAAAACAGAACAAAATTTATATATTTTCCATGTTCTCTGGAATTGAATCCAAAAACTGTTTCCACAATTTTCATAAACCTTTCCAATGCATGATCTTTGTAATGGTAGTAATCAAAGTACCTGAAAAATATAAAACATTTCTCAAACTACAGACTAAGTGAAGCCTTATTGTCTCAATGTTAATGAGAACGTTGTACTCTTATCTCAGCCACCATCTCCACCCAAATACATGCATAGTCCACAAAGAAAATACTTCATTACAGACCTGATAGTCTCTAGAGCTAATAATTTTATCTAGAATGATGGGTAAAAACATTTACAAGTAGAGACAAAGCCATAGGACCTTTATGACCTAATCTCAGATCCAAAAAGTCTCAAAAGCTAATAAATTTCATTTCTTATAAAAATGGAAACAGCACATTCAAAAGTAAGGACAGAGCATAGAGACCTGTATCAACAAAGATCTTCATATTCATCAGTTCTCGAACGCGAGGGTCATGGAAAACAAGAATTCCTTCCAAAATGATTACATCCGAAGGGTTAACCTGCAAATGAGAATTAGACAGTAACTGTGTCTGTAGATCAAAAAAAATTAAAAAGGAAATGCGTGATGCCATGACATATATGCTGGTTTTATTTGTGAGTGTCAAATAAGATATTGACTAGACAGCACAAGCAAGGCGAATAAGAAAATCCTCCTTAATATCAAACACCTCCCCCATTATAATTCAAATAGCAACACCTTTGCTTTCACCTTTCAATAATAATAATTAATTAAAGCTTACATAAAAATTACCAATGTTTTAAAGGTATAAATGAGTCTATCAAGCATTCATCAATTTATAATTTTTACCTATTGTATAGGTCTCTTTTCTACAAACTTTCATGTCTCCCAGATCACAATCAAGTTCTCAAAACCCACGGAGTAGAAGAGAAGAATCAAATTCATTGTACAGGCATGTCCTAGTGCCCTAAAGATATATGACGGCACCTTGAGAATCTATTTTCATGATAGTAATGCCAAATCAGAAAAAAAATCTAGAAGCCAAAAAAGCATAAATAACATTTCAACTGCAGCGAAAGAATGGCAGTTGTGTCTAATTTCCATACCCTTCTTGGTGGAAACACATTATTATTATAACTCTTGAAGTCATATTTTGGAATATCTACAGGCTCCCCATGCCTCAATTTTTCCATTGAGCTTAGAAGTTCCTCTGTATCAAATGCATCTGATAACAAGAAATTTTACATCAGAAAGGAGCGTTCCATCAGTTTTTCACACCCCAATCCAGAACACAGCTACAGTATTTACCAAACTCATGCAGTACATATAACCTGATCATTAGAAAGTCCTTCAGACTATTATTTAGAGTACAACTCGGAAAACATTAGCATTCAAGCTTTTCAAAGGGTAAAAACTAGAAGCATCTCTAAATATTGCATAAAGGATATGAGTATCAACCGTAACAACTGTAAAACTAATGCAACCAGAATGTTCAAATTTTTAAACGAACAAGAATACTTGGCAGATGAGTTGAGTAAAATAGATGACAGGAATACATGGAAGATGCAAAATTTTTAAACGAACAATTAGTAACTTCCAATGAAGAATATGCCATCAAGAGAATATTGGCATCAAACCCGAGGAATTATTCAATTATTCTAAGGTATGAATTATTAATGGAAAAATTAGATTAAACTTACCAGGATGGTCAAAGTTGTATTCGTGTACTTGTGTAAGTTCCTCTGAAGATAAATTATGATAAAAAGAATCCTATAAGACAAACATATAATAACAATATCAGTGCCAGAAGGTCATCAGATTTAAATCCTCACTTGTGATTGTCCTCCATGCTCCATAGAGCCAAGTGGCAAAAGGTGGTATAAATTAAGTAGAAAAAATAAATAAATAAGGTGTCAATATATGTAGGAGGGTGGTTAGAATTAAGATTAATTCCAAGCAGTTGATGTTCTCAAATTCTACTTTTTCATGGCTCAGATTTTCAAGTTAAAGGTAATTAATCTAAGACAATACTTGTGATGTTCACCACCAGTATATGAAATTTCCATCGAGAAAATTACCTGGTTTACAAGAACAACTCGCTGGTCATGAAGTTGATGAATGATCATATCACAAACTGTAGTCTTTCCAGAGGCCGCACCACCAGCAACCCCTTCAAGAGAAAGAAGATTGGTAAGCTATACACATTGAAGATCAAAGAAACCCATTAATTTGAGTATGCTGGGAGAACTCGAAGTTACAAGTACATTAAGAAGGTCATAAAGATGATGCTAAAGTAGAATATAACAAAATAGATGAGTGAAAACCTTGTTCAAAAATAACAGATTGCCACGCCCACCAACAACATAAAAAACAAATTAAAGATGACATAATTCATTATAGCTGGACCCTTGACGTCATTTTGAGCTTTCTCAATCAGTTAACAAGGGGAAAGATGAAAGAAAAATGAGAATGAACGTCAGTTACTGTTACCTACTAAACAAGTTACAATATCAGGCATCATTACAGTTACCAACTAAAAAAACTTAGGACAAACGTCACTTTCTTCAGAAATAAACGTCAGTTTCAAGAATTTTTCATATTTCAACGACAAAGATATCAAGCATGTAATGCATGAAAATACTTGCCAATGACAAAAGGTTGTTTATGAAAATTTTCAGTTTCTGACATCAATCTCCTTGTATGTCCATTTTGTTGCTTTCTATCAATAAGACGTCCAGAAAAGTGCACGCCAGAGGATGCCTCTATTAAATCAGCAACTGAAGCAGAGCCCATGCCCAAAATCTTAACTATAATAGAGAGAAACTAGCAGTGAGTATTATTCATTTAAGGAGGAAAACCATTTATAATAATTTCAACGGCACAAGTCATTCATAACTCATTTACTCTACACCCAGCGTCATAAAAACAAACATACAAAAATTCTACTCTCTACAAGACATATAGACCTACTAGTTCATGGACTAATAATACAACAAATCAATCATAGAATAATTGGCCACAAAAGATGTATAAACCACAACAATTATGTTAACCCCATTATGTTATAGTAGTTGAAGCGCTTAAATTCCCTATCCACACCATCCCCAATAACCGGGTCTCATTTAATACCGCTTGCCAATATGAACCATAAAATTTGATCACAGATGCTTTAATTCTAACTGCTTGAGTAGATTTAGAATGTCCTGCAACCCAGCAAACTACTTCACTCTCTACCATATGATTTTTTTCCGAATTCTAACTAAGTACGACACCTCAAAATAACAGAATCTCATTCGCATAATTAAGGTAATCAAACCACAATCATATTTATCATCCTTACAGCAGAAGAACTAGAGTCCTAACCAAACACGCCTAAAAAACACTCAGTTTAGTGGCCATAGAAATCGAGGGAATTAAGCAATCAGAAAACTGAATCCGCGTACGACAAGCATCTACAATAATCTACATTAACCCAACTCCACCAGAAATACAAAAAAAAAAAAAAAAAAAAAAAAAAAAAAAAAAAAAAAAAAAAAAAAAAAAAAAAAAACAGAAAACGAACGAATCAAAATCANAAACAACGCTACATGATTGATTTTTAAAAAAGATCCAAACAATCAAAGAAGCTTCAAAGTTGTCTCACATACTAGTACGACTACGCTGCAGATCCAATCCAAATCCCGCGGCGATCAGCGAGCGAATGCAAATCTTTTTGAAAAATTATTGTTTATTACTGTGGTGATTAAAGAAACACAAACTGAGATTATTCTAAGATTCAGTCAAATTGATTGCAAAGAAATCAAATGCAGTTCGCTCCGAACGCACCTGCCGAAGTCGAGCCGGAAATTCGTTTAGAGAGAGAAAATGAAGGTATTTTTTCATTCCTGATTCAGACGGGTGGGTGGTGGCTGGAGATATATATGGGAGCCGGAGACGGAGGAGGGGGAGCCCTTGTTTCCCGATTCCATTTTAGAACGGTGGGCCCACTTTCTCCATTATTTTTCTCTTAATATTTCCATATTTATTCAAAAATTATTCCACCAATAGATTGAAATTCAAACCAATAAAATAATTAGATTTTGACATATAATTATTAATTATCATCTAAAATTTAATTATTTTATTATATTTTAAAATATCTTTATAGATATTTTAAATATTTTTTTTTTTGTTATATATTTATCTTTATAAATAATTAATTAAGATGGTAGTTTGTTTCAATAATACCCTTACGAGCGATTCAGTTCGAGGTTTTGTTTATGTTGTCTGTAAAAATAATGCTCGAGAATCAAATAATTGTGTTTATCCTTACGAGCAGTTTGGTTCAATGTTTTGTTTATGGTGTTTGTAAAAATAATGCTCGATAATCAAATAAGTGTGTTTATCCTTACGAGCGGTTTGGTTCATGGTGTTCGTAAAAATAATGCTTGAGAATCAAATAACTGTGTTTACCCCTGCGAGCGGTTTGGTTCAATGTTTTGTTTATGGTGTCCATAAAAATAATGCTCGAGAATCAAATAATTGTGTTTACCCTTACGAGCGATTTGGTTCAATGTTTTGTTTATGGTGTCCGTAAAAATAATGCTCGGGAATCAAATAACTGCGTTTACCCTTACGAGCGGTTCGGTTCAATGTTTTGTTTATGGTGTCCGTAAAAATAATGCTCGGGAATCAAATAACTGCGTTTACCCTTACGAGCGGTTCGGTTCAATGTTTTGTTTATGGTGTTCGTAAAAATAATGCTCAAGAATCAAATAACTGCGTTTACCATTACGAGCGGTTCGGTTCAATGTTTTGTTTATGGTGTCCGTAAAAATAATGCTCGGGAATCAAATAACTGCGTTTACCCTTACGAGCGGTTCGGTTCAATGTTTTGTTTATGGTGTCCGTAAAAATAATGCTCGGGAATCAAATAACTTCATTTACCCTTACGAGCGGTTCGGTTCAATGTTTTGTTTATGGTGTCCATAAAAATAATGTTTGGGAATCAAATAACTGCGTTTACCATTACGAGCGGTTCGGTTCAATGTTTTGTTTATGGTGTTCGTAAAAATAATGCTCGGGAATCAAATAACTGCGTTTACCCTTACGAGCGGTTCGGTTCAATGTTTTGTTTATGGTGTCCGTAAAAATAATGCTCAGGAATCAAATAACTTCATTTACCCTTACGAGCGGTTCGGTTCAATGTTTTGTTTATGGTGTCCATAAAAATAATGTTTGGGAATCAAATAACTGCGTTTACCATTACGAGCGGTTCGGTTCAATGTTTTGTTTATGGTGTCCATAAAAATAATGTTTGGGAATCAAATAACTGCGTTTACCATTACGAGCGGTTCGGTTCAATGTTTTGTTTATGGTGTCCGTAAAAATAATGCTCGGGAATCAAATAACTGCGTTTACCATTACGAGCGGTTCGGTTCAATGTTTTGTTTATGGTGTCCGTAAAAATAATGCTCGGGAATCAAATAACTGCATTTACCCTTACGAGTGGTTCGGTTCAATGTTTTGTTTATGGTGTCCGTAAAAATAATGCTCGGGAATCAAATAACTGCGTTTACCCTTACGAGCGGTTCGGTTCAATGTTTTGTTTATGGTGTTCGTAAAAATAATGCTCAGGAATCAAATAACTTCATTTACCCTTACGAGCGGTTCGGTTCAATGTTTTGTTTATGGTGTCCATAAAAATAATGTTTGGGAATCAAATAACTGCGTTTACCATTACGAGCGGTTCGGTTCAATGTTTTGTTTATGGTGTCCGTAAAAATAATGCTCGGGAATCAAATAACTGCGTTTACCTTTACGAGCAGTTCGATTCAATGTTTTATTTATGGTGTTCGTAAAAATAATGTTCGGGAATCAAATAACTGTGTTTACCCTTACGAGTGGTTCGGTTCAATGTTTTGTTTATGGTGTCCGTAAAAATAATGCTCGGGAATCAAATAACTGGTTTACCCTTACGAGCGGTTCGGTTCAATGTTTTGTTTATGGTGTCCATAAAAATAATGTTTGGGAATCAAATAACTGCGTTTACCATTACGAGCGGTTCGGTTCAATGTTTTGTTTATGGTGTCCGTAAAAATAATGCTCGGGAATCAAATAACTGCGTTTACCCTTACGAGCGGTTCGGTTCAATGTTTTGTTTATGGTGTCCGTAAAAATAATGCTCGGGAATCAAATAACTGCATTTACCCTTACGAGTGGTTCGGTTCAATGTTTTGTTTATGGTGTCCGTAAAAATAATGCTCGGGAATCAAATAATTGGTTTACCCTTACGAGCGGTTCGGTTCAATGTTTTGTTTATGGTGTCCATAAAAATAATGTTTGGGAATCAAATAACTGCGTTTACCATTACGAGCGGTTCGGTTCAATGTTTTGTTTATGGTGTTCGTAAAAATAATGCTCGGGAATCAAATAACTGCGTTTACCCTTACGAGCGGTTCGGTTCAATGTTTTGTTTATGGTGTCCATAAAAATAATGTTTGGGAATCAAATAACTGCGTTTACCATTACGAGCGGTTCGGTTCAATGTTTTGTTTATGGTGTTCGTAAAAATAATGCTCGGGAATCAAATAACTGCGTTTACCCTTACGAGCGGTTCGGTTCAATGTTTTGTTTATGGTGTCCGTAAAAATAATGCTCGGGAATCAAATAACTGCGTTTACCCTTACGAATGGTTCGGTTCAATGTTTTGTTTATGGTGTCCATATAAATAATGCTCGGAAATCAAATAACTGCGTTTACCCTTACGAGCGGTTCGGTTCAATGTTTTGTTTATGGTGTCCATAAAAATAATGTTTGGGAATCAAATAACTGCGTTTACCATTACGAGCGGTTCGGTTCAATGTTTTGTTTATGGTGTCCGTAAAAATAATGCTCGGGAATCAAATAACTGCGTTTACCTTTACGAGCAGTTCGATTCAATGTTTTATTTATGGTGTTCGTAAAAATAATGTTCGGGAATCAAATAACTGTGTTTACCCTTACGAGATGTTTTATTTATGGTGTTCGTAAAAATAATGTTCGGGAATCAAATAACTGTGTTTACCCTTACGAGCCATTTAGTTCAAGGTTTGGTTTATAGTGTCCGAAAAAAAAAAATGTCTAATAAAGGTAATGTCCTTCGTGCATAGAAAATGTTATCATAATTTCACATATAAATTAAGTATTTTCAATAATTTTTTTTTTTTTCTATTCAATAGATGGTTAAGAAATACTTACTAAAACTTACTACCATATCGACACGATACACTTTATTTTTTTGAAACAATTATATGTCGGGTGATCTTCTAAAACTTTTCTTAAGAAACATGTAAGCATCGCAACGGTCGTAAGGGAATGTCAACTATCAAGTATCGAATTCAGATTTTGCACTTGTAATAACCCAAGCTCACCGCTAGTAAATATTGTCCTATTTGAGTTTTTCCTTTCGAGCTTGCTCTTAATGTTTTAAAACTCGTCTACTCTGACTAGTGCCACGTGTCACAATCGCACTTTGATGGCAGCGGAGTTGCAATTGTACAACACTCACTTCTCAGCAACGAGTGAGTTAAGCCTATTTGTTCTTGAGTCGCTTACGGCCAAGCGACGTATGCTCGAGCCTCTGGCCCCAGTTCAAGAAAAAGGTTTTGGAAAACAGGGGCAGAGAGATTTCGAAAGAGAGTTTTGAAAGTAATATTTGAGAAATTGAAATTTGTGTTATATGGGAATGTAAGCAAAAGGCAACAACAACGGCTTAATTACATATAAATATCACACAGTAAGAAGTTGACAACTAGTCATATCCCCCTATAATTTTAGGGCATTTTAGCCCTTGTAGGTATAGACACGATTTTGGTGAATGATCATACACCCTTATACTTACCCAATATAGAATGATAAAAACATATATAGGATGAAAGCACGTATAAGGGGTTTAGTAACAGACATGTAACTATGGACAACACGTCTTGGACAAGCAAGATCGGGATATCTGTAAGCGACCACTGACAACACGCTTTGGACATGCATGACCGTGACACCTCACATCGTCCTATGACTGACTCTAATACTATTTGTAACAACACTCTTACATATTTAGGGTTCATATTTTAAAATTTTAAAAAATTTGTAAATCTATTAAATATAAAATATAAAATTAAATACAATATAATATATTTTTAAAAATTTAAAATTTATAAAATTATTAAACACGATAAAAGTCTTTAATTTTTTTCACCAATAGTTCAAAAGTAGAAAGTCATTAATTAATTTTTTCTTTAATTTATTATTATTTTTTTAAAAACCTTATAAATATTAAATATTAAATATAATTTACTAATATCAGTAACAAACAACGTCAAATATTTTTAATTTTTATTATAATTTTAAAAATAAAATAGGGTAGGATTGGATTGTAACGCTATTTTTGGGTGCTCGAGTTGATATGATAAAAAAACGGTCTAATTTGTGAATCTTCCCTCTATAAATTATGAACACTCAGCAATCATTTGGAGCATGAAGCAAGATATATCGAGCTTTCAATCGAGAGTTATAAGTTTTTCATTTATGGGTATTGAGTTCTCAGGTTCACTTCAAATTCGAGAGCTACATTTCATCATTTCCGTCCCACGCTTTTCTAATACGATTACTCGAAAAAAGAAAGACTCGTGTTTGGGGAGGGTATTAAATTTTTGTGTGGGAACTTTTCCGAGGCATACAAAATGGAGGGTTTCTCTTACTTTTAAGGGTGTTTTGATTGGAAGTTTTGCTTTGGACGCCCGAAAAAATGCTTAGAAATAGAATGTCCAGGAATATAATATTTGTGTTCGGTGGTGTGAATGTTTGATTAATCCACCACACCCAAATGGTGGTAAGAGTTCTCTTATTTATAATCATTTACAGAATACAGAAATAAGGTAAATTACAAATAATAAGGAAATAGCATAAAAGGAAAGAATAATAAATGAATACAATATATTTGCATTTAGTAAAAGGGCAAATATGGTAACCCGTAATGTAAGGCAAATATCTAGATATTTGCCTTATAATGAACGGTCAACTATCCTTAACACCCCCCGCAAGCTGAGCGTCGGATTTGAACGAACATGAAGCTTGAATCTGAAAAATTCAAAGAAAGGTCGAGAAATACTCTTTGTGAAGATGTCAGCAACTTGGAGATGAGAGGGTACATATTGTGTACGAAGTTTGCCAGCGATAACAAGTTCTCGAAGGAAATGATAATCTAGTTCAACATGCTTGGCCCGCTTGTGAGAAACAGGATTAGAGCTAAAAAAAATAGCACTTTTGTTGTCACATAAGAGTAAGGGCTGCTGTGAAATAGGGACCTTGAGGTCATGCAAAAGATGCGTAACCCAAAGAAGTTCAGCAGCAGTTGTGGCAAGAGAACGATACTCAGATTCACAGCTGGAGCGTGATACAGTAGGTTGTTTTTTGGCACTCCAAAAAATGAGATTGTTACCAAGATAAATAGAATAGCCGGATGTAGAACGACGAGTATCGGGACAACCAGCCCAGTCAGCATCCGAATAAGCGACTAGCGTACTAGGAACCGTGGATGGACGAAAGATAAGACCAAAGTGGAGTGTTCCTTTGACATAGCAAAGAATACGTTTGACAGCAAGAAAGTGATCTGCAGTAGGGGCATGCAAGAATTGACTGACAGAATTGACAGCATAGGCAATATTTGGACACGTAATAGTCAAGTACTGAAGGGCGCCAACAAGAGATCTGTAGAGAGTATGATCAGAGAAAGGAGAACCATCAGCAGTCAGGTGTTGAGAAACAACCATGGGAGTGTGAACTGGTTTGCTATCGAGCAACTGAGCACGAGTAAGAATATCTCGAGCATATTTTAACTGACTGATAAAAAGACCATCAGGAGTGGGTGAAGCTTCAAGACCAAGAAAGTAACTGAGAGAATCCAAATCTTTGGTAGCAAACTCAGAATGAAGCTTGCGAGTAAAGCTGTTAATAAGAGATGAGTTGTTGCCAGTAACAATAATGTCATCAACATAAAGAAGCAAATAGATAAGGTTAGATTGCTGATGAAAGACAAAAAGGGACGTGTCAGCGCGACTGCAAGAAAACCCAAGTGTGAGAAGAAGATTATCTAGATATTTGCCTTATAATGAACGGTCAACTATCCTTAACAGGTGGTACATGGAAAATATTATAATAAAAAATTCAACCTAACCGAGACAAAAAAAAAAAAGAAAAAAGAATCTAATCCAAGCTCAACTACTCTATGTAGATTGCATGGTCTGTGATACAATATCACCCTCAATCATAAAGGAGTGTCTTGCCTTTATCTAAAATATTAAAATAGCATGTGGCTTGAATATTTTAAGAAATATTTAGTAAGTGGTCCCACGGTTAGGAAATGCAAACACATGCAACAAGAATGAGACCTATGATTCAAAACTTTATTCTCTTTGGCAGCTTTTTTAGTCCGAGTCATCCGATGTGTATTTACTAACTACACATTTCTCATACATGCGAATATAGACCCACCAAACGGTTCACACACCCTCTAGGCTTCGTACTGGTTGGGCTAGCGTCTTTAGTGTCGTTGTCAGACACTCGAAAGGAATAGCAACTGTTGTAATATTATGTTAAACATGACAATCATTTTCCTTCCTGTAATGTATGCGTCTGTACTCATCATATTACTTGAATGTCACCAAATCCACCGAACTCTAAGAAATTAAAAAAAAAAAAAAAAAAAAAACATTTTTCATTATTTTAAAAATAAAAGGTTTGCTTTTCCGTCCGTCCTTTAAATAATGTGTATTTATTTATTTATTTATTTATTTATAGTAAGTTCTTTCCTTTATAGAAATCTGTCGGCCTTTAATTAATAAAAAGTAATCCGTACGATCGAATATATACACCGAAGGGTTGAGTTTTAGATGCTTAAATATATTAATAAAACATTAATTTAATAATATACTAATTTTTTTAATTAATTTTAATAAACTTTTCTAAATAATAATAATAGACACTTTTAATATAATAAATGCGTATAAAAATTTTAAATATATTAAGAATCCCATTTATATAATATATTTTTTTAAATCTTTTCTAGAGTGAGAATAAAATATTAAAATTAATTTTTTAAACAATTAAATTTATAATCTTATTTCTACCCATTTTTAAAATAAATAATAGAGATTATGGAATAAGAATATTCGATAGAATCGGAATTAAAAAATAAAAATATAAAATATAAAGAATATTCAACCCAATAAATTATGCATTAAAATTGTACCATAGTTAATTTTTATTTAATATGGTATACATTTCAATGTAATTTAAAAATAAAGTAGTTTTTAATTTGGATTTGAATTTGAATTTCCATTTGTATTCACAATCTTTATTATTATTTTACTTTTTAAATATGCTTAATTTTCAAACAATTCAGATTAGCTTTGTACTTCAACCTTCTTGCTTGCGCTGAATCGTGAGTAATGTGTTACGATTCTACATTTTTTACAGTGTGGCGTCGTGATCTTGACACGCTCACGACTAGCTTTAAGAGGAATTAAGCCCCATATATATTTTTTGCTCCAACTTTGTGGCTTCGTTGGACTTTAGGCGAGGTTTGTCTTCGCCAATAGCGGGTGTATGTAGCAACCTCCAACACGCGGGCTAGGGCGTAATACCAGCACACCCGTGTCGTCCGGTACTGTCCTTCAAAAATCCATTCAAAGGAAGTCATCCGAAACACTCGTTTCGGCACGCTCGCCCACACTGTGACTCACGTATGTGACACAAGGTAGCGCACTTAGGCTACAGGGCCCAGGGGTGGTGGAGAGCTAACACCATGTTACCCTACAATACATTTTGAGTCATTTTCAATCTTCTGGGTGTAGACATGATTTTGGTGAACTATCATACGGTGTCGTGCATTATCCGTCCAGTGTCCGATTGACACCAAACTTGGCGAGCATTCATGTTTTATATGGACGGACTTAACTCCTGAACCGCATGCCTAAATTCCTTCCGAAACTCCAACTTTTGAGGTTAAGGCCCGGGGCCCTACCCGACCCTTCAACAAGCCTATCTTTACCCTTCATGTCTATTTTGATGTCTCTGTCTTGCTTATGTCTCAACTTGTCTTCAATGTCCACTTAGCGTGGTGGTGTGTTGAATGATGCATCGTCCTCCTCAATCGCATCATGGTACTCTTCTATATTGGCCCGCATGTGGCCAGATGGGCGTCTCTTGAGGGATGCCGCTTTGTTTGTCATGACGTGAGGGTCACAACCTACTCTCTTCATAGCATGATTGTGACACAATGCACACGTGAAGAAGAAGTAGGTTCTTGTTCATGTTCGATATGATCCAATTCGATCTATTTTTGTTTGGGTCTAAGTCGAGTCAAGTTGAGTTGGTCTATTTTCAGTTTTGGGCCTAGTCAACTATTAAAGTCAATGGTCAAGGTTAAAGTCAACAATCAATAAAATTTGCTCGATGTATCTCAGTTCTCTCGACTTAGGTCATTTTTTTCCTTCTAAGTCTAATTTGATTTTTTTTTTTGCTCGATTTGGACTACTTTTTAACCAACTTTTCAAGCTGATTTCGATGATGCTAATACTTATTCTTATTCGAGCACTTATCTCGCGGTAAGTGAATTTATTGTTGAAATGCAATATGCTCGGTTGAACGAACTCTTTGTTGTACGTGATGTCACAATGTCGTTCTTGTATGAATGTTTGCCATATTATTAGAAATGAACACACGTTAGTCATTGAGCTGGTATGAACGTTTTATGAAAGATTAATGTTATCCATTATTTTAAAATGATGTATTTATGTTAGTCGCACGTTTAAGACATTACATCATGTATCAAAACTAATGTTTTATACTCGTCAAATCTCATGTTTGAGTGTGATTCATACCGACACCAAAAATTAAATTAAAATATTAATAAATTTAATATTTTAATTTAATTTTAATTACTAATGAGAAAATTAAAAATATAGAATAAATAAAAATTTTATGTTGATAAGTTGTGGGACCTACCACAAATTTAATATATATTTTAATACGTTAATTTAAAAGTTAATAAGAAAATAAACTTGATATATTCTTTTTATTTTTAAATGATAAAATTTTAATGATTTTATTAAATATATTAAAATATAATCTAATTACTTAAAACTAAATTACTTTCGACGTGGGCTTGGATTTTGGGCTCATCCTTTCGACGTGGACGTGAGTTTAGGCCCAGTTGTTTCTTTAGCCCAATTGTATTATAGTTGGGCTTGACTAATTTACCCTTAGGGCCCAATTATCCTAATGGGTTTGTATTATAGTTGGTGACCCGGACAACCTGGAGAGAGTTCCTAATAGGTTGGGTTGTTAGATGGTTACAAACATTTACAAGTCACAACGCACCGCTAATATTAGTTACAAACATTTAATATTTTTAATAAGTAAGGTAGGATTGGGTTGAGTTATGACCCTATTTTCAGGTTGGTCGGGTTAATCTGACAAAAAAAAATGTTAACTAGCAAACTAAACCAAAATTTTCTGTTTTTCAAAAATTTAACCCAACCCAAATCGAAAAAAAATTAACCCAACTCAACGTTTATGGTTTGAGTTGGGTAGTCCCGATAGATTGAGTTATCAGGTCATGTGAATGCCCCTACAAAATAATAATTTGATTTTAGATTCTGCCTGATCTCGAAACAATAAGGGTAAAATCGGAATTTTACATGACAAAAATGTAAAAATGTGAGATCTCACGTTGGTTGAAGTAAAGCACGAAATATTTTTTATGAGGGTAAAATTGGAAACGCCTGTTTGCCCTTTTGACCGAGGAAAGAAAGTTAATAATAATAATAATAATAATAATAATAATAATAATAATAATAATAATAATAATAATAATAATAATAATAATAATAATAATAATAATAATAATAATAATAATGATGATGATGATGATGATGATTTTGGTAGAGAAAATGTGGTCGAATAAATGGGTCACATAGGGTAAAAAAGGTCGCATGGCCAAAAGAGTTTGCCTCCATAATCATTTTAGTTAGGAGGATCCAACGTTCATAATTCCTTTTACTCTTTTCACTTTTCCCGCTCGGCTCGAATACCCGAATGATTTTATTAAGGTGTAAGATTAAAGGAATAATTGATTGAATTAGAGATGCAAGTGTCGTACCATGGTTCGGGTATGCAAGAAACGATAGCGTTTTTAGTAGTTTGAAGTCTTTTAGCTGAAACTAAAGAAAATTGCTCGGGTATAAGCTTTGGAAGTCGATAATATACCATACTGTTATAGAAATACGAATTGTACTCATAGAAGAGAACGTGAGAATTGGTTGCAAATTAAACCCTCGACCCTTTAGAAAGATTCGTTAGAGCTATAAATGGTTGATGATATGGATTGAATTGGAGTACACGAGAAATGATCGTGTTTTTATTGGTTTGAAGTTTTTTAGTCGAACTCGAAGAAAGTTTTTGTGGGTTTAAACTAAAATATGATTAGCTAGCCGATATTGTTTTCTTTAAACTTTTATTTTCGGGTTTCCCCTCAAGGTTTTTCTACACCCTTATTTATTGTGCAATCTCACATCGGTTGGAGAGAGGAACAAAACATTCCCTATAAGAGGGTGAAGACTTCTCCTGAGCAGACACGTTTTAAAATCGTGAGGTTGACGGCGATACGTAACAGCCTAAAATAGACAATATCTACTCGAGGTGGGTTTGGAATGTTACAAAGTCGTTCTCTCTATAATAGATATAGGATCTCACGATCCACCCTCTTTGGGCCCCGAGCACCCTCATTGGCACACTGCCCGTTGTTTGGCTATGATATCATTTATAATAGCTCAAGCCCACCATTAACATATATTCTCTTATTTGGTGTAGGGTTAGGATTATTTTATTTTATTCTAATATTAGAGAGAAGTGGGGTCAGGGTTAAGTCGCAACGCCGTCCGTTGATTTTGGAAGGACCATGCGTACAACGGTGTGAGTAATGTACTGTAACAAAACCTAACTACTTTAAGAGGTCCGACGTGAAGGACGATGTACACGTGTCATTATTACATTTGTTTCAGATAATGTATTTAATAAGTCAAAATTCTTCTATAAAACTCAAAGCCTTTGACTTATTTAATATTAAATTATTAATGCCGTATGGGGCTTCTGACGGTGCTTCGTTTATTGACGTCCGCCTTTAAACCCTTCTTCCCGCCGTTAAGAAACGGCCGTTGTCTTAGAATCTTTTCCATTTTTCAAATTTTAAATTTGAATATTGTTTTTTTGTTTATTTATTGCATTTGTTTTATTTGTCCCGGATAAAAATAATATTGGAACTCGTACCTCATGCCTCAAATATATATATATATATATATATATATATATATATATATATATATATATATATATTATATTTGTTAACGGTAGCAACCTAGACCCACCGCTAGTAGATATTGTTCTCTTTGAATTTTTCTTTTCGGGGTTCCCGTCAAGGTTTTTAAAACGCGTCTACTAGAGAATGATTTCTACACCTTTATAAAGAGTGTTTTGTTCTCCTCAACCAATGTAGGATCTCACAATCCACCCCCTACGAGACCCAATGTCTCCTTGTTGACACTTGTTCATTTCTCCAATCATGTGGAACCCCCACCAAATCCACCCCCTTCGGGACCCAACGTACTTAGTGGTACATTACCTTGTGCCTACACTTCTTCGTGGCTCAGTCTCCTCGCTGGCATATCACCCCGTGTCTGGCTCTAATACTAGTTGTAACAGTCCAAACCCATCGTTAGCAGATATTATCTTCTTTGGGCTTTCCCTTTCGAACTTCCCCTCAAGATTTTTAAAACACGTATGTTAGGGAAAGATTTCTACACCCTTACAAATGGTGTTTCGTTCTCTTCCCCAGCCAATGTGAGATCTCACAATCCACCCCCTTCGGGACCCATCGTTCTTAGTGATACATCGCCTCGTGTCTACCCTTCTTCGGGGCTCAGTCTCTTTGGTGGCACATCACCCTGTGTCTGACTCCAATACTATTTGTAACAGCCTAGATCCACAACTAGTAGACTCTTTTGGCTTTTCCTTTCGGACTTTCCCTCAAGGTTTTTAAAACGCGTTTAAGGATGTTTCATTCTCCTCTCTAACAAATGTGTAACATGACATTAACGTTTCCTTAGTTCAACTAATCCGAACATAAATTAATTAGTTAATGTCAAATTTATCATATAAATTAAAAGCTCATAAAGCTTTGGATTTTGAATAATATGAATTAAGGCTTATGGAAATTAAAATAAAAAATTAGCAATATTTAACATAAAATCAATATATAAATAAAACCAGAAATATATATAAGAAATAAAATGGGTAATATTTTATATTGAAAATAATATGGGGGAGATTTTGGTCATTTCAGTAAGGGATTCATGGAGGCCATAAACACTCCATAACGTTACAATTTAAGCTTTCTTTAGATTCTTCTCTCTCTCTCTCTCTAAAACCTTCCCCACGTCGAAGCAGCACTTAATAAACCGCTTCTGGATTTTCACATTTTTTTTGAAATTCTCATCGTTTCAACGACGATCACGAGAAGGCTCGTTCAACTCTCTGCTACTAATTAATTTGAAGTTGAAGTTTCTTTGCCGGTAAACACTTTGATCACTGGATTTGTTACATATTTCTTCCTTTTCTGTTTTGTAGAATCGACATTGTTTGATTTCTTGATTGTTTTTAGGTTGTGAGAAGGATTTTGATCATCTGTAAATCTGCGTGTTGAAAAAGAGGAACACGAGATTTGTTAGAGGGAGAATCGAGTGTGATTCATCGAAAATGCCGCAGGAATTAAGCTTCAGGAATTCGATTTTAACGTCTCCGAACAAGAATATTCCGAGAGGATTGAAGGCTCTGGTTACGAATTGTAATGCTCAGGTTTCTTCTACTTCTGTGATTTCTGAGGAGGTTATCAATGATCATGAATTGGCTCAACGCAAGGCCGAAGAAGCTGGTATGAATTTAAAATTCGTTGCAGTGATTTCTGTTTTTCTCAAATCGATGAACAGTTCTTTCGATTTTCTTTTTTCTTTTTCAAATTAGTTATTTAGATGACTCTTCGTTCAAGGTTTCATTTCTTCCAATTTGTTCATCTTCTTTCTTTTTCCACCACCACTTCACCTACCTCTTAAATTTCTCTTCACAGCCTCACCACTTCACCTACCTCTTAAATTTCTCTTCACAGCCACACCACATTCTGTTCTTCTTTCTTTCTTTTTTTCCCTCTCTAAATTTGAAATTCACTCCGTAAACTACCAGAATTCAAAATTTAAAATGACTGAGAAAAATCCGTACAGTTCGTTCTTGTTTACTTTTCCCCTAAAATTACCATCTAGATGATACTGTTCTAAAATAGAAATTCTCAAAGCTTAAATTACAAATTTATTTATTTCGTCCAAAAACCTTCAAAACTACAAATTAATATCTAGATTTTCTTATATATTCTTGTTCTGAATTCACAAATTTATTAAAAATAAAATTGAATATAAAATTTAAATTGTTGTATAATAAATTTATTAATTGAAATGGTAAAAAAATATATGATGAGGGCTAAAATGGTAATTTAACTATAAAACATTTCTTATATTGATGCTCATAAATAATACTAGTGAGATGTTTGAATGTGGGGAGAGTTTAATTCCTGGAATTTAGGAAAAGGTGAGTGAGTGGGGGAAGGTGAACAGAACAATAAAGAAAAAAGAGAGAGATGAGAGTAAAGTCGTGGGAGCAATGTTGCCAATGAAACCCAGAATTTCGCTTCAAGTAATCTTGGGTCCGTCTTCTAAAGAGATGGGTCCATTTTCAGCCGAAAGAAGTTTTTTTTTTTTTTTTTTTTTTTTTTTTTTTTTTTTTTTTTTTTTTTTTTTT
>NW_019272019.1:1826046-1926884 GCF_002738345.1 Cucurbita maxima
TTTTTTTTTTTTTTTTTTTTTTTTTTTTTTTTTTTTTTTTTTTTTTTTTTTTTTTTTTTTTGCTTTTTAATCTTTTGGAACAGAACAATTATGGTTAAAAACACCTTTGATCCCCACACTTCTAATCTTTTCTACCATGTAAGATTTCATCAAAATTATCATATTTTATCATGTAAAATGATTCAATTTTGTAGTGATTTGATCCTAATCAAATTAAATATTTTGTGTATGTATAGAGGCTTAATCATTAATGAGAGAAGTATTTTTTTGACCAACAATTGTAGTAGGTGAAGAACTGGGAGATATATTTTTGAGAGGGAAGGAGCTCTGTTCTTCATCATTGAGCCATTGCCTTTAGGCGTTATTAATGGAGGGGAAATAATTATATTGGTAGAGAGATAGACCCCGTAGGGTCTTCTTCCCATTAACTATTACCCGCACGCTGTCAGATTACTCAATTATATTGAAGTTTCTACATTGGCTGAATTTGGCTGTAAAAGAGTTGTCCTTAGGAATCGAAGACAAGCTTGATTGAAAAATGTGATTAATGACCAACAAAAAGAAAGAAAAAAAGTGGTCCATTGACTTATATTCTTCCCCTGGATTTTTCATCTCTTAATTTTTTTTTTTTGAAGCGTTTTTGAATTTCGTCAAGTTCCAATTTTATACTTCCATGTATTATCCTAAGTTTTGATTTGATTGGTAACTTGCAGTATATTTTGGTTTGGGCAATTTGTTGTGGCTCCAGAATTTCCATTTTATAAGTTAGTATATTTAGGATTAAGGTATTTTTAATTAAAATGTATGTTCATATCATATTGATTTTTTTTAGAATTTGAGATGAAACTAAAACTTAGTTGGCTCAATGGAGCCAAATGGGTTCAGAAGAGATCAAGCTCACTTATCTGTTGCTGATATTTTCTTATTGCTACTTGTAAATGTGATGTTTTTCAGCATTTAGGAGGAATCAAGCGGCAGGATGGCTACGCCAAATGGATCATGGAGCATCAGGAGTACTATCGAAGGAGCCCTCCGAAGAAGAATTCTGTCTTGCACTTCGCAATGGTCTTATTCTCTGCAATGTCCTCAACAAAGTCAATCCTGGTGCTGTTCTTAAGGTCATAATATACTTCTTGATGTTATTGACTTCATTCCTCGTGTATATTCTGAGTTGGAATAGTTCAAGTGGGGGTGAAAAAAATGAAGTTCTTATTGTTTTTTTTCTTTATTATAGGTGGTGGAGAGTCCAGTTGTAACTGTACAGTCAGTAGAAGGAGCAGCACAATCTGCAATTCAATATTTTGAGAACACGAGGAACTTCTTGGAGGCGGTTAAAGACATGAAGCTCTTGACGTTTGAAGCTTCTGACTTGGAAAAGGTTCTAACCTTCTTGCTCCACACCTTAATTAACTTCTGTTTAGTAGTTTTTTCTTGGTCACGAATCACATTATCTCAATATAATTCAGTTTACTTGAGTTGATTGGAAATTTTTACTCAGAATGTTCATGTTTTGCTTGGAATTTGGTGCATGCAGGGAGGTACTTCAGGAAAAGTTGTAGAGTGTATTCTCTGCTTGAAAGGATATTATGAGTGGAAGCAAGCTGGTGGGATTGGGGTTTGGAGATATGGAGGAACTGTACGGATCACATCTCTTGCCAGAAGTTCACCTTCCATAACTGAAAGTGATAGTACAGATGAATCGGATTCGTCTCAGTTTGAGCAGCTACTAGACTTCCTCCATCTTTCTAATGAAGTTTCAGTTGAAGAATCCAGAACTTGCAGTGTTCTTGCTTTTCTTTTTGATCGTTTTGGACTTATACTCTTACAAGCATACCTCCGAGAGAGTAATCGGATTGAAGATTTTCCTTTAAATGCAATGGTAGGTAAGGTTCTTTTTGTGTTATACACCATTCTTTTGCTTCAAAAAATCCACTCGAAAGCTTAAACGGCTCAAACTAACGCTGAACCTGACATCACGTATTATAAACATTGTAGGTAATTGATGCATTACTTAGCAAGGTTGTTAAGGATTTCTCTGCACTGCTTGTGTCTCAAGGCACTCAGGTAATCGATGCAAACATTCAACAAAATGCATGGTAGTTTAAGGCGTTCTTAAGTTTTATCTATTTGTTTCTACAGCTTGGACTCTTTCTGAAGAAAATATTGAAAAGTGATTTAAGTTCATCATCAAAATCTGAATTCATTGAAGCAATATCCCGATACATCAACCAAAGAGCGAATATGGCATCAAGCGACTTCTCGAAATTCTGTGTTTGTGGAGGAAAACGTGAGGTTATTCATAGGGCTCCTGCTGACCATGAAGAACTGGTTCATGCTCAACAGAATCAGATTCAGGTTTTAATGCGATAGCATACTGTATTTTGTGTGGATTTTGTCAATATACAGAATTCTCATAGACAAGCCAATTTTAGTTTTCATCTTTTCTAATATACCTTGATTTTGTTTTCTTCAGGAGCTAAAATCAGCGTTTCAAGAAACCAAACTTGAAGTTAAACACATACAGTCTCAATGGAATGAAGAAGTTGAAAGGCTAGGTGAGAACTAACCTTTTTTGTTCTTCTTTTCCTTATTTAGTTGCATCATTTGAAGTAGAATGAACTTATTACTATTGTTATATTCTGTTTATTTTCCCAGAACATCATCTCAAGGGCCTTGAGATGGCTTCCTCTTCGTACCACAAGGTCTTGGAAGAGAATCGTATACTTTACAATCAAGTTCAAGACCTTAAAGGTAAATAATAATTTACTTCATTCATTTTATGATACACACTATAAAACATGGATGCTGTAGTTTGGATATTGTATCTACACTTCGACACTTATCGAACATATCATTTATTAAGTATAAAAGACATACATTGGACATATGATTGGAGACATGTCAGACACTTATTAGACACACACAAATAGTCGTTGAGGAAACACACTGAACACAGGTTGGATATTGTAAACATACATGGATTTAAAAAACGTTTATTTTTAAGAAACGTGTTCTTGCTGTGTGGATGTCCTTATTGTTTATAAAATGACATCTTATTTGGTGATGAGAATAATTGAATTGAGTGCTGAACCAAATGTCATTTTGTAAACACAGGAACGATAAGGGTGTACTGTAGAGTGAGGCCTTTCTTATCGGGACAATCAAACCAGCATTCTACAGTGGACTATATTGGAGAAAATGGGAACATTATGATTGCGAATCCTCTAAAGCAAGGCAAAGAAGCAAGAAGAGTATTTTCCTTCAATAAAGTTTATGGAACTAATGTTACCCAAGGTATATTGATAATTAAGATTTATAACTAAAGTTACCCATATTCAACATATGTGCCATATGGACTTCAATCATATACTAATAGCTGAATATAATATGTCACTTTATCTGCAATTAGATGTCACTTACGATAAGTTTCCACAAATATTTGCAGAACAAATATATATCGACACTCAACCGTTGATCAGATCCGTTCTTGATGGTTTTAATGTTTGTATCTTCGCATATGGACAAACTGGCTCAGGAAAGACGTATACAATGGTAAGCACCAATTTCTTAGTATTTTTCGTCCTTTAGAGAAGAGGAGAATTTGATATTGTTTTTTGTGACATACTACATGTAAACCAGTTTTTATTTTCTTGCAGAGTGGCCCAGATTTGATGACTGAGGACACATGGGGCGTTAACTATCGAGCTCTCAATGACTTATTCCAGATATCAAATGCAAGGTTGGATATGATAAAGTATGAAGTTGGAGTTCAAATGATTGAAATATACAATGAGCAAGTGAGAGATCTGTTAGTCAGTGATGGCTCGAACAGAAAATATCCTTTTAGCAAAGTGGACCTTTCTTCTTTTGTTGAATATCTCTACAATTATATTGGTTTTCTTAGCCACTTGAACATTAGATATACGAAACAACTCTCAACTCAGTGGCCTCAATGTGCCTGATGCAAGTTGGGTTCCTGTGACATGTACTCAAGATGTTCTTGGTTTGATGAGAGTTGGCCAGAAGAATCGAGCTGTTGGTGCTACGGCTTTAAATGAGAGAAGTAGTCGTTCACATAGGTAGAAGCTTTTCTCCTTTTGACTCTTAATCCTACATATCTGTGTTAGGAATCACGACTCTCCACAATGGTATGATATTGTCCACTTTGAGCCTAAGCTCTCATGACTTTACTTTGGGCTTCCCCAAAAGGCCTCGTACTAATGGAGATGTATTCCTTACTTATAAACCCATGATCATCCTCTAAGTTAGTCAACGTGGGACTCACTCCCAACAATCCTCAACAATCCTCCCCTCGAACAAAGTACACCATAGAGACTCTCTTGAAGTCTATTGAGCTATCGAACCGCCTCCCTTTAATTGAAGCTCAACTCCTTTCTTTGGAGCCCTTGAACAAAGTACACCATTTTTTCGGCACTTGAGTTACTTTTTTTACTACACCTCCGAGGCTCACAACTTCTTTGTTCGACATTTGAGGATTTTATTTACATGGCTAAGTTAAGGGTATGACTCTGATACCATGTTAGGAATCACGACTCTCTACAATGATATGATATTGTCCATTTTGAGCTTGCTCTCATGACTTTGCTTTGGACTTCCCCAAAAGCTCTCTCATACCAATGGAGATGTATTCCTTACTTATAAATCTATGATCATCCTCTAAATTAGCTAACACGGGAGCAATCTGGACCCTCTCTAAATGTTTATGCATCTTCATCTTGTTGTAGTGTTCTAACAGTTCATGTACTTGGAAGAGATTTGGTCTCCGGATCCAATCTTAGAGGGTGTCTTCATCTAGTAGATCTAGCTGGGAGTGAAAGAGTGGACAAATCTGAAGCTGTCGGCGACAGACTAAAGGAAGCACAACATATAAACAAATCCCTCTCTGCACTTGGAGATGTGATTTCTGCTCTTGCACAAAAGAGTTCACATATTCCTTACAGGAATAGCAAACTAACTCAACTCTTGCAGGATTCTTTAGGTAACCTTTCGAGCTTTCTGTCAGACGTACTCGTTCTTGGCTTTTCGTTATAAATGTTGTCAAAATCGAATGACACTCGTTCTTGATTCGAATTAAGTTATGACATGTTTAACATTTTCCTTAACGAACAGGTGGACATGCTAAGACCTTGATGTTTGTACACATAAACCCCGAAGTTGATGCACTTGGAGAGACAATTAGCACGCTTAAGTTTGCTGAGAGGGTTGCCTCTATAGAATTAGGTGCAGCTCGTTGTAATAAAGAAAATGGTCAAATTAGAGAACTTAAAGATGAGGTTAGTTCTGACCATTCTATTTTCTTCTTTTTCCTTTCATGTAAACGAGCACTTAACAACTTTGTGCTTCATATTCATGTTCAGATATCAAATCTCAAATCGGCATTGGAGAGGAAGGATGCAGAGCTTGAACAACTAAAAAGTGGAAACGCTCGAGCCTTCGTAGAAAATCCAAAGCCGAGAGCTGCCTCTCCCTCCCGTGTTCTAAGACATGGTACCAATGGAGGTGCTAAGCCTGAAAATTGTCAAAGGCCTTTGGATGAAGCTAAAACTTTGGAGGTAAAAAAAAAATGTCAATTTATAAAAGAACCATTACTCTCATTCATATTATGTGTTTTAACAACATTTGATAATATCAGGCTAGAAGCTACTCTTCAGGAAAGCAAAGAAGGTCAAGATTTCCCTCTACATTCACAGAGAAAGATGCAATAAAAATGCCATTATTAGCTGAAGAGAGATCAACAACAAGTTCCAGCTCTGGAAACCCAAGGTCACCATCTCCACCAGTTAGGAGATCAATATCAACCGATCGAGGTGCCTTTATAAGAAGCAAGGTACGAACGGAAACGAACGAAAACCAACCAATATCAAAGCCTTCATTTCCGACGAAAGCGCCCGTTAACAAGTCGATGGCCTCAATTCAAGTAATCGATAATCGAGGAAGAGTAAACATCAGTTCTCAAGAGCATGAAAACGTCTCTGATGCATTGGTTGGTATCCAAAAAACAATGGCTTCAACAAAGAAGAAACAACTGGTTTGCCAAGAAAACAATGAAGATGAACAACAGTTGAAGCAGTCTGTAACTACAATGCAAGGTGGTGCAAGGAGAAGCAAAAATGAAGGGAAAAGCAAAGCAAAGCAACAGCAGATGCCTGGTGTAGCAGCAGCAGCTAGGATTAACAACAAACAGAGGCAGCCTGAGCATGTGGTAACAACATTACTTACTGACATTAATGCTGCTGGAAAAATGGAGGATGCAAGAAAGAGCGACTTCTCTGAAATGGAGAATGAGCATTTTATAGGGGGATTCCCTCTCGATGGTGCTTTGAAGGCGAAGAAAGCTCGTCAGAACTTCCCAAGGAATTCTCAAAATCTGGAACCACAAAGGTACGTTTAAAATTTTGAGTTTAGCAATGATTAGATGATACTAGTAAAGTGGGAGTTACAAGTTTAAAATATTGAGTTTAGCAATGATTAGATGATACTAGTAGAGTGGGAGTTATAAGTTTAAAATTTTGAGTTTAGCGATGATTAGATGATACTAGTAGAGCGGGAGTTATAAGTTTAAAATTTTGAGTTTAGCGATGATTAGATTGATACTAGTAGAGTGGGAGTTATAAGTTTAAAATTTTGAGTTTAGCGATGATTAGATGATACTAGTAGAGCGGGAGTTATAAGTTTAAAATTTTGAGTTTAGCGATGATTAGATTGATACTAGTAGAGTGGGAGTTATAAGTTTAAAATTTTGAGTTTAGCGATGATTAGATGATACTAGTAGAGCGGGAGTTATAAGTTTAAAATTTTGAGTTTAGCGATGATTAGATTGATACTAGTAGTACTAGTAGAGCGGGAGTTATAAGTTTAAAATTTTGAGTTTAGCGATGATTAGATTGATACTAGTAGAGCTAGTAGAGCGGGAGTTATAAGTTTAAAATTTTGAGTTTAGCGATGATTAGATTGATACTAGTAGAGCGGGAGTTATAAGTTTAAAATTTTGAGTTTAGTGATGATTAGATGATACTAGTAGAGCGGGAGTTATAAGTTTAAAATTTTGAGTTTACCGATAATTAGATGATACTAGTAGAGCGGAAGTTATAAGTTTAAAATTTTGAGTTTAGCGATGATCAGATGATACTAGTAGAGGGAGTTATAAGTTTAAAATTTTGAGTTTAGCAATGATTAGATGAATACTAGTAGAGCTCGAAGTTTTTGTGTTTGACATAAGTCAAGTTAGCGTTTGAGCCCACGTGTGAAAGAAGGGTGCTAAGAATATATAAGAACAGATAAAGGTTTGATTATATCACATACAAAATTGAAAATAGAAAGGATCTGGAACACATAGTTGAATGACTAAGGATCTATTAGATATTTTTTAAATAGAGTTTGTGCCGACAATGAAACGATTTTTTGTGATTTACTATGGTGGAACAGAGTACCTGTTGAAAGTTTACTGACTACCAACAAAGTCGAGAATGAGAGTCACAATCAAAGTGAAGTCACCGACAAATCAATGCCTGAATTTAGGAGTAGATCAATACCTCATGGAAAATTTTTAGTAATATCATGAGGTATGAGTATTAAAAAACTATATATTTGTAGCTTTATCTTTTCACTCCGATCATTCTTTGTATATTAATTATAATTCTCAAAATTCTTGGAGTGATTTTCAAATTATTTTTATAAAGAACGTATGAGTGAAAGATAAAACATTGTTGAAAGTAAACGTGTTCGTTTGTAGAGATAGTTTTTTTCTTATAAAAATTTGTGTCACAATGTAAACCTCAAATGAAAAATTAGGTTAAAAAAATACTTAATTTTAAATGATAACAATTTATTCTTTGTATTTTAGAAGGAATAAATTAATAAAAATATTCCTCAACTTTTTACTCTTCTAAAATATATCATTAAAATTTTAAATATTTTAATAATATTTTTAAACTTTTAATAAAAAACTAAAATATATCATTATTATTAATATTTTATTATAAAATAAACTATAACTTTTAAAAGAATTTCAAAAAATACCTTTAAATTTTTAAAAATTTCATTAATACCTTTTAATTTTGTTAAGACGTATATCGATTATCTTTTTTTTTAATATCCCATTAGAATCAAGTATAACTTTTTAAACATAAGGTCCTATATAACATAAATCAAGTGATTACAAAATTGTAAGTTTAAAAAAAAAATAGTTAAATTAATAGATATATAATCGAGGCTCGATTCCTCTGTTCGAAACTTTAGTCAATTTGAGGCTCACAATTCTTTGTTCGATATTTGAGAATTATATTATCATGGTTAAGTTTAGAGCATGGTTTTAATATCATGCAGTAATCATGACTCTCCACAATAGTATAATATTGTCCACTTTAAACATAAGCTCTCCTAGCTTTACTTTGGACTTCCCCAAAAGGTACTAATAGAGAAATGATATTGTCCACTTTCCTTTGAGTTTCCGAAAAGGTCTCATACCAATGAAGATAGTATTCATTTATTTATAAATTCAGGATCATCTCTAAATTAATTTAGGCCTATTTAATAATTGATTTCTTATAAATAAATAAATAAATAAATATTAATTTAATTTAGAAAAACCAAATGGTTTATTAAACTGGGTCTTAGTTGATGATCGGAGAATTATTTCATCCAGTGAGCGGCCATGGCAGTCACCTGAAGAAAGTTCCAGTTCAACGGAAGACTGCATTCGTGCTCCCTTCTCGACCACCACAGCGTTCCAACGGCGACGTCAATCGTTTCTAGGTTTCACAACTCCGACGACGATTTTCGTGAACTCCGTCGACAAATGACAGCCATGGCGGGTTTCAGCGTCCGAGCCTCGATTCAGCTTCAACTTAGAGCTCTTTCAATATCCTGGTGATTAGTTTTTCGTAACCTTACTTAATTATTTCTGCCGGTTGTTTGGTTTTCAAGAATTTAATGAATGTAGCGAGCTAGAGAAAGGGATTCGAACATGCGATTGGATTCTCGTTTTTCTCATTCCATATGGTAATATCATTCTTGAAGTACTTTGTTCTTGTGTTGATGTTTATGGTGGAGGTATTATCTCCAGGGTGAAGAAGAGCGGCGTTGTTACTTGCTTGAATGCTAGAGTGTATAGCTCGTCAGGTCCTGTTAGGTATACTCCAAAAAGGTCATTAAATGATAAGAAGTCAAGAACACCTTCGGTACCGGAAATTGTAAATGGAAACGATTTCAGTAGTAAGTTGGATGTTAAATCTCCGAGGATTGAGGTTAAACATCGGGGTGCAGTACGGAGAAGTAATTTTTATGATAAATTTCGTGATCAAAATCCGGACGAGAAGAAAAACTATTCAGCTGGTGGAAGTATGGCAGGTATATCTATATCTATATCTATATCTATATCTATATATATATATGGAGTTCTTTAATTCGTTGAAGTTGTTATATGTGTTTTCTCTTCATGATGAATGATTAAGTTGAATTGATCAGAATCTGTTGTTTTGGTGGGAATTTCCTGTAGAACAGGCTTCAGAGTATTTCCTATCTTCCCTTTCTTTTGTTCCCTACTTTTCTTTAATAGAAAGTTGTATTTTATCTCAATGAAGCTTTCATCTTTAGGACTTGAAGATGAATTTCATGACAATTTGAGCTATGTTGATGATCACTTGCAAGAGCCTAAGGCAGTATGTGAGAAGGAAAATATTTACGGCAAGAAATGTTATGATGGAAAGGTTGATTTGCGGGGAAATAAAAGTAGGCAAGATGCTGAGAAATTGGCAATTGAATTACTTGCAACAAGGTAACTGTATGTAAATTGTGATTCCTGTCTTTGATTTTGGAATCTGCACTGATCTGATTGAACTGATGACACTGTCAAAGTAACACAAAACAAGTTTTGGACAGATTTGTGTGAGAATATTCTGCTAGGACTTTGAATTATACGTGTACTGGTCTAAAAATTTTGCAATTTTGTGGTGAATTTGACTTGAGAGTAATAATAGAATTTTTAGAGCGGCGAGAGATCAGATGAGCGATTTACAAGAGGGGGAGATAGATATCCCTACATGCCTTTGGGTTTCAAAAAAGAGGCTCAGCTAGTGTAAATCTGAGTTAGGCTATATCTACAAAAAAGAAAAAAGAAAGTTAAAAAGAAAAAAAAATTGAAGTAGAAGACAGAGTAAAAACAAATAAAGTAGGCAAATCCGAAAAGACATTTCCATTCATTTCTTGACCACAAAAAATTCTGGAATTCCTTCCATACTAAAGTGTCAAGAGGAGGGCAAAGACTCCATTGGAGCTCCGGCCCAAATAGAGCTTACCTCCGACACCTGGCTTTCTCCGGCGCATATTAGCTTAGCTGTGCTTAATAGGCCATTTGGCTTCCTCTCTGGCGGCCTCCTTACCTTACCCACCCTACATTCCCACTCCAAGCTACGCCTGCTGAGCAAGATGCATTACGATTTCCTCTTCTGTGGACGCACCGGAATATGATCCGGGACGGGAAGAGAAAGACTTTTTTCTCTGCCAGGCTTTCTCTTGTAAAGCCAAGCCCCAAGACAAGGTACAATTGTTGGGAAGGGGACATGAGAAAGAGAACCTGGCTGGATTCGGGCTGGTCTCATGGCGCCCAAAGGATTTTTCCCTGAGCTTTAAAATGATGGCCATGAATGAGTTGCTTGACCTACTTTTGTAATTTGTTACCATATATGTATTTTCTTTTGCAAGAAGAATATTAAGCTTGTGATTGCATTCTACAGAGCCTTCACTGCAGTTGGGCTGAGGAAGAAATTGCTTGGCAAGAGGTTCTCTCCGGGCACAGCGGAAGCAGTGATCAATGATTTCAAGAGCAGGTCCTGAATGGCTACGTAACTTATAATAATGTTCTTAGCCATCAGTACTTTTCGACAACAATATTTTCTCAACAGAATTAACCTTCTACACTTGACATGATAGATATGAATTTTGATGTCTAATTCAACCACTGTTGCAACTCATATGACATTAATCTTAGCTCTTTAATTATATTTTAGGGGGTTGATCAACGATGGCCAGTATGCTGAAGGATTTTCTCATTCAAGGTGGTCGTCCTCCAGTTGGGGACCCAGGAAGATCAAGCAGGTACGTACTTCTATTTTCATTTGCGATCCAGCTAAAGAGTTTATCTTCTTTCTTTTCTCGTCTATTTCAACCTTTTCACTTCTTATCGTTGATAAGAAAGCTAGTCGGTAGGACTCGTGAAACTTGTTTACCAATTGGGAACTTTTTGTTATGATACTGAGAATGAGAGGCTAATTTTCGAACCAGGCACTTATAAACAAGGGGATAGAAGGGGAAGTTGCTCAGAAAGCAATTAAACTTGTTTTTGAAGATGGTGAAGAGTTTGGTGATGAAATGTCAAGTGTGAGTTTGTCAAAGATTTCAATGGATCATTTATTCATTCGAGCCTCGAAACAGTGGCTTCGAGGTCGGGATGCACCGGAAGAGACTAGAAAATCGAGAATAGTTAGGTGGCTTCAATACCGGGGTTTTGACTGGGGTGTTACTAGAACCATTCTTAAGAAGTTAGAAACTGAGTACCCTCCTTAGTATTCTAATGAAAAATTTCAAGGATTTCGAGGCCTTTGATCCTCATCTGCTTGGGAAAGTATTGATTTTGGGTTGCTGTATTATGAGTGCAAAGAGAAATGGCTGAAACCAAAACTGTTCACCTCCTGAATTTGCAAAAACTAGCCTCTTAGAATGAGAATTACACCTCCTGAATTGGCAAATTTGAGATCTGATTGCCCTATGGAGAATTATTCTTCCTTTGTACAATGAATGCATGATTGAGTCCCTGTTTATGATAGCAAGTTTGGTTTGATTTATATTATTGGGTTTCCTTCTCCTTCTCCTTCTCTCTCTTTTTTTAGCACAAATATTGAATTAATGAAATTTGGAGACCAAAAGTAAAACTACCACAAGGAATAAGATCTTGTAGCCTTTCCAAACACACCTGAAAGGTAAAGTTTAGATTATTCAACCATATCCTCACCAATGACCGTGACCTGAAAGGCCCATATTTTGCCCGAAGTTCGGGTCGAGTTTAGTCCAAGAGTTGATCTTTGATGGATTTGTGCAAGAGGTTCATAACATTGGTTGGATATGAACATCTTGAATTTGGATTGAGCCATGGATTAGTCTACTAATTAAGCTATTCACACGCTATCGATTCGAGTCATATTTGTACGTGGGAGAATTGACGTTAAGGCAAGTATAGTAGGATTGATTTACAACTTATTCAGGTAAGGATTGCTAAGATTTCACATTTTCAAAATCGAATGAATTTAGTCATTTTTATTGCCACCATCATATTAAGATTTGTACAAGAGCAGTTAATGGAAACGCATATGGAATTCATGACTTTCTTGGTTTTAACGGACTTGTTATGAGAGTTGTTTCTATCTACTGTTATCTCATATCAACTACTTTTAAACTTATTAAAAATATAAGGACTAAATTCAATTCAACATTTTGTTCGTTCGGCCCAAACTACACTTACAAGACAAAAAGGTTGTATGCTTTAAGGACAATAGAGGTAAGCATGTGACCTAACCCCTATGGTTGGGAGCTATTGAGTCACCAGAGGAACCGTTTGTTGCTCGTCAAATATCGCTAGTCGTTAGAGGTAAGCATGCGGGGTGTCGCAATCACACTATTGTGGTAATGAATAACAATTTTGTAGCACTTGTTCTAACTTGGTGAATCAGAAACTTTATGGACAAACTTATGTATGATCAAGCATCGGGTCACGTTTGAAAAAAATTATTTTAGAAAATATGAGTAAGGAAATGCATTGGAAAACAATTTGGAAAAAAATAAATATTATAAACTAAAAGCAAATAAGCAACAACCACAATTTTGATAATAACTCCGGTAGGAAGAATTGACAAATAGTCATATTCTCTATACTAGTCATATTCTCTATAATACATTTAGAGACATGATTTTGGTAATTGATACACCTTTCGATTGAAAAGGATTTAAAAGAAGTTTGAAATAGGCATGTAGCCATGAACAACATGGCTCGGACTGGAATGAATGAAGTTCACTTTCATTGAGAGGAGGGGTTATGCTCTTATTTCTTCCTTGAGAATAGAAACAAATCATTGATAGTCATTTGCTAAGTCGAACATATTTCATTGTTCAATGGTTCAGTTATTTGATGTTTGAAGTTTTTTGTATTTGATTTTTTAGTTCTACAAATGAGATTTGCAATACAAAGATCCTTGAGACGAAAACTTCCTCTGCAGGGTCGATTGAATCATCACCGGCTTGGGGTCATCGGCAGCCGCTTTCCCCAATTCAACACTTCGAATCTCCTCGAGCATGGCGACTATACTTTTCATGGGGGGTCGATCGTCGGACTTGACGCTGACACAGATCACCGCGACGTCTAGGGTTTGAAGAATTTCGCGCATTGTGGGTTCGGTTCTTTCTCTGAGCTTCGAGTCTAAAATGTCGGCTGGGTTTTTCTTTGTGGCTAAATGGTCTTTAACCCATTGCGCCAAATTGCCTTCTCCTGGTAAAGTCGGGTCCAGAGGGTGCCGCCCTGTTAGAACCTCCATTACCACTATACCGAAGCTGTACACATCGCACTTCTCTGAGACTGTCAATATCGACCCATGTTCTGTAATCATCAAGTAATTATGAATCCATGGGGTTTATTTGCCAAAGGGTTTGGAAAGGGGGGTAGAAATGAACATACCTGGGGCCATGTACCCGAAAGAGCCAGCAAGTTGTCTGAGTATTGGCTTCTTTGAAGAATCATTGCCGTTGTTTGTACTCACATTGCTGGCGAGACCAAAGTCGGCTAGGTATGGCTCAAAGTCATGGCCGAGCAGAACATTCAGTGTTTTCACATCGCCATGTACGATTGGTGGAGTACAATCATGGTGAAGATATGCTAGAGCATGAGCCACTCCTAAGAGGATTTCGTATCTGGCCTCCCATTCTGCTCCTTCTTTTCCAGCGTCATGGATAAAAGAGCTCAAGCTTCCATTTGGAAGATAATCATAAAACAGGAGCTTCAAATTCCTGTGGGATCCCCAACCCAGCAGCCTTATTATGTTCTTATGTCGAATTAATCCTAAAGTACGGATTTCAGAGTTGAAGCCTCCAGATTCGTCGGTTGACCACATTTTCTTCACTGCCACTGTTTTCCCTTTTGGGGTTGTGATTCTGTACACGGCACCGGAGCTTCCAGCACCGATCACGTTGGATTCAGTTAAGTTTTTAATGATGTAGTCGATTGAGATATCAAGTTTTTGAAACAGGGTTATTTCCCATTTATCGCCATCTATCAGTAGCATGAAATTAGCCATTTGTGTGCGAATTAGCAAGTAGATCACTAAAAAGAAAAGCACTGCACTTATGCTGATCAAGATTGGCAGGACTATCTTTATTGCTTCTTTGCTTACGTTTCTGGATCCAAACTTGCCTTCAGGAATTACTTGCTCACCTGAAACATAGAGGTCTTTGTTTCCAGCAATGGCGCTTTTACTGAGCTTTTGAAAGAATGGTGTGTCGGGCAATTTGCCGGAGAAGTGGTTGTAGGAGATGTTTAGAGTCACAAGGTTTTCAAGCTCTACAAGAAGGCTTAGGTCCCCAGAGAGGTTGTTATGGGAGAGGTCTAGAATACTTAGCCGGACGAGACCAGAGAATTCGGATGGGATTTCACCTGAGAAATGATTCCAACTTAGATTAAGAGCAATGTCAAGTGAAGAAATTATACCTAATTGCTTAGGGAGTTCCCCAGAAAAGAAATTGTTGCTGAGGTCTAAAAATTGAAGCTTTTGACAGGAAACAATTTCTGCTGGGATTTTCCCTGAAAGTTGGTTGTTTCTCAGGTCAAGTTTTGTTAGTTCCGTCAAAGCTCCGATGCCCGGGTTGACCTGACCTTCAAGCCTGTTGTTGGATATATTTAAAAACTGTAGGCTCATCGGCAGTTCGATTGGAAGAGTACCAGTGAACTCATTTGAACTGAGGTCAATAAACTGAAGAACGTCACAGTTCGATAACGATTGAGGAATTTCTCCAACAAAATGGTTTTCAGCTAAGTCCAGAAAATCTAAGCTCTTCAAATATCCCATCTCTGATGGAATAGTACCTCCAAACCTATTCTTAGCCAATCGAAACCTCGATAGTGTCCTACTATGTCCTATTTCAGGTGGAATGATCCCCGATAGATTATTTCGTATGAGAAGAAGTTTCGTGAGATTTTTCAAACCGAAAATCTCTTTTGGTATTGAACCCGTCAAGTGATTGTACGAGAAATCAATGGCCTGGAGATCAAGGCAGTCTGAGAGAGTGCTGGGAATACTGCCTGTTAATTTGTTCTCCCAAGCAAAAAATAAATGCAAGTTCTTCAGGTTGCCTACTGAAATCGGTATCTCGCCCGAAAGTTTGTTGTTGTCTACTTCCACATGAACCAAAGTCGAACAATCAAACATTTCCGAAGGTATTGAACCCGTAATCTGATTAAGACTTAGTTGAAACTCTTGAAGTTTAGGTAGCCGTCCTATACTTTTTGGTATGGTTCCATTTAGAAGATTTTCGGAAACGTCTAGGATTACAAGTTCCTCGCAATCTCCAATCTCTTCTGGTATAGATTCTTCCAACAAGTTCAACCATAGAAAAAGTGTTTGAAGCTTTTTCAGCTTCCCAATTCCTCTAGGTATCCGCCCAGAAATGCTATTCTGATACAATATAAGAGTTTGCAACTCACTGCAGTTTCCGATCTCTTCCGGGATTGTGTTGAAAAGTTGTGCTTTATATATGACTATGTTCTGTATGTTTTTCAGCATCCCAATCGATGAAGGAAGAGCTCCGAAGATTCCGGTTTCGGCTAGGCCTAACATGACTAAACTGCTGCAGTTTCCAATCTCCATTGGCAATTTACCTTCAAGAAGTTTATTCCCTCCAGCTCTGAAAAGATTAAGCTTCTGCAACATTCCAATGCTCTTTGGAATCTCCCCACTGATTTCATTGTCTGCGAGTCTGAGATACACGAGGTTCGAAAGATTCCCAATCGTTACCGGTATTGTCCCTTCAAACCCATTGCTTTGAAGGGACAAATCCTCCAGCTTCCCCAGCCTGCAAATCTCTTCTGGGATTTCTCCCAAAAGGTTATTTTGGCTAAGATCAAGAACTCTGAGCTCCTTATAATCTCCAAACTCTTTCGGGATTCTTCCTGTTATATTCGTCTCAGATATCACCAGGGTCCTCAAG
This sequence comes from Cucurbita maxima, assembly GCF_002738345.1. Lineage (NCBI taxonomy): Eukaryota > Viridiplantae > Streptophyta > Magnoliopsida > Cucurbitales > Cucurbitaceae > Cucurbita > Cucurbita maxima. Next base: position 1,842,310 of record NW_019272019.1, read on the forward strand.
AACTTAAGAGCCTGGAAATTCGATGGCAATGTACCTCGCAAATCCAGTGCTGCCAGGGTTATCTCCACTACATATCCATGGGAGTCGCAGACAACTCCAAACCATGAACACGGTGTCGGGTCCTCCGGATTCCATGTACTCAAAGCATCTGTATAGCTTGTTAGATTACTCTTCCATGTGAGAAGAGCTCTACCCTGCTCATCAATGGAGTAACAACATGGAAAGAGACGGATACTTAGTAATAAAATCAAGGCTATGGTGAAGAATTGAGAAGGAATTAAGGGATTCCTTAGAATTGCAGCCATTGTTCTTCTTGATAACTTATGATACAAAATGATCTGATTTGGATTGAACAAAGGGGAAATCCATGTTTTGTTTATAGGAGAAGAAGAAAAAGAAGAACAGAGGTACGTGAATTCAAGATCCTTCTCTCTATTCCTTCTCTCTATTCCTTCTCTGGTTTGGTTCTTAGTTCTTAATACGGGAATATGGTTTTTTTTCTCCCTGTTTTTAATCTTTATTAAGCAAACAGTTCATTTTTCCTTTTCTTCTTTCCTTTGGTTAGCAAATCCTCATAAAATGGTTGTTTTTTTAGTTAAATATTCACCATAGTTCAAAATGTTTTAGGGAAATTCTCAACTTAGTCCTCAACTTTTTAAAATTCTCAATTTGTTCTATATCATTTTGTTCTTCTCTGTTTACTGAAAGGTGATTGATCAATAATTTATGCTTTTATTGGACAGGTGCATTCCACGTGTCGTGTTCGATATTCGATACGAAAATATGTTGATGCTACGATTGAGAAAAACCAAAAGATCAGGGGTAAATTTAAAAATTTTAAAAGATTGAGGACCGAATTGATAATTTTTCGAACGATGGTGGTTACTTGTCTTTTTTTTATTAGTTGCAACATAAGTTGTTGGGACGTTTTGTTTATGGTAGAAACTATTAGAAATGACACATCTTTTCTATTGATATGAACTACTTTAGCCAACTTATATGGTTATTTAGGGTTAAAATACAACCGCTTCCTACTGCTATTTGAATCAAGGTTTTGGGTTGATCGACCTCTCGACATTGGAGAAATCGTCGAGGTCTTGGCCTACGGTGTTCAACAAGATAGAAGAGGTGGAGAACGTGAGAAACATTTTTTACTGATAAATAAATTGGGTTAGGGATGAAATTATATTTCATGTCTTTGGCCCTGACCAATTCTCTATCTACTCCGTCCTCACCACGGTTAATATAATTATATTTTTAACACACACGTGCATATGCTTTTTATCTATATATTAAAAAAATAAATTAGTTAATTTTGAGATCTCTAATTATAATATTTAAACTAAAAATTTGGTGGTAATATAATTTGAATTTTTAGAAATTGCATTATTATCAACATTTTAAATATTTGTTTGTTTCGGAATATATTTGAAAAATGAAAATTTAAAAATAGCTAATAAACATGAAATCTAATCCTTGTAAAAATAAATGGGAAATCTAGCAGATTCTTGTTTCCCGCTCTATCCGTGGACATCTCTAGTTATTACTTCAGAACAACATAATCATTTGGTTTTTCATTTATTCTACTATCAAAATTCATCTTTCTCGGCTCAAAAGTGTTTATTTTACGGACTTGTTCTATAATAAAATATACCATAAAAAAAACATCATATAGTGAAATTTATCGACCATTAATTTAGCAAATTATAATATTATTGATCAATTGAATACGTGAACTTGTCAACCGAACATAATTTAATAGATAAGACATCACCATTTAATCCACACTCTCGAATGGTGAACTGAAAAAATAATACATTTATCACGATAGTTAGGAGAGAGAGAGGTATCATTTTCATTAAAAAAAAAAATAATAATGACGACGATAAGAAAGAAGTGAGATGAAGTAATCTAGTTTCATTCTCTTGTGCCTCAAATTGTGATGGAAGAAAATAACAACAATGCCCCAAGGCCTTCACACCATCTTCATCTACAGTTGCTGAATAGCTCAGTGAATATGATAATGGGGATGAAACAACCAGAGAAGAACACAAAGAATGGTGCCTGTAGCTAATACTTTTAGTTTACACACTCAGCAATATGTTGTGGATCGTTTCCAAGACTTCCCGAACATTAACAAAGATCTCTAATCAGAAGAGAAATGTGCAGTGCACCTAGTGTATGCCACGTTGGAGTCGAGATCAACTACCGAAACATTTCATAACTGAAGACATAAGTGCGGATGACAAAAACTTCATCCCAGTAGACCCGCCAGGGAAATATGAAACAGCATAGTATGCAAGTGCAAGAACCTGGAGGAATCATACCGTTTCAAAATCGGACCATTTGTGTCGTGTATGATAAAGGACGTGGTAGATATGAAATGGGTATTTGATATGTGATAGAACTCGAATGTATTGAAATGTAAAACATGTCATAACTACAAGTTAAACAAAGTATTTTGAGATGTTTGGACTTTCCCTTCAAGAGATCACTCTCAAGCCCTGATTCACTCACCAAAATGTCTACCTTCCTCATTCCCCACCCCTCTATTTGTAACCAACAAACAATAATACCCTAACAACCTTCCTACCAATATGTTATAGGTTGAAATTGGTGTGCATGTGGTGCAGAATTATGTGAACCAGGACGATAATCATAAACAAAATAGTCAGGCGAGTCCTCTCTTCCCAGAGTTCTATGCATGAACTTCAAAAAAAGGGGCCGACCATTGCAGTTTGATTGTCGGGATGATGTCCATTAGACTTGGAATCTGGAAAAAGAAGATTATTTGATTGAGAGGTAATGAGGTGGGCTGAATTTACAGAGAAGCTGTGTAACAGCCCAAGCCCAAGCCCAAGCCCACCTCTAATCGACATTGTCCTCTTTAGGCTTTCCCTCCCGAGCTTCCCCTCAAGGTTTTCAAAACATATTTGCTAGGGAGAGGTTTCCACACCCTTATAAAGAATGCTTCGTTTCTCCAATCAATGTGGGATCTCACAATCCACCCATCTTCGGGTTTCAGTGTCCTCGTTGACATTCGTTCCCCTCTCCAATCGATGTGAGACACCGGGTGGTGTGCCAGCAAGGACGTTGGGCCCCAAAGGGGGGATTGATTGTGAGATCCCACATCGATTGGAAAAGAGAACGAAACATTCTTTATAAGGGTGTGAAAAACTCTCCCTAGCAAACGCGTTTTAAAAACCTTGAGAGAAAGCCCGAAAGGGAAAACAAAGAGGGCACTCTCTGCTAGCGGTGGACTTGGGTTGTTACAAGCGGGATGCTGTTCAAATTGGGATGGAGCAAGACAGCATTATTGGAAGCTAAAGGCTTAGGATGGTTTTCCAGCAAAATCAGCCTTCGTTCACCTTACTAAACCTGAAGCAAAGTTGAAGCCCCTGATGGACTACATTTGGAGGCTTAAAGTCCCAGAAAAGTTGAAATTCTTTTAGTCGAAGATCTGTAGAAGCTTGAACACTGCTAATAAGGTGCAAAGAAAAGCTCCCTACTGGACACCCGGCCCCTTGCTCTGCTGCCAACGCTACTATAAGACAGCGAGATCATCCACTGTGAGTTCACTCAAAACTTGGCTTTTCATCTTAAGTGAGCTCGTTTTGTCCATTTGCTTTCCTCAAAGGTGGATTTATGGCTGGAATAAAGTTTGGAAGATAAATCTAATGTTTTGTGTGATTGTGCAGTTCAACTCCCTATTAGTCACTGAACTTATGAGACAGTTTCAAAGTTCAAGAACCTTTTAGATACAGAATTAAAAGTTCACCGACCTATTAGATACTTTTTAAACTTCAAGGAACTTTCAAACACAAGCTTGAACGTTCATGGACTAAACTTGTAATTCAACCACTATTGTTTCTTCTAAAATAAAAAAATAAATAAACAATTCTGAAGTAGAAAGATACTAACTGCAATATGGGAATAAAATTTTCTAGAATAATGAAGAAAGAAGAGGCCTTGTGTTTAGATACCTGTAATACAGAGAAGATAACAGAGAGAATATAGTTGTGGAGCCCCATGGAAACGTACAAGGTGCCAAACATACATCCAATAAAGATCACCGTAAAAGGAAGTCTCTGCATTGTGAAACAAAGGAACAAATAACAGAATAGAATCAGCTAAAATATCGGGACGGTGTCGGTATAAATGTAATAAAAGGAGCATCAACCAAGGGTACCTCTTTTGAGAACATATGTGCAAGCTGATTCTTAGGACCCTTGAGTGCAAAGAAGGATCCAATGATGAAGCAACACCCAAGGGTAAAACAGATAGCAAACTTATGAGGCACAAGAACCATGATAGGGAGGAACAATGCAAACGCAATGAAAATGAAGAAAACCCCAGTTGCTAGAAACAAACCAAAATACATCAGGGCTTTTCCTGAGGGAACATTGCTAGTGGCAGATTGGAGGTTCCCAGGAAGTTCTCTTACTCCTTTAGAAACCCTGTACAAGGATCAAATTACAAAACAATCAGAAAGGAAACTATCCTTTAGTTCGTAAGTAGTCCCTTTTGGAGGAAACCCTTCTATGGGATGTGTCCAAACACAGGTGATTAATCTCCAAGAAACTTGAGAAATATTGACAAGATGGCCTCAAACTCATTTCGTGCTTCTGCTGGTGTTGTTTTTCTTTGGAGCGAATCTGGAAGTCTTAAACTCATTTATTATTGTAACAGCCCAAGCCTACCATTAGCAGAATATTGTCCTATTTGGACTTTCCCTTTCAGGCTACCCCTCAAGGTTTTTAAAACGCGCCTGCTAGGGAGAGGTTTCCACATCCTTATAAAGGGTGTTTCGTTCTCCCCTCCAACCAATGTGGGCTCTCACAATTCACCCCCCTTCGGAGCTTAGCGTCCTCGCTGGCACTTGTTGCCTTCTTCAATTGATGTGGGACCCCCAATCCACCCCCTTCGGGGCCCAGAGTCCTTGCTGGCACACCGCCTCATGTCCACCCCTTTGGGGCTCAGCCTCAGTCTCCTCGCTGGCACATTGCCCGGTGTCTGACTTTGATACCATTTCTAACGACCCAAGCCCACCGATAGTAGATATTGTCCTCTTTGGACTTTCCCTTTCGGACTTCCCCTCAAGGTTTTTAAAATGCGTATGCTAGGAAGAGGTTTCCACACCCTTATAAAGAGTGTTTCGTTCTCCTCTCCAACCGACGTGGGATGTCACAATCCCATCTGTGAGTTCAAGGGTTTATTGCTCAATTTCTTTGACAGGAAGCATTTCTAGTAGCAGGAAATTGAGTTGGTTTTGCGCCTTAGACGTGACTTGATTGGTTGGAAATTTTTCAATATTCTAATGCTAGCAGACTAGAAAGGACAACATCCAGCCATTTCCCATTCATTTTGAAAACCAGTTCAAACACTTGGATTACGAGTCATTTTACCTTTCAATGTAGACGCATTTTAAAAACTTTGAGGGGAAGTCCAAAAGAGAAAGCCCAAAGAGGACAATATCTGTTAGCCCTAACAGTGGGACCGTTACAAATCAAGACCTTCAAACATGTAAAGCTATATTCTACCTAGCCTTAGGAGAATTTCTCTTCATGCTGTTTGGCAACCATAATGAAATTCTTTGTTTCTTCAGATCCAGTGTTAACTCTTCTAATTCTCAAATGGAAGTTCAGATGCTAGACATCCAACATTCTTAAATGAAAATCTCAATTTAATTCAAATGACAACAAAAGACAAATCAAAATTCCAAGAGCCTACAGTAGAACATTTCCCAAACTTCCGCATAGCCAGCCAATCAAATCATGCTCAAGAAAAATGTAACAGCCATAGCCAAAGTAGCAACACTACAGCAAATTTACCCAACACCCAACAGATACTACTCAAGAACTCGAGTACCCAATGATCCAGAAAACAAATACAAAATTCAATCTCAAATTCCTTGCTAAGATGGATTTGGGGATCGATCGGAGACTTACACGCTAAAAGTTCCCGAAACGGTTTCATTCGCTGACCTAACAGCACTTTCGAGATCGAAACCGATTCTCGAATTGGAGCTGCTATCATCGGCAGCTTGTGATTCTGCGTAAGAATTCCAACTGGCTAGCAACGAAGAGGACGGTTTGACCTGATTATCACTCCCACTACTATCCCCTTGCGTGAACCATCCCTGCGCCGTTTTCAGCATCGCTTTCTTTCAAATCGAAGCTCAAAAAATCGAGAAAATTTCAGGATTTGCTCTGATTTGGGAGCAGAAATTGGGTTGTGGAATTGATATCTCCGAGGAATCGAAGGATTTTGGCATGTTTTTCTGGAAGAAAATGGTGAGGAAGAAGCCTTTGCGACGAAGGGAAACAGCAACGGCCCATATTATGGTCAGAAGAACAAATTCTCAATAAAAAAAAATTAAAAAAAAAATTTAAAAAAAAACAATAAAATTTTTTTTAAAAAATATGCCATTTTTATTTTTTAGAGTTCGGCATATATATATGTTTTCATGCCAAATTTACTCATTTACTTACAAAAGTTAATTCTTTTTTATCCAACTTTATAAAATAACGACAGTAAAAAAAAGTTACTAGTATATATTTTAACCGAAAAAGATATCTTATTATTTTTTATGCTTATGTTGATGAAAAATTATTCGATCACCTCACTCGATGTGGCTATCTCGAGAGATGTAAGGTAGAGATAGAACAGTTATTCCGCGTTTCATATTTTAACCTTTTATCTTCGTAAATTTTTTCATTTATTTACTTTTTTTAAGGAGATTATATTATTTTCATATTTTAATATAATTTTAATTTAAAAACGTAAAAAAATCATATTGTACGTACACAAAAATATAATATAAATTTCAAGATAATTTATTAAAAGAAAACAAATTTCAAAACTATACTATAATTTTGGACCATAAAATCAGGATATATTTACTCGAGAATATAATCATTGTACTAGGACACTTGACACAATCACACTTTTAAAGACAGCGGACTAGCGATGGTGCGGCACTCACTTTCCAACGACAAGTGAGCTAAGCCAATTTGTTCTTGCGTCGCCTACGGCCAAACGACGTATGATCGAGCCTCTAGCCTCGGTTTTGAAAGAAGGTTTTAGAAAACGAGAGTAGAGAGAGAATTTTGAAAAAGACTTTATATAAACAAGTAAGAGAGAGATAACAACTGCTTAGCATATGTAGGGGGATATGACTGATATCTAAATCTCTCTCCAATCCCTCTCCCGTAAGCTCTGTGGGGACCACAACATGAAGGATTAAACGAACACATCTAGTTAGTTTTTAACCATAATTGGATGCATATTTAAAAATTTATAGACTTTTACAATTTACATAAAATAATGCAAAACTTTATAGTTATACTAATCTTTTATAAAAAAGCACCATTAACCGAAAATCGAACACGAGATTAGATTCTAAACCTTATTTTCTCCAAAAAAAAAAAAAAAAAAAAAAAAAAAAAAAAAAAAAAAAAAAAAAAAAAATGACAAAGTCTGTATAATTTTGTTAATTTCATTTAACATTAAAGTTTTATTTGTTCCAAAATCTAATATTTTTACAAACAAACAGCTCAAACCATAACTCGAAGTGTCCCTTGGTGTCCATGGCCATATTGGCAATGTCATCTGCCACGCAATTTTGCAACCTTAGTATGTGGCCAAAGCTACAAAAACACGTGTAATTAGGCCAACGGGAGCACCCCGCACCAATGATTTGATGGATGTCAAGTTCGGAATAATAATAAGGTAACAAGCCTGCTAGAACGCTCTTGCACTTTACTAATAACATAGAAAGTCAATGCTATGATCATCGAGAAGGTTCTTTTCTGATACAAAAAAGAAAATATCAACATTTGTCTTCTGACTTTCGATTTTTCAATAGCAATTACACGTTTGTTCGGCCTCTGATTACAGTCGAAGTGCTATAGCTGAATAATGGCAAGGGACACACCACATAACGATGATGTGAGCCCACCATGAATGAACTTTCTACTCATATTTTCAAATATCAACACTCATTGAATGAACTTTCTAAGTCGATATCGACGGAGAATGATACTCATTGAACTTTCAAAAGTTGTACCTCAAATATCAAGGGCTCGTTCCGATGCGATAAAAGACTACGTCGAGGACCAAACTGCAACAAAGCAAACTTAATTTTATCGACCAACGTTGTCGTGCTTAAGAAATAATACGACCAAAACAAGTGATTAAGATGGATAATCTATGATGTTAATGCTAGTAAAAGAATGATTAGAGAGAACTTTGCTTTACCTCTTCAGGAATTGGGTTCAAATTCTCATTTATGTAACCCATAGAAGGAGGGATAAGTGCTCTTCTTTTCCCTGATAACAAATAATAAACGCATTTCTGTGTTAAAAGGAAAAATGACACTCCAATACAGGGTGAACTTTGTTCTTCTTCTCATGTAACAACTTAAGCTCACCGCTAACAGATATTGTCTGTTTTGGCCCGTTACGTATCGCTGTCAGGCTCACAGTTTTAAAACGTGTCTACTAGGCAGAGGTTTCCACACGCTTATAAGAAATGTTTTGTTCCCCTCTCCAACCAATGTAGGATATCACAATCCACCATTTGGGAGCTTTGTGTCTTCACTGACACACCGCCTGGTATCTGACTTTGATACCATTTGTAACATCACAAGCCCACCGTTAACAGAGATTGTCCGTTTTAGCCCGTTACGTCGCCGTCAGCCTCACGATTTTAAAATGTGTCTACTAGGCAGAGGTTTCCACATTCTTATAAGAAATGCTTCGTTCTCCTCTCCAACTGATGTGAGATCTCACAATCCACTCCCCTTGGGGGCCTAATGTGTTCTCGCTGGCACACCGCCCAATGTTTGACTCTGATACCATTTGTAACAACCCAAGCCCACCGCTAGCAGATATGCCCGTTTTGGCCTGTTACGTATCGTTGTCAGCCTCACGATTTTAAAACGCATCCGTTTTGGCCGGTTTCCACATCCTTATAAGGAATGCTTCATACCCTTCTCCAACTGATGTGGGATCTCGCTAGCACACCGCCCGATGTCTGACTCTGATACCATTTGTAATTGCCCAAGCCCACCGCTAGCAAATTTGTCCGTTTTGGTCTGTTACGTATCGTCGTCAACCTCATGGTTTTAAAATGCTCTTGCCAGGTTGAGGTTTCCACACCCTTATAAGGAATGCTTCATTCCCCTCTCCAATCGATGTGAGATCTCACAATTAACCCCCTTGGAGGCCCAACGTCCTCACTGACACACCACCCCGTGTATGACTTTAATACCATTTGTAACACAATCCAAGCCCACGCCTAGCAGATATTGTCCATTTTGGCTCATTACGTATCGCCATCAGCCTCACGGTTTTAAAACATGTCTGTTAGACAAATGTTTCCACACCCTTATAAGGAATGCTTCATTTCTCACTCCAACCGATTGCATATGAGAAATATACTATTAACAGATGTGCAAGATTTAAGTGGTCTAGTAACGTTTATGTTTCTCGTTTCCTATTTCAGCCGTAAGTCGTGAAGCAAACAAAGCAATATAAAAGGTAGAAGTTAAGACAATAGAACCTAAAATACAAGGCTAATCCAATGAAGTTGAAGAGGTTTCTGCATAATAAAAGCCATGAACAGCCTGATTGGCTAAGGGTAAATAAGCATAAGAACAAAATGAGTAAAGATGATTGAATATCCATACAATACCTCCAACTCTCATGCCAACCAGAACCTCTTTCAAGCCCTCTATTATCTATAAGAAACAAATCAGTAATAAACGCCAAAACTCGAAAGCTGATCCAATCATCGAATGATACAAAACTCGAAAGCCGATCGAGCAAACTAAGCGTTTTTAAAAAGAGAAGATTATACAAGCTAACTAACAGAGGATCTTCCAAAAACCAGCAAAGTTCTAGTGATAGGCTACATAAACTGAAGCTTTTGACACACTAAAATGGACAACAAGCATATCCGCTATTGACAATTACACACTCGTAAACAGATCATTGCACATCGAAAAATAGAACGACCATAATTAATATAAATTCTCGAAAGTTTATCGCCCCCATAGTTTTCTCGAAGAACTGATGTAAAAGAAGAGATTACCTGGTTTTCTTTCAAAGGCAGGATTACTGGTGTGCTTTCTCCACTGAATTGATCTACCGTGCTGTGAATATGATAACAGAGGCAATGGGAACGATTTAGTCCTTGTGCTTTAGGGATTACCTTGTAACTTCCTTTCAGCCTTCCCCTCTCGAGGTTTTTAAAACGCGTATGCTAGGGAGAGGTTTCCACACCTTATAAGAAATGTTTTGTTCCCTCTCCAACCAATGTGGGATCTCACAATCTACTGTGTCCCCACTGACATACCAGTTGGTGTCTAGCTCTGATACCATTTGTAGATACCATTTGTAACAACTCAAGCCCACCGCTAGCAGATATTGTCCTCTTTGGACTTTCCTTTTCGGGTTTCACCTCAAGGTTTTTTAAAACGCGTCTGATAGGGAGAGATTTCCACACCCTTATAAGAAATGTTTCATTCCCATCTCCAACCAAGGTGGGATCTCACAATCCACCCCTTTGGGGGCCAATGTCCATGTTGGCACACCGCTCGGTGTTTGGCTCTGATACCATTTGTAACAGCTCAAGCCCACCGCTAGCAGATATTGTCCTCTTTGGACTTTCCTTTTCGGGTATCGCCTCAAAGTTTTTAAAACGGGTCTGCTAGAGAGAGGTTTTCACACCCTTATAAGAAATGTTTCATTCCCCTCTCCAACCAATGTAGAATCTCACGATCCCCACCCCCTTGGGGGCCCAACGTCCTTGCCGGCACACCACTTGGTGTCTAGCTCTGATACCATTTGTAGCAACCCAAGCCCACCGCTCGTAGATATTGTCCTCTTTGGACTTTCCTTTTCTGGCTTCGCCTCAAGGTTTTTAAAACGCATCTGCTAAGGAGAGGTTTCCACACACTTACAAGGAATGCTTCGTTCCCTCTCCAACCATAAACAAATTTGCATAGTTAGTAGCTAAAACACCAGAAAAATACATTACCTATGAACGAAATATCCATTTGAACGCCTGCAGACATAATTGAACTCCACCAAATCTCCTTCATGTGCTTCTGCTCCATCTCCCTCAAAAACTTCTATTAATTGGAACTAAAAATGTTACTACAGTGAAATCATTAATCATAGACCTCATTTGTTTTCATATTCAAGAATTATAAAGAACAATCATTGAACACAAATAATGTAGTTTTCATCACATCATCACAATCAGTATGAAGAAGGAACTCAAGCTATACCATATTCAAAATGCCATAAAACGCTGCTACGTTACAACCAAACATGTTCATCTATAAACACTTGTGATGTCCCACATTGGTTGGGGAGGAGAACAAAACACCCTTTATAAGGGTGTGGAAACTTTCCCTTAGCAGACGCGTTTTAAAGCCTTGAGGGGAAGCCCGAAAAGAAAAGCCCAAAGAGAACAATATCTGCTAGCGGTGAGCCTGGGTCGTTACAAATGGCATCAGAGTCAGACTCTGAATGATGTGCCAGCTTTCTCACTGTTTCCCGAAGGGGGATAGACACGAGGTGGTGTGCCAATAAGAACGCTGAGCCCTAAAGGGGGTGGATTTGGTGGTGGTCCCACATCGATTGGAGAAAGGAATGAGTGCCAGCGAGGACGCTGGGCCTCGAAGGGGGTGGATTGTGATGTCCCACATTGGTTGGGGAAAAGAACAAAACATCTTTTATAAGGGTGTGAAAATCTTCCCCTAGTAGACGTGTTTTAAAGCCTTGAGGGGAAGCCCGAAAGGAAAAGCCCAAAGAGAACAATATTTGCTAGCGGTGGGCCTGGGTCGTTACAAAAAGATTTATTAAATCTTGAGATTTTAAACAAAGAAATTCTACCTTGAATCCGAACTCCACTGTCGAGCTTTAGCGTCCTGAAAGCTTCAAAATTTAAACAACAATTCCAAATGAGAACATGTGAAGCAGTTTTGATGGATGGTCATGGCAGCCCTCTTCATTGTGATGTTAAGAAAATGATATGAACATTTCAAGAAAAAAGTTACAAATGAAATACATACCGAACTATTTCCGGTTCTTGCACGTCCATCATCGGTGCACCGAAACTAGGATTTGCATATAACAAGATGGGATACGAACCAATGAACTGCGAGAACAGCCTTCTTGGAAATCGTTTGACAGAAAAAAAGTCTACGTGATTGACCATATGATGCTTGGATATGGATACTTCATCAGCCATGTAAATGGTTTTGTGGAAACTACAAGAACATCCATTCATAAGCTGTCAAGAAGTGAGTATCGTTTGATATAGATATCTATTCTCAGAATTTAAGGTTTGAAGCTCTTGGATTGAAGAACAGTTTGAAACATTAAACAATCATCCTGATTGAAAGGAGGAGAGAGACGTTATGACATATTTTGACACCGGACTTAAAATAGTGTAATAGTCTAATCCCACCGCTAACAAATATTGTCCTCTTTGGGTTTTCCCCTCAAGGTTTTAAAATGTGTTTACTATAGAGAGGTTTCCACATCCTTCTAAGGAATGCTTTGTTCCCCTCTCCAACCAATGTGGGGTCTCACAATCCACTCTCTTTAGGAGCCAACGTCCTCACTGGCACACCACCCGATGTCCGGCATTGATACCATTTGTAACAACTCAAACCCACCAATAGTGGATATTGTCTGCTTTGGCACGTTACGTATCGCGGTTAGTTCTCATGGTTTTAAAACGCGTCTACTAGGGAGAGATTTCCACACCCTTATAAGGAATGCTTCGTTCCCATCTCCAACTGATATGGGATCTCACAATCCACCCCCCTTGGAAGCCCAACGTCCTCGCTGATAGACTGCCCACTGACTAGCTTTGATACCATTTGTAACCGTCCAAGCTCACCGCTAGGAGATATTGTTCTCTTTGGTCTGTTACGTATCGTCATCAGCCTCACGATTTTAGAACACGTTTACTACAGAGAGGTTTCCACGCCCTTATAAGAAATGCTTCGTTTCCCTCTCCAACTGATGTGGGATCTCACAATCCACCCACTTTGGAGGCCCAACGTCCTCGCTAGCACGCTGTCCGATAATTGGCTCTAATACTATTTGTAACAGTCAAAGCCCACCGCTAGCAGATATTGTTCGCTTTGGTCCGTTACGTATCGCCGTTAGCCTCACGATTTTAAAACGCGTCTCCTAGGGAGAGGTTTCCACACCCTTACAAACAATGTTTTGTTTTCCTCCCCAATCGATGTGGGATCTCACAATCCACCCCCCTTCGGGACCCAGCGTCCTCGATGACACTCGCTCCTTTCTCCAATTAATGTGAGACCCTAGCCAAATCCACCCCCCTTCAGAGCCCAGCGTCCTCGATGACACTTGCTCCTTTCTCCAATCAATGTGGGACCCTAGCCAAATTCACCCCCTTCGGATCCCAGTGTCCTCGATGACACTCGTTCCTTTCTCCAATCAATGTGGGACCCCAGCCAAATCCAACCCCTTTCAGCTTCCTCCTAGCACATCGCCTCATGTCCACCCCCTTCAGGGCTCTCCCTCCTCGCTAGTATATCACTCGATGACTGACTCTTATACCATTTGTAACGGCCCAAGCTCACCGCTAGTAAATATTGTCCTCTTTGAGTTTTCCTTTTTGGGCTTCCCCTTTATAACCTATCTACTAGGGAAAGGTTTCCACACCCTTGTAAAGGTGTTTCGTTCTCCTCCCCAACCAATGTGGGATCTCACGTAATCACAATATAAAATTTTAACACAGGACACCTGAAGTATATTTCAATGAATGCAACAAAACGCAATGGGAAACCTACTATTGTGTAGAGAAACACAAAATTCAATAGAATCCGAGTGGAGTAAAGAAATTCCGCCATGGAAGAGCATACCTAGGAAATTTGACGGCGGAAGGAGAGCGAAACAAGCTCCAGAACGAGAGAACTCCCATGGCACAGCCTGAAAAGTTGCGAAGATGATGACGTTAATGGATAAGTTGAAACGAAGTGGATGAGGAAGAGAAGGAGAGGATTCTACGGTGAAATTTATGACGAAGAACGTTGGAGAAGATTTATTTTAATTAAATTACATTTAAATCAATAAAAATATATATTTTTGAATTCAAAATTTCAATAATATCCTAAATATTTTTCTAACTTTTTTTAACAATTTAAAAAATAATTAGTACTATATTTAAAAATTATGTATTTAACTAACTTTTATAAAGTTGGGTATAATTAAAAGCATATAGATTCGTCCATATACTAAGAATATTTTTAATTTTTTTTAAAAAATTAAATATATTATTAATAAAAATTTAAAATTTATGAATATTTTTGAAATATCGTTTAAATTTTAATAATATTTTTTATTCTTTTAAAAATTTAGTATATAATTCAAAATTTTAATTATTGATTTAAAAAATACTCTTAAATTTTTTTAAAAAATATATATTAATATTTTAATTTTTTTAAAAAAAAATTAAAAAATATTCGTATAATTAATGCTGCAGTAAACAAAATTTTAAAGCGTTTTTATAATTAATATATCTCTATACTAAATTCATAAATTATCCTAAATTTTTTTTAATTTTTATAAAAGTTTTAAGAATATTAATACTGATAAAATATACGGCGTATTTTTTAAATAAAACATTAAATATTCTCATCTAACATAAAGTTTTTTTTTTTTTTTATTTTTTTTATTTTAAATTTTAAGAATATTATTAAAATTTTGTTGAGATAAAAAGCGAAAAACGGTATTTTTATTAATTTGTGATAGTTACAAAAATAGACAGAAATCGATTTTACAATGGTGAAACGGAATAAGGACACAAAATCCCTATAAGATGTGCAGAATCGATTGACAAATCTGTTGTTTAAGTTTAAGATCTTCAAGAACTTTTGTTAAGATCTTCAGAAGCTTAGCAGTTAGATTACGGAGAATCGATTTGCAACCTAGACCTAATTCGCCCAAGTGAACTGGGCCGTCGTCGAGCTAGAAATCAACGCCGTCTCTCTTCTCCTCCATTCCGATCTTCGGTTGTGAAATCAACGGCGATTCGATCCACCGGATCCCTGTATTCATCCCACAATCCACTGAATCCCTTCACTTTCTTTTTATTCTTGTTGCTATGGGAAAGAGAAGAGAGCGTCGACGTGCAGCTCTAAGCAACGCCGGTCGCCGTGTCAAGCTTGATCTATTCGCCGAGCCCTCCG
Organism: Cucurbita maxima; assembly: GCF_002738345.1. NCBI lineage: Eukaryota > Viridiplantae > Streptophyta > Magnoliopsida > Cucurbitales > Cucurbitaceae > Cucurbita > Cucurbita maxima. The sequence continues at coordinate 1,857,554 of NW_019272019.1, forward strand.
GTAGTTTTCCGTTTTTTGGTTCTCCCTTTTGTGTTATATGCGCGGTTTGTATAATCGCGCTTGTCGATATATGTTTGTTTGTTTGTTGCTAATTTGATTGTGTTGGGAATTTGTTTATTTCTTCATGTAGGGTTGTGTTAGTTTCTGTTGAATGTTCTTTTCCATTTTCAATTTGTTTATTTTGTAATGGAAGCAGTGAATTTTGATCTCCTGGTGGCTAGTTTTCTTAACTCATTGAGTTGGGCTTCTATCTGTTTGGAATTAATGCTCACTCAGATTGATTAGGGCATGGGGGCTTGTTTAAATGTTGTGTAAACATATTTTTTCTGTTCTTTCGTGAGTTTTTGAGGTGGTTCTTTTTGTTTGTTTCATTTTTTAATTTTGTTCATTCATGGCACGAGTTTTCATTGGCTTTATGTTGTGATTAATACAATGCTGCTCTGGTCTTTGATATGTAACTTTGTTTACTTGACATTGTAATCAATGCATTCCATCCTAATTGTTGCTCCCGGTTTCTTCTTTAAATTCTTGCTTTTGGCTATATCCAGCCTTCAATAAACATAAATGTTATGCATATGAGTATTAGTTTGGTCATTATTTGAGATCAAAAGTGGTTTATATGATTACTAAAAAGGAAAAAGTATATCTATGAATGCATCAAAGAAATTTACATTAGTTTATATTGGAGTTTCATTGATTCAATCTGAGAAGGGTAGAATGAAAAGTATTTATTCATTTTTAAATTTTTTTATTAGAAATTCTTTCAAGGGTTAGTGATATTTCTCTTTATATTAGTTGTTTCCTTAATATATGATCTTGGGTGACACTGATATACTCGATAGCAGCTTCTAGTAATTTTAGCTTCGGAGATCGTTAATATAAGATGTCTGTATTTTAATGGGGGATATGTTATTCTTTGTCTAGGAGATTTAGATGGCTCTGATGCACATGAAGAAGTTGGAGGGGATATAGATTCAAGACAGACAACCAAGTTACCTAAATCAGCATCCTCCTCAGGTGGGTTCTATCAGTGTTCTTCAAAAGGACTATGTAAAGGGGATATGAGTGCTTCACATTATAATGGTGGATATTTCAAACTTTATGTACAAGACTTTGTGTTATTTGCCCCCAGAATTTGTTTTCAGTCTATAGGGTGACTGTGGTCTTTGGGACACCAATAATCAGATCAGGCCAGGTCAGGGCCACTGCCACAATGAACATGTGAATGACTCTCAATCATTATGCTGTTTTTGGAGATTTCGACAGGGAAAATTTTTCATCGGTTCGTATGTCTCTGTCTTTTCATTTTTGGTTATCACTGACATTTGTCCTTGGATGTGTAACAGGTGGATGTGATGCAAACACCTTCAATGTTCACGTTGAATTGCACTGTTTTAATTTTGAAAACTTCATGTTTCTAACACCTTGTGATATTCATGAAATTTTCAGGGAATTCTTTGACGTGCTGCTAAGAGATATGGTTTTGGATATATTTGATGTGGAAGTGTTTTTATTTTCAGGTCAACAAGCACAAAATCCCTTGCTGTTACTGGAGCAATATAGTGATGATGAAGTTGATGAGGACTCCAATAAAAATTCAGATCATGATGGACAAGATGCGTTGTTACCTGACTGCAATGACGAGGTATCTTTCTTTTATTTTCTGAATTGCTGATCAGGATTAGAACTTGAATAAGCTTGATTTGATATCCTACGTTCATTCATTTCGGGTTAGCTCTTGTGAGAGGATTTATTAGTGATTCAACTCCCCTCCCCCAGAGAATGTATTAATTCTGCCTTAAATTCCAATAAAATGTGGGTTGAAGCCTAATTCATGTTATAAATGATAAGACTGTAATACTTCTTTAAGTATTGAGGTATTTGTTGCTTAGCTGATTTTGGTGCTGTTTGTTATGGTAAGCTGAAAATATTTTCGATGGCAAAATTTTGAAAACGAGAATTTAGGTTTGATCCTAATTTGATGCAAAATTTGAATAGTCATAAGGCATTTCATATGTTTTACCAAACGAGCCTCGAATGACACTTTTGTGCATGTTAACAAAGTTTGCTTCTATTCTTAATAATATATTTCTTTTTACTGTTGTCCTTGATTCCAGGTTGCTGCCCTTCTTGCTGAGGGATGTGAGAAAGTGGAGGCAAATGTCGGTGAAGACATCATTGCTGAAAAGGCTGTTCAAGAGGAACCCGAGCGAGGTTCTGCTGAATTTTCTGAGAACCTGGAGAGCAAAGATGAAGCAAAAACTGACACTAATAACTTGGGATATTTAAGCAAGGAAACGGATGTGGTTCAAACATCTGTACCAGCCACATCTATTGTACAAGTATCAGGGGATGTTATTTCAGGATGGAGGGTTGTCATGCATGAGGAGAGCCATAATTATTATTACTGGAATGTTGAAACTGGGGAAACTTCATGGGAAGTTCCTGATGTCGTTTTGGCTCAGACTCAGCCTACTCTATCAGCCACTGACGTTATAACTTCTCCAACTCAATTTCCAGAGAACGTTACAGTATTTAAACAGGATTCTGGCTTATCTAATGGTGGGAGGTTAGATGCTTTTTCAGCAGAAAGCACAGGTGAGTGGTCTGCTAATCACAATGCTTTATAATTATTAAAAAATTTAAAATATGAGCCTAAAGTGAACGATCAAATTGAAGGTTACAAGAACGGCGTTCCAGTTACTGCAAGTCAGGGTTCCGAGGTTGACCAAAGCTATGCTGCCTTCAGTACTTGTTCAAACAATGTGAATATCGCAAAAGCTGCTTCTGAGATCTATGCTGATTACGCGGTGACTAATGAGGAACAGAAATCAGGGTTGGATCTTCCTTCACATCTTCTGAACTGGAGTTCGAGCTTGTTAGAGAGATTAAAATCATTACAGAAGTAAGATTTGACTTTTTCACCTCAATTGAATATTATTAGTTATTCACAACCTTCATTCACCATTTAGTTCTTGTTCAAATGATGTTGAGCTTTTTCACTTGGGCAAGCACTTTGATCACCTTTCCATTTGGCTTGTAAGCCTTAGGGAAACAATCACTTTGATCACCTTATAGATCTGTCAAACACTAACCAAAAGAAAAACCTAACCGTTTTGCATAAGAAACCGAGTTTCAGATGGCACCAGTGCCTATGCTTGGTATTGCACCTTATGGTGCTGTTAGTTCTCAATTGAATCCAGTGAGGAATAGGCCTAAGCCTTGTCTTCTTGCCCAACCTTTTCTTCATTATGAAGGTTTTGTGGATGTCATTTTGATACAAGGACACGGGCGAAAAGAGGAACCAAATGCAGTAGGAAACCTTAGAAAACTTAAACCTTTAAATTTAGCAGTGATATAATTGGTCTTAATAATCTTGTGCTCATGAATCCCTTTCTTCTTGATTATTGTAATATTATTTTATGTATAACCTACATGCCTCCGATTGAACCTTTCTAATGTTATCCCTCTAAACCATTGGTTTTTCTCCCGAAAAGTTTAATACTGTGTTTATGAACAAATTATTTTTCAATCAAGTCGTGGCGGGATATATTTAGTGTTATGTATATTCATTTCTCAATTTTATTCTTGACTTCTTATGTTAGCATTGAGAAATGGACTTCGGGTTTTATGTCACATTCTTGTACTGATGGCTTAAACATCAACTTCAGGTCTGGGGGTCATGAATGGACATTAAAGTACATATTGGAAACTCAGGTTAGACTTTCGGATTTGGAGTCGCTGATGCCGTATAAGGCATCGTTGCTTCCATTCTGGGAACACTTGGCAAGGAAACTTAGACAGATTGAAGATGACATTAACAAAGAAATTTATCAGACTGTTGTTGTATCGTCGCAATTGGATGAAGCCAAGATTACTGATAGTCCAAACATTGTAAGAAACGAGAAATTTCAGGGAATGTCGGATGTTGCGTCTGATGTTGCGAGAATGGAAAATAGTGGGATTTCTGCTTTGGAGCATTCTCATTTGCCTACTGATTCTGCTTCTTTGACTATCATTGCAAATGGAGAAAATATTTCACCGTCTAATGGAGAAAATATTTCACCGTCTAAGGGGAACTCTACTAGTGTGATTGACCATGCAAGTGAAATTGCAATTGATGAAATGGCTTCCAAGAGTGAACATTCTGTGGAAGATGTTGACATGGAGGTGGATATGGAAGTTGAAGATGCCGGTTTTGCAGGTAGCTTGACGGTGGCTGGTACACCAGATATATACAATGCTAAGTCATTTACTTCGTTCGAGCAACCACTTCAGCCAGATCAACAAGCCCAGCCAAATCTTTCTTCTGGCTTTGCATACATGGGGCACGAGGATGGCAGTGTAGCACCACCGCCACCACCAGCGGACGAAGAATGGATTCCCCCACCACCACCTGATAATGAAGATGTTCCTCCACCCCCACCTGATGAACCAGCTGAACCATTATATCATATGCCTCCATCTTATACCCAACTTGGGCAGCCTGTTTGTTACACTGAACCATATCAAGTGTCTTATCCTGATTCTAGTATTCAGTATTATGCACATCCTGTCCCTGAAGTTGTACCTAGTGCAGATTTTTACGGACATCCAGAAGCATGTAACGTTGTATTGGCTCAAGCACCATTTTGCTATGAGGCAGTTCCCAATTCGCATACGGGTTCTGCTCCCCTAGTTGTAAATGGTGTTGTGCCTGAAGGTTATGGTATTCTTCAAAACGCAACGTCCTCTCTTTCCATCTTTAGTACTGCTGGGTCGTCTCAGTTGCATGTTGATTCTGCATCTGTGAGTTTTGATCCTTCTTTCACTTTTCATTATGGATCTTCTGATACTGCAAGTATGAATACTGCTTCTGCCGCTGATGAAATTGACAAGGGGTGTGGAGACACGAAAGCCTCCGTCCGAGTATCTACTTCAGTCTCCCCAACTAACGATGTTCCGCCAACAAGTAATGCCGTTACTGATCCTTCAGCTGTTGCTAATACAACTGCAATTTCCAAGGTTCAACCAAAAGGTATGATATTTTAGCAGTTGTCATTTTAATCATGATGTTTTTGCAAGGAGCTAAATATGAGTGGAGTGTTTATCTAGATAGTAGCTTCCGCAAAAGAGGTTGGAACTGGGAGAGGAAAATTGTGAGATCTCATGTCGGCTGGGGAGGAGAACGAAACATTATTTGTAAGGGCATGAAAACTTCTCCCTAGCAGATGTTTTTTAAAAACTTTGAGCAAAAGTCCGGAAGGGAAAGCCCAAAGAGGACAATATCTGCTAGTGGTGGGCTTGGGCTGTTACAAATGGGATGACACCGGGTGATGTGCCAGCGAGGAGGTTGAGCCCGGAAAGGGGGTGGACGCGAGGTGGTATGCTAGCAAAGATGCTGGGCCCCGAAGGGGGGTGGATTGTGAGATCCCACATCGGTTGGGGAGGAAAATGATACATTCTTTATAAGGGTGTGGAAACCTCTCCCTAGCAAAACCTTAAGGGGAAGCCCGAAAGGGAAAGTTCAAAAAAGACAATATTTGCTAGGGGTAGGCTTGGGGTCGCTATAGTGTGTTGAATGGCCTAGGATTTAGCAGCACTTGTTGGGTACAGTTCATTAATCTTATCAGGTATCCATCAACCCTGTTGTGAGCTCAAACCGTTAGTGTAGTGCAGTTTAACTCTTCTACTGAGATGTTCATGCAGTGGCCTCCCAATACGGCATCTGCTCTAATGTTCTGTTGCTGTTTTTTTTCTATGCAGCTCTGCGCAGTAAAAAGCGGACAGTTGCGGTTGCTCCATCCTTGAGATCGAATAAGAAAGTTTCGAGTTTGTTGGACAAGGTACGTCTTGTGTCTTTCTGTGAAATCTCACATCGGTTAGAGAGGGGAACGAAACATTCCTTTTAAGGGTGTGGAAACGTCTCCCTAGTGGACGCGTTTTAAAATCTTGAGGGGAAGCCCTCGAAGGGAAAGTTCAAAGAGAACAATATTTGCTAGCTGTGAGCTTGAGCTGTTATTAGTGGTATCAGAGCAGGTCACCGGACGGTGCAAGACACTGGTCGGAATAGGGCTAGACCCTCTCCATTGTAGATGCGTTTTAAAACCTGAGGGAAAGCCCAAAGAGGACAATATTTGCTAGCGGTGGTCTTGGGCTGTTACACTTTCGGATCCATAGATATATTACCTCATCCTCTCCTTGGTCTTTCTGTATGGGATGCCATAAAGTTATATTTTTCATGCCTGACGAATCATTTCTGTTTATTCATTTTGATTGATCAGTGGAAGGCAGCGAAGGAAGAACTGGAAGAAGACGAGGAAGAACCAGAAAATGCATACGAGATTCTCGAGAGGAAACGAGAAAGAGAAATAAAGGTTACAATACAACAGAATACATTTGATAATTTAATTTACTGCATCTGTGCTGGGTTCTTACCAATGTTTTTGATGCAGGAATGGCATGCACAGCAAATTGCCAGTGGAGATGCAAAAGAAAACGCCAACTTTCAGCCTCTTGGCGGTGATTGGTATGAAGCTCAAATGACAAAATACAATTCCTTAGTCCTTCATTTGTCTTGTAAACTATCATATTCTCGAAATCCCTCTTGCACTCTGTGCCTCTTCTAGTTTGAACTCCAACCAATTGTGCAAACTAAACTGATTCGAGTTCAAGGACTCGTTTTTAGACTATGGTTTTGAGCTCTGCTTGCTACATTTTCTAGGCGCGAGCGTGTAAAGCGAAGGAGAGCGCAATCATCGAGTGACGTTACTCAATCCCCTGCTGAAGCATCCACAGATGGAAACCAGCAGCAGCCCGACCTGGCAGAAATTGCAAAAGATCTCCCCTCAGGATGGCAGGTAATTTCCCTTATAGAAACGATGAACTGATATTACAAAGTAGAATGGAGCGTGACCTTCAAGCCCCTTGTGATGAAAATCGAACTGAACGCATCCGTTTTTAGAGGCGTCTTGTACAATAGCTTTCAATTTTCCTTTTGCCTTTTCAATACCTTTAAGCGCTCTCATCTGAATCATTCATCAACGTTGTTGTCTAGTCTAGAACTTGCTTTAGTAGAACCAATCCCTCGAGATGAAAATCGAACTAAACACATCTGTTGTTAGAGGCTGTCTTGTACAACAGCTTTTGATTTTCCTTTTGCAAAACCTTTAAGCGCTCTCATCTGAATCATTCATCAACGTTGTTGTCTAGTCTAGAACTTGCTTTAGTAGAACCTAAGTCCCTCATGATGAAAATCGAACTGAACACGTCCATTTTTAGAGGCGTCTTGTACAATAGTTTTTGATTTTCGTGTTGTCTAATCTAGAACTTGTTTAGTAGAACCAGATAGTTATCTTACTGGGTTTCTTTTTGCAACATCGCGTTTTTTCAGGCATATTGGGACGAGTCAACGAAGCAGGTGTATTATGGTAACGTTAACACTTCGGAAACGTCGTGGACAAAACCAAGGAAGTGAAGCGATGTTTATGTCATAGTTTAGTGATTTTGTTGGGAACTTAGGGGATTAAAATGAAATGTGAAGTAGTAGGTGTTGTTGGCATTGTATAGCTAACTTGTTGTTAGGGTAGGGAAGGAAGGGAGATTGTGGAGAGGAACACGACAGTCTACAATTTTGCTGATTGATTTGTTCAATCAAATTGTCATTTATTCCTCTCTGGATAGTTTGTGCTGTAAGCTGTAGGCTCAACTTACATTCTTTTTGTTAGCCTAATTTCAGTTCATTATTTCTGGATTTATTATTGATTTTTAATATTAAAAAATAAAATAAATCTTCTTTTTTTTATTCTCTCTCCTCCTCGGTCAGCGAAAAGTTAACAGAGATGTCATGAGTCTGGTAGAGAGTCGGTTTGGATTTAGAAAAATGAACCCAACCCAACCCCTATAGTTTGAGTTGGGTTGTCGGGTTGAATGTACACTCTTATTATGAGGTGGGACAATTGAGTCGAGTTAATAGAGTGTCCCTTAGGATATTTGTGAGGATCGAAGATAATTCACAAACAAACAAATTATTATTTTTTTTTATTGAAGAGCTAAATTTTAATATTACAATATACTCATTTGACACTTAGGTATAAGAAGTAAGACAAGACCGTGTAGAAATTTAGGTAAGGGCGGGTTTGCATCTTACATTGGTTGGAGAGCGGAAAAAAACATTTTTTTTAAGTGTGTAGAATCCCTAAGAAAATAGTATCTGCTACAAGTGGGTTTGTGCGGTTACAAATGATCTCAGAGCTTGACACTAGTCGATGTGCCAACGACTATGCTGAGCCCCCAATGAGAGTCGATTTGAGTGGATTGTGAGATCTCACCTCGGTTGGAAAGGGGAACAAGTGTGTAGAAGCTCTAAGAAAATAATATCTACTAGTAGTGAGCTTGTGCGGTTATAAATGGTATCAGAGCTAGACACCCGTCGATATGCCCACGACTACACTGAACCCCCAATAAGAGTCGATTTGGGAGGATTGTGAAACCCCACCTCAGTTGGAGAGGGGAATGAAGCAAGACACTGGACGGTGTGTCGGCGACTACATTGAGCCCCCAATGAGGGTGGATTTTGAGATTTCACATAGGTTGAAGAGGGAAACATCAAGCAGTGTGCTAGCCAGACACCGGTCGATGTACTTGCGACTATGCTAAGCTCCCAATGAGAGTCGATTTGATTGTGGGATCACACATCGATTGGAGAGGGAAATGAAGCAAGATACTGGGCGGTGTGTCGACAACTACGTTGAGCCTCTAATGAAGGTGGATTTTGAGATTCCACGTATATTGAAGAGGGAAATATCAAAACGGTGAGCTAGGAATGACATTAGCTCCCCAATAGAAGGTAGGAATCCAATATGGGAGTGTCAATTTGAGCATTAGAAAAAATATTTATTTATTTATATTAAGAACCAAAATATTATCAAATAATGTAAGCTTATACAGAAGCTCGAAGGTTCTTGAGAGTCCAAAATGTCGAATCGCCCCCGATCCCGCTCCATGAAAAATGGCTTCTTCGAGTATAGTTGAAGGTTTTGATTCTTCGTTTTGTTCTTGATTTTGTTTTTGTTGGTTATGTTTGAGCTTGATTACTTAAGCTTGAGTTTGAAGAAACGAACTACGAGTATAATAACCAATGGCTTAGGTTTTTGTTCCAAGTCATCTTCACGGCCAAGATCATGACCGAGAAATCTAGGTAAAGATTCATCAATGTTGTTGGCGAAGATATCCAAGGTATGAATCTCGACCGGTATGAGGTAATTACAAATGGTGAATGATCTTATTGCTCTCAGAAACTTGTTTTTGTTTCTAAAATGCGTAAAAACAAGATCAAAGTTAGAAATCGGCCAATTTATTAGAACATTCAATACAAATAAAAGAATGAGAAACAATACAAAAGAGGATAGTATGAACTTATTCTTCGGAAAGTAAGTTATTGTTTGTTGGTAATTTCATTTCCGAATACAGAATCATCGAAGAACGAACACGAACAAACCCTGGGAAAACGATTCAAGGCGAATAGGATGTCATAAGGTCAGTGGATTTATGAGCCAACTCAGAGAGATTGGAGCCAACGGATCGGCCGCGGAGCATGCCGGTATGGCGGTGGTGGCGGCAGCGGAAGGAGCCGATGTGAGTGGTGGGAGAGCAGAGACAACTGGCCTTGGCGGAGGAGGGTGCCTTGGGTGCCAGTGATCGGGACGGCGAAGAGGCGAGCAGGTTAGGGCCTTGCTTAAAATCCTCTAGATCGAAGTCTGTGAATGGCGTTTTGTGGTGGTGATTGGGGTTGTTTCTGTCGATGGGCCTCGGAGCCTTGTGATCTGGTTTATGATCCATGGATTGAAGTTTCTGATGGAAATGGAATTAGGGTTTGTGAATTTGTGGAAGAAGAAGAAGAAGAAGAAGAAAATAAGAGTCCTGTTCTTGGAGAAATGCAAGCACATTTTGACATTGGTACTCAACCCCTCAACTTTTGCTGTTTGCTCAATCACAACCTTTGGTTTATTTTTAGCCTTCCATGCTTATTTCTTTTTTTTCTTTTTTGATAATAATATTTTTTTTTAGGGTTAGAATAGTCGCTACAAAAATAGTTCGACATGGATTCCAATCATGTCTCTACCATCCATTTCTCCCAGCTCGTGAGTAGCATCTCGGGTTAGCACAACTACAAGGTGGAGTTGGGAAAGCTTTCCTTGTCCTCACTCCCATTTGTTTTGGCAAGGATTTTTCGAAAATTTTTATATGATAAATTAGTTATGTTTGTGTGAGATATCGCATTGGTTGGAGAGGGAAGAGTGTGAAAACCTCTTCCTAACGGATCGTTTTAAAACTGGAGGGGAAGTTTGGAAGAGAAAGTCCAAAGAGGACAATATCAGTTGGCAGTAGACTTGAGACAAGCACTGGGCGGTGCCAGCGAAAACGTTGAACGCCGAGGGGGTTGGATTGTGAGATCTCATATTGGTCGGAGGAGGACAATATCTTCTAGTGGTGGATTTGAGATAGACACTGGGCGGTGTGCCAACGAAGACATTGAATGCCAAGGGGGGTGGATTGTGGGATTGGTCGGAGAGGGAAACTGAACCTTATTTATAAGAATGTGGAAACCTTTTCTTAACAGACTGTGTTTTAAAGAGGACAAAGAGATAATATTGGCTAGCGGTAGAGTTGAGTTGTTACCGTCTGAGTTTTTATATATGTATAAAGCGAGACAAGGTAGGAATTTGGAGTTAGACAACTAATATGAGTCTAAGTACTTTTATGGATATGGTACGATCTAAAATTATAGATTTTTATTTTTATTTTTTTTATATAGATGTGTCAAAGCTATATCGAACAGAATTTCGATACCTTAAACAACATCAACTCATAACAATTTTATTCACCATTCCATTACAACTCTTCATCGTAATCAGCATACATCTCTCCAAATTGTGCAGCAGGGAAAGTATCGTACCTCGCATCGACAGTTTTCAGCCCAAGTCGATCTTTTTCTCGTTCGTTATTTTTGCCTCTTGTATATCTTTGTCAAGGAAAGATTTTCAACACTACTTGTACAACATCATTTGGATGAATTTCTATGAATTTTTATAAGCTTCTCGTAACTAAGTCGATAATGGGGTCATGTTTACATCAACTTAGCGATCCTTGACATCTCTACGATCTCGAAGATCAGTGCACTCAAAGCCTATTAATTCGCTTCACATCTAAGTAGTTCTATGGATTGTTTTAGAAGCTAAATTTGGCTTTTACTTATCACATCTAAAAAGGCTATATATATATATATATATATATTTATAATTCATGTAAAATACCGAAAATTCAATTGGCTAGAGGTTTATATTGATAACTTTAAGTATTTATAATATCGAAAATCCAAAAAGTAAATAAGCAGCAACCTTTAAGTGCGGTTTGAACTATTGTTTTACGTAATTGGAAGTAGCCAACTAGGTTTACGACAAAACCTAGAAATCGATCACTGATCCAATTTGAGTACCTCCACAGGATAAATCTCAACAGAAAACTGAAGAGTAACAGTAGCAAGTGATTGAGTTCAGTAGTTCCTCATATAAAATTATTGACTCTAGAGATACAGTACAAGTGATTGAGTTAAGTAGTTTCTCATATAAAATTATTGACTCTAGAGATATAGTAATATGGAGAAAACTAAATTGTTTCAAGCATCGACAGAATCAGAAGCATCCCTTGTTTCAAAGAGAGGAGGACGGGTTATTCACATTTCATTTGATGGTCAGAGGCAAATTGAAAGCTAAGCAGTGGTAATTCTAAGGATTTCCAAGGAGAAAAATAGAGATGTCTCCTACGTTACCCGTAATATGTGGAAGCATCAACGTGACTCCATAACCTAACACTCTCAACCATCTCTACTCCATCCATGGCTTCCACGGCCATCTCCGTCCATGGCTTCCACGGCCATCTTTAACTCTTCTTCTTTCTTTTTCCTTCTCTCTTGGTTAAAAAAAATCAGTACAAGTTTGAAATGAAACAATCTCATCTCACGTGTTATTGAACTAAAAAAATAGCGAAGTGGCGGATAACAATGACACAATGAAACAAAGTCCAGACGAGCATGAACATGGACGATAACCATTCTACGTGTCGGTAAAACAAACAAATAATATACTTACATAGACATAGACAGACATGTAGACACTGCAATCCAAGAAAGTTCTCACAACTTAAAAGCAGTGGAAGCAGCAGAATTCTATTCTTATGGGGCTTTAAGGATAGCCTATGAATTCAACTCATTCAACTAATTCATGTGTGGGAACAAAAAAGAACAGAATTTGAAGTGCTTTTTATCTTTGAAGTTGTTGCTTACAGAGAGGGCAGGAAGATGTGATGGAAAGCCACTTATCTACACACTTGAGATGGAACAAATGCGAACAAGGCAACTCTCTTACTTCTTCTTCATCTCTGTATTTGACTAAGCAAATGCAACATTCCTATAAGAACAGCAAAGGAAAACAAACAAACTCAGTCAAATTCTTCATTGCAAGTATATATTATATGCTTCACTTACTGGATCTTCCTTTGGAAGCCCTTTGTTGTTACTATCAGCTTGCTTTGAGCTTGCTTTATATCTCCAGCAAGGTAGCTCGGATATCTGATCATCTGATGCGCCTTTGTCGGTCGATGCCATGTTAATGTTATACCCGAGAAGGCTACTAATCAATGGCACACAGCAACATAGCAGCAGAAAAAGTATGAATGGACAAGAGTAGCAGATGGCATTCCAAACTAACAGGAAGACGCATAGCAGATGAAGCTTGGGAGCTCTTTGGAAAGAACCGAAGCGAGAATCAACGATCCAAACGTTGCCCATTACGAACCATATGGCAAAGAAAAGTTCAAGAGACGACCGACATTTGTTCATCAAGCGCAAGCTCCTGCACATCGTATTGAACAGGAGTTGTAGATAAGAGTTGCAAAATTTGCATCCACACTCTAAATGAGTCAGTTTCAGTGGTTGAGGATCGTTGGGAGGGAGTCTCATGTTGGCTAATTTAGGGAACGATCATAGGTTTATAAGTAAGAAATACATCTCCATTAGTATTAGGCCTTCTGGGTAAGCCCAAAGCAAAGTCACGAGAGCTTATGCTCAAAGTGGACAATATCATATCATTGCGGAGGTTCGTGATTCCTAACACCAATTTTTTAGACAGAGAAAGAAAAGCAGCATTTTTCTGTGTACTTTCAGCCAACTTCTAAATGATTCTAAATTTCTTATACTAGAGAGAAAGTAGACCTTGTTTATCCTCCATCAGCTGCTTTATCCACTCTAATATAGAGAAAGTAGCATGTTAAGGAATACCTTGATGCTTGACTGCTCCTCCGCTGCTCGATGTCGGGAAGGCCAACGCGCTCTCCACGCATTAAATAAACGTGCCAATATCGTCCGTAGAGAAGCAACAAGCTAAGAATGCAGCCAAGATCGTAACCAACTATCCACAATCTCATAGGCCAAACAGGCTTCTCTGTCTCTGAAATGGCGAGAAAAAACACAGTGATGGCCAGCTGAAGCACCATAGCTATCAGTTCCATAGCCATCCACGAGCTAGAATTGAAAGGATCGGACCCGAGATCTGATCTTGATCCATTCTGGTAGTGAAATACTCTTCGTAAGAAAATGAACCACCTGGCTCTAGACACCCTCATTGCTACCCTAACCCAGAAAGATGCAGGGAGAGAAACAGAATTGTCATCTCTAACATCTGCACCTGCACCTTCTTCTTCCACCAGTGAATTCGAGATAAAGGAAGCAGTGCCATTGTAGTTACATGAAGGCCCCGAAATGAAATAACCAGAATTGATCATTGAAAAGGACCTTTCCTTATCTAGTACAACACAAAAAAAACAGCTCGGACTCAGCACAAACATAGAAAACAAGTGCTTTCATGGAGATTCAAGAGCCAACTTGACAATCATGACAGTCAAAACAACAGAACATTCTCCCACAATGAATGAACAAAACAACCCACCAATTATCTATTCAAATTCATGAAAATTCCAAGCCAAAACCATACGATCACTCAGCCAGGCAAATCATCAAACACCAACCGTGCACAAAATCAAAACACTTACTCCCCAGAATTGATCATTGAAAACAACCTTTCCTTATCTAGTACAACACAAAAAAACAGCTTGGACTCAGCACAAACATAGAAACAAAGTGCTTTCATGGAGATTCAAGACCCAACTTGACAATCATGCAGTCAAAACCACAGAACTTTCTCCCACAATGAATGAACAAAACAACCCACCAATTATCCATTCAAATTCATGAAAATTCCAAGCCAAAACCATACGATCACTCAGCCAGGCAAAACATCAAACACCTATCGTGCACAAAATCAAAACACTTACTCCAAATCCACCCGCCCGAGCTTCTCAACCGTGGCAGTCCAGATCAAACCTGGAAAGCAATCTATAAACATAAACATCATCAGTTCATCACCCAAAAAAGATCAGAACAAAAGGGAAAAAAAGAAACACAGAGACCCACCGACGAGGAAGACCCACTTGGGTTTTAATGGGTAAATTGGATAAGGGTCAAAGGCATTGGGGAAAAGGGGAAAGAAAGTGGGAAAAGGGGACATGGAAGTGTAAATAGAAGGAAATGGGCGAAGGGGAGCTGTCGGAAATGGTGGAGAAAAGGAGAGGAAGGTGAAATGGAAGAGATGGGGACTGAGGATCAAGAAGAGAAAACGAAGGGGAAGTGGGTAACTTCGATTGAAAGGGAATGAATCGGAGGTTTGAGAATGGTGGCGTCAAGGATTGGATTGGATTGGATTGGATTGGATTGGCCAAACTTTGTTGCAGCTTTTTGTTAACAAAGCAAGCAAACCCCCAACAATCGACCGTTTCGTTCAACTGTCAAAACCCCAATTCCTTTCTCAACTGCTTTTTTTTTATTAAAAATTTATGACTATTTTTTAATTTAAAATATATTTTTTTCAACGCTAAATTAATAAAAAAAATACTCGTTCCTCGAACAAAGCACGCCTCCCCTTAATCGAGGCTTCGTACCTTCGAGGATTTGTCAAGGGCATGGCTCTGATACCATGTTAGACGAACACGACTCTCCACAATGGTATGATATAGTCCACTTTGAGCATAAGCTCTCATAGCTTTGCTTTGGGCTTCCCACAATGCCTCATACCAATAGAGTTAGTATTCCTCACTTATAAACCCATGATCATTCCCTAAATTAGCCAATGTGGGACTTTCATCATCCAACAATAATCAAATAATACTAACTCTATTGGTACGAGGTCTTTTGGGGTAGCCCAAAGCAAAGCCATGAGAGTTTATGCTCAAAGTGGACATTGTCATACTATTGTAGAGAGTCGTGTTCATCTAACATGGTATCAGAGTTATACATACCCTAAATTTAGTCATGTCAATAGAATCCTCATATGTCGAAAAATGAGTCGAGCCCTGATTAAGGGGGAGACGTAATTTGTTCGAGGGGAGGTGTTAGATGAAAGTCACACATCAGCTAGTTTAGAGAATTATATTTAATGGGAGAGAAAATGTATATTATTTGTTTATAAAGTATGCTGATTGATATAACTTAGCTTTTAATTTATGAAATTATACCTAATTTGAGACTTTTTTTTTAATTAAAAAAAATGTTTTCAACAACTCATAATTATAAGTCGGTAGATTAAATATTGTAATTATTACGAATTTAAATACAATTATTTGAATGGTCGGAAATCATTTTCTTCTACGAAAATCCCTTTTTAAAATTAAAATTTAATAATAATAATAATAAATAAATAAATAAATAAATAAATAAAGTGTTCTTGATATTGACTGCTTGCCTATTTAACTTAGTTGATAAATCTATGTTTTGAAGGTAGGAGAGGAGAGGGTTGAATGCTCGGAGTTATCTCGATAAAATAAATATGATTCATATGAACACGTTTGATAATATTCTTTCTATAATTATTCCATTATTGAACTTAATATAAATAAAGTAGCGTCGAAGTCGTTAAATTTTGGTATCCAAGTACTAAATTTGACACTATAGGAAAGAACTTCTCGTAGTCGAGAACGAGTTTTGGTGCCACGAAATCACCCCTAGAAAGGCCTTTATGAAACCGAGTACTAGGGAAACTATAATCTTTAATCAAAGGAGAGTGGGAATAAGGGAATATTCGTACTTGTAACAAACTCAAGTTTACTGCTATCAGAAATTGTTTGTTTTGGTCTGTTATGTATTGCTATCAGCCTCACGGTTTTAAAACACGTTTGTTAGGGAGAGGGTTCCACATCCATACAAGGAATGTTTTGTTCTCCTCTCTAACTGATGTGGGTCACTCACCATATGGGTCAGCATCCTCACTAGCACACCGCTCGATGTTTGGCTCTGATACCATTTGTAACAACTCAAGCCCACCGCTCGCAGATAATGTCCATTTTAGCCCGCTACGTATCGTCATCCGCCTCACGATTTTAAAACGCGTCTATTAGGGAGAGGTTTCTACACCCTTAGAATGCTTCATTCTCCTCTCCAACCAATGGGGGATCTCACAATACTCATTTCTTCGTTTTCCAACAAGTTTTTTCCAAACAAACTTTACACAGCTAATCATGTCGGGGACGGGGACGGGGAGCCCGTCCATAGGTGTAACTAAAAAGTTCTGAGGCATAAAGTGGGAAAAAGCACACTTGGTTTGTATTCATTAGACAAATACTATAGTTCTCATAATATCTACACATATGGCATCAATTTCCTACTATATGTATCATTCAATATTTCAGTATATTTAGGTAACTGGTGAGCACTAGAACTCACTCAAGTAACCTAACCATGGGAGACTCTAATCTAAACGAGAAAACGAGAAAAGGCGACGCAAGGGGCTCTCTCTAAGAAGATTGTCCAAGATTCGGTAATCTAAGCCTTCCTTCTTCCAATCGGCTCGTATTAGCCTGTACTTTATTACAGGTAAGTCATTCCCCCATTCCTTTGGTCTTTTCAACGGTACTCAAATCTTCAGTCGTGGTCAAGGTCATGTCTCGCCCCCAATATAGTGACCGGTTCCATTTTTCCCCCGAATTTCATCAACGGCTGCTTTCTTGGCTCTCTTATCTCTGAAGTTGTTGCTTACAGAGAGGGCATGAAGATGCAATAGCAAGCCACTTATCTACACACTTGAGATGAAACACATGGGAACAAGGCAACTGTCTCACTTCTTCCTTGTCTATGTACTTAGCAAGGCAAATGCAACATTCCTGAAAAATCAAAGGCAAAACGAAGGTATTTTAATTCCGTGTTTCCTTCTGTAGTGCTTCCTATACCAGCAAAAGAAAGATTACTTACTGGGTCGTCTTTTGGAAGTCCCGTATGGCTGTTATCGGGTCGACTTTTGGGGTTGATGTCGGCGTGGACTGCTTGGTATCTCCAGTAAGGTAGCTGGGAGATTTGATCGTCCAACGCTCCTTTTTCGGTTGATCCCATGTTAATGTTATATCCTATAAGGCTACTAATCAATGGCACACAGCAACAAAGCAGCAGAAACAGAATGAATGGGAAAGAGTAGCAGATGATATTCCAAACTAGCAGGAAGCTGCATAGTAGATGTAGCTTGGGAGCTCTTTCGAACGAGGCGAAGCGAGAATCGAGGACCCAAAGATTTCCCATTACGAACCATATCGCGAAGAAAAGATCAAGAGACGTGCGACATTTGTTCATCAAATGTGAGTACCTGAATTATGTTCAACAAAAGTCAGATTAGAGGTAATAAAGTACATTTCATGGTTACGATTCCAGCTCAAAATCAATTAAGAGGACATTAGCATGTTGATGATGATTACCTTGATGATTCATTACTCCTCTGCTGTTCGTGTTCGATATCCGAAATACTGTTCCCATCTCCCTGGATTCGATAACGATAACGATACCGATGGCGGCCATAGAGAACCAATAAGCTAAGAACACAGCCAAGATCATAACCACCTATCCACAATCTCATAGGCCAAACTGGCCTCTCAATCTGTGAAATGGCAAGAGTAATCACTGAGATGATTAGCTGAAATAACAGAGCTACAAGTTCCATCACCATCCACGAACCCGAATCAAAAGGATTTGGCCCGAGATCAGATCTCGATCCGTTTTGGTAATGGAAAACTCTTCTCAAGAAAATAAACCATCTGGCTCTAGATACTTTCATGGCTGTTTTAACCCAGAAAGAAGGGGGGATGGCATCCAACGCCGTAGCGCCATCTCCTCCAGACACCGGAATCGATATGAAAGACGTAGTAGCATCAGAATTAAGCGA
Organism: Cucurbita maxima; assembly: GCF_002738345.1. Taxonomy (NCBI): domain Eukaryota; kingdom Viridiplantae; phylum Streptophyta; class Magnoliopsida; order Cucurbitales; family Cucurbitaceae; genus Cucurbita; species Cucurbita maxima. The sequence goes on from NW_019272019.1 coordinate 1,875,844, forward strand.
TGGACCCGAAAGGAAGAAACCAGAATGAATCATTGCAAAACAACCCTTTCAAACTAGAACCAACCAGGCTCCTTATCAAGAACAAGACAACAAGCTACACGAACATGGAAAGTTTTGGAAACATGAACACAGAAGAACAGGGAATAGTTCTCATGAAAGGATAACTAAGACTGAAGGGCCAGTTCTAGCACAAAGACGACCAAAATCACACAAGTTTTGCTCCTAATGATTAAAAGAGAAACGGAACCCACTTTGGGACAAAAGCAAACAATTCGAACTCATGAAATTCTCATATCCAAACTTCAAATATTCATTGAGGCAAAACATCAAACACCTGCCGGGCAAGCCCAAAACTGCCAATTCAGTAAGAACCCTTTAAAGCGCATCTCATAACCAACAAAGAATTGGTAGCAAAGCGTATATAGAAGCAAAAAGAGCAACAAAAATGGTTGGAAAAGAAGAAAACAGGAAGGTGAAGTGGGTCGCAGAGGGTCACCAGAAATTCAAGAAATTTACGAGTAAAACCCAAGAAGATTTCCTAACTTTGATTACAAGTGAAATCAATAATCAAACAGTTCAGAAACACGCCAAAATCGTTGGCCTAACTTCAAAAACATAACAAAAAGCTCAAAATAAAGAAGATGAGATAATCAAAATCAACCGTTTATCTTCAAAACAAAACCCCACATGGGTTTTCTGAAGTGTTTTTCAAGAGGGTGAATGGATGGCCACCAAATCCAACTAGCAAGATTGAAGGAGGGGGTGTCGGGCGGAGTGGCCCTCAGAGATGGATATTTAAAACAAAGAGAAGGAATGGTGATTGGGCACACGCCATTGATGAACAGAGGGGAAGCTCCGAGTGGGCCGCCCTCATTTGATTTCAACGTGGAGGGCTAATCCAAAACGCAATCCCTAACAAACAAGAACACAGCGAATTGTTCTTCATTTGTTCTTCCCCTGACTGTTATTCAATCTATTAGAAGACATCAACATCAGGGACATGGGGCTGAGAAAGACCCATTTTTTGTTTTTTGGGGGATAATTTGCTTATTGCTTCATAATTGAGAGAGATAGAGCAATCAAGATAGTGTGTATTTTTTGTTCTTTTATTTAAATGGTCAAACCTCTTTGATTGTGTATGCAAGAATGCTCGTAGACCCGATTGGATTGGATTAGAGAATTCAAAATTTAGTGTTGGTCAGGTGGCTATCTACAAAACCATTCACAGCCCATATGTTAGCTTGGGTTCGGTTTTTGTGTTGTGCGTTACCCGATTGGATTAAGTTAAAGAATTCAAAATTTAGTGTTGGTCTCGTTACCATATGAAGAAACAGTTAACAACCCAACTTAACCCTCTATTTTTAGTATGTTAGCTTGGGTTCGATTTCTGTATTGTTTGATTGGATTGGGTGAGAAGCTTGGGTTCGGTTTTTGTGTTGTTCGTTACCCGATTGGATTAAGTTAAAGAATTCAAAATTTAGTGTTGGTCACGTTACCATATGAAGAAACAGTTAACTCACGTTACCCTAGGAAGAAACAGTTAACTCACGTTACCATATGAAGAAACAGATAACAACCCAACTTAACCCTCTATTTTTAGTATGTTAGCTTGGGTTCGATTTCTGTATTGTTTGATTGGATTGGGTGAGAATTCAAAATTTAGTGTTGGTAAAGTTGACTATCAAAAGACATCGTTCAACTTAACCCTCTATTTTTAGTATGTTGGCTTGGGTTTGGTTTGTTGTCACGATTGGAATGGGTTAGAGAATTCAAATTTTAGTGTTGGTCAAGTTGGCTATGTGACGAACGTTCACAGTCCAACTTAACCCTCTATTTTTAGAATGTTTGGCTATTTGAAGAAACCGTTCACAACCCAACTTAACCCCCTCACCTTCTTTTTTTCTCTATTTTTAGTACGTTGGGTTACTGTTTGTTTTTTAATTAATTTAAAACTTTATATTTATCCACAAGACAGATAAAATATAAATATTAAATATTCTCACATCATAATACTATAATTAATTTTCATAATAATCTTAAAAATAGAAAAAAGTTTCGAACTCAGAACTAATGGTTAGTTCAAATTGTTCGAATTATTAGATCATCAAAGTTTTATTTTTTAACAATTTTATTTCTTATATTTTAAATTTGTAATAATTTAATTCATACTAGGAAAAATTCCATTAATCGCTTCCTCCAATAAATAAATAATTCTATATAAATAAATAAATAAATATATATATACATATACATATATATATATATATATATATATATATATATTATAATGTTAAAATCAGCAGAGAATGTAAATATGTGTGAATTTCACTATCATATCCCGAATTCCCAATTAGTTACGAGAAATTTCCATGTACACGTGGCAAAGAACCACCAGCCAACTCATCAAATTCTGAAACCTACATGAAAATAACAGTTCTGACGTAAGCCTACACTCGAGCACTTGATTGTTTTTTGCCACGTGGCGTATTGATCAAAGGGTAAAATTGGAAAAGTTTATCTTAAATTGTAATTTTGGTTCTTTAGATTCGAACGTTTTGTTAATAAATATCTTTACTGACCCGACCAATATCAAGAAGGTAATATATATAACAAGAAAAGACGATGAATACTTATCAACCCGACCAGTATCATGAATACAATGAGAAGCTCGGAAAGTAATATACATAACAAGGAAAGACGATGAGTACTTACTGACCTAACCATCATCATGAATACAGTGAGAAGCTCTTGAGAAGTAATTCGTATAATAAGGAAAGACGATGAGTACTTACCAACCCGACCAACATCATGAATATATGAGAAGCTTTCAGAAAGTAATACGTATAATAAGGAAAGACGACGAGTACTTATCGACTCGTCCAACAACATGAATACAATGAGAAACTCTCGAAAAGTAATACGTAATAATAAGGAAAGACGATGAGTATCTACCAACCCGACCAACAACAGAGAAACTCTCGAAAAGTAATACGTATAATAAGGAAAGACAATAAGTATTTACCAACCCAACTAACAACATGAATACAGTGAGAAGCTCTTGAAAAATAATACGCATAACAAGGAAAGACAATGAGTACTTACCGACCCGACCATCATCATGAACACAGTGAGAAGCTCTCGAAAAGTAATACGTATAATAAGGAAAGACGACGAGTACTTACCGACCTGACCAGCATCATGAATACGGTAATACGCATAACAAGGAAAGACAATGAGTACTTACCGACCCGACCATCATCATGAACACAGTGAGAAGCTCTCGAAAAGTAATACGTATAATAAGGAAAGACGACGAGTACTTACCGACCTGACCAGCATCATGAATACGGTAATACGCATAACAAGGAAAGACAATGAGTACTTACCGACCCGACCATCATCATGAACACAGTGAGAAGCTCTCGAAAAGTAATACGTATAATAAGGAAAGACGACGAGTACTTACCGACCTGACCAGCATCATGAATACGGTAATACGCATAACAAGGAAAGACAATGAGTACTTAGCAACCTGATCAGCATCATAAATACATCATAAATACAGAGAAAAGCTCTCGAAAAAGAATATGTATAATAAGGAAAGACAGCGAGTACTTACCGACCTAACCAGCATCATGAATACAGTAATACGCATAACAAGGAAAGACGATGAGTACTTACCGAACCGACCATCATCATGAATACAGTGAGAAGCTCTCGAGAAGTAATACGTATAATAAGGAAAGACGACGAGTACTTACCGACCTGACCAGCATCATGAATACAGTAATATACGTATAACAAGGAAAGATGAAGAGTACTTACCGACCAGATCAGCATCATGAGTACAGTGAGAAGCTCTCGAAAAGTAATACGTATAATAAGGAAAGACGACGAGTACTTACCGACCTGACCAGCATCATGAATACAGTAATATACGTATAACAAGGAAAGACGAAGAGTACTTACCGACCAGATCAGCATCATGAATACAGTGAGAAGCTCTCGAAAAGGAATACGTATAATAAGGAAAGACGACGAGTACTTACCGACCTGACCAACATCATGAATACAGTAATATACGTATAACAAGGAAAGACGAAGAGTACTTACCGACCAGATCAGCATCATGAATACAGTGAGAAGCTCTCGAAAAGGAATACGTATAATAAGGAAAGACGACGAGTACTTACCGACCTGACCAACATCATGAATACAGTAATATACGTATAACAAGGAAAGACGAAGAGTACTTACCGACCAGATCAGCATCATGAATACAGTGAGAAGCTCTCGAAAAGGAATACGTATAATAAGGAAAGACGACGAGTACTTACCGACCTGACCAGCATCATGAATACAGTAATATACGTATAACAAGGAAAGACGAAGAGTACTTACCGACCAGATCAGCATCATGAGTACAGTGAGAAGCTCTCGAAAAGTAATACGTATAATAAGGAAAGACGACGAGTACTTACCGACCTGACCAGCATCATGAATACAGTAATATACGTATAACAAGGAAAGATGAAGAGTACTTACCGACCAGATCAGCATCATGAGTACAGTGAGAAGCTCTCGAAAAGTAATACGTATAATAAGGAAAGACGACGAGTACTTACCGACCTGACCAGCATCATGAATACAGTAATATACGTATAACAAGGAAAGACGACGAGTACTTACCGACCTAACCAGCATCATGAATACAGTCTGAAGCTCTCGAAAAGGAGTACGTATAATAAGGAAAGACGACGAGTACTTACCGACCTAACCAGCATCATGAATACAGTCTGAAGCTCTCGAAAAGGAGTACGTATAATAAGGAAAGACGACGAGTACTTACCGACCTAACCAGCATCATGAATACAGTCTGAAGCTCTCGAAAAGGAGTACGTATAATAAGGAAAGACGACGAGTACTTACCGACCTAACCAGCATCATGAATACAGTCTGAAGCTCTCGAAAAGGAGTACGTATAATAAGGAAAGACGACGAGTACTTACCGACCTAACCAGCATCATGAATACAGTCTGAAGCTCTCGAAAAGGAGTACGTATAATAAGGAAAGACGACGAGTACTTACCGACCTAACCAGCATCATGAATACAGTCTGAAGCTCTCGAAAAGGAGTACGTATAATAAGGAAAGACGACGAGTACTTACCGACCTAACCAGCATCATGAATACAGTCTGAAGCTCTCGAAAAGGAGTACGTATAATAAGGAAAGACGACGAGTACTTACCGACCTAACCAGCATCATGAATACAGTCTGAAGCTCTCGAAAAGGAGTACGTATAATAAGGAAAGACGACGAGTACTTACCGACCTAACCAGCATCATGAATACAGTCTGAAGCTCTCGAAAAGGAGTACGTATAATAAGGAAAGACGACGAGTACTTACCGACCTAACCAGCATCATGAATACAGTCTGAAGCTCTCGAAAAGGAGTACGTATAATAAGGAAAGACGACGAGTACTTACCGACCTAACCAGCATCATGAATACAGTCTGAAGCTCTCGAAAAGGAGTACGTATAATAAGGAAAGACGACGAGTACTTACCGACCTAACCAGCATCATGAATACAGTCTGAAGCTCTCGAAAAGGAGTACGTATAATAAGGAAAGACGACGAGTACTTACCGACCTAACCAGCATCATGAATACAGTCTGAAGCTCTCGAAAAGGAGTACGTATAATAAGGAAAGACGACGAGTACTTACCGACCTAACCAGCATCATGAATACAGTCTGAAGCTCTCGAAAAGGAATACGTATAACAAGGAAAGACGAAGAGTACTTACCGACCAGATCAGCATCATGAATACAGTGAGAAGCTCTCGAAAAGGAATACGTATAATAAGGAAAGACGACGAGTACTTACCGACCTGACCAACATCCTGAATACAGTAATATACGTATAACAAGGAAAGACGAAGAGTACTTACCGACCATATCAGCATCATGAATACAGTCTGAAGCTCTCGAAAAGGAGTACGTATAATAAGGAAAGACGACGAGTACTTACATCATGAATACAGTCTGAAGCTCTCGAAAAGGAGTACGTATAATAAGGAAAGACGACGAGTACTTACCGACCTGACCAACATCATGAATACAGTAATATACGTATAACAAGGAAAGACGAAGAGTACTTACCGACCAGATCAGCATCATGAATACAGTAATATACGTATAACAAGGAAAGACGAAGAGTACTTACCGACCAGATCAGCATCATGAATACAGTGAGAAGCTCTCGAAAAGGAATACGTATAATAAGGAAAGACGACGAGTACTTACCGACCTGACCAGCATCATGAATACAGTAATATACGTATAACAAGGAAAGACGAAGAGTACTTACCGACCATATCAGCATCATGAATACAGTCTGAAGCTCTCGAAAAGGAGTACGTAAAATAAGGAAAGACGACGAGTACTTATCGACCTGACCAACATCATGAATACAGTAATATACGTATAACAAGGAAAGACGAAGAGTACTTACCGACCAGATCAGCATCATGAATACAGTGAGAAGCTCTCGAAAAGGAATACGTATAATAAGGAAAGACGACGAGTACTTACCGACCTGACCAACATCATGAATACAATAATACGTATAAGAAGGAAAGACGATGAGTACTTACCAACCAAATCAGCATCTTGAATCCAAAGAAAAGCTCTCGAAAAGGAATACGTATAACAAGGAAAGACGACGAGTACTTACCGATCTGACCAGCATCCTGAATACAGTAAGAAGCTCTCGGAAAGTAATACATATAACAATATTGTTATATGATTTCATATATATTTCTCTCAAAAACAAAATGATTTTACAGTGGGAAAATGGAGACAGAAAGAGAGATACCACAAAACCAGTGTAATGAATAAACATAACTTACAAATTTCATACAATGTAATAGGTAAACTCTGCAGCTGTAGGAATGGCTTGTAAAGACTGATAGAGTTTGCAGCAACCATAATTTACAAACAAAAGTAACTGCTGTGTCTAGCTGCGCTTTAACTTTTCCTTTTCTTTCTCCTTCTCCTTTCCCTTATTTTCACCAAGAACAAATTCCACATACAAATCCTTCAGAGCTATCACGACCGTCGTAATCAACGGTCCCATAATCGCACCCTGTGAGAATAACTTCGACTTGTGATCTTTTCATCGTTTTGTTTTTTTAGGGAGAAATGAGAGTTTCATTGATAAGTGAAATAACAACGGAAGGAGAAAGAACCCTCGGAGTTTGAGGGAACCCGAAGCCAAAGGATTACGAGAAAATCTTCTAATTAGCCAAATCAATGCTAGCAGATACTGTCTTCTTTGGGTTTTCCCTTTCGGGCTTCCCCTCAAGGTTTTTGAAACGCATTTACTAGGGAGAGGTTTCCACACCCTTATAAAGAATGCTTTGTTCCCATCTCCAACCGACGTGGGATCTTACAATTCATCTCCCTTCGAGGCCTAACGTCCTCGCTAACACTCATTCCCTTCTCCAATCGATGTGAGATCCTCAATCCACCCTCTTCGAAGCCCAACATCCTTGATGGCACACTGCCCGATGTCTCATTCTAATATCATTTGTAACAGCTCAAGTCCACCGCTAGCAGATATTGTCCTCTTCGGGCTTTCTCTTTCGGGCCTCCCCTCAAGGTCTTTAAAATGCATCTGCTAGAGAGAGGTTTCCACACCTTATACAGACTGCTTCGTTCCCCTCTCCAACCAATGTGGGATCTCACAATCCACCCCTTCGGAGCCCAGCGTCCTTGCTGGCACTCATTCCCCTCTCCAATCGATGTAGGACCCCCAATCCACGCCTTTCGGGGCCCAGCGTCCTTGCCAACACACCGCCTTGTGACCACCCTCTTCAGGGCTCGTCGTCTTCACTAACACACCGCCCAGTGTCTAGCTTGATATCATTTGTAACAGGCCATGTCCACCGCTAGCAGATATAGTCCTCTTTGGACTTTCCCTTTCAAGCTTCCACTCAAGGTATTTAAAACACATCTGTTAGAAGGAGGCTTCCACACCCATATAAAGAATGTTTCGTCCCCTCTCCATCCGATGTAGGATCTCACATTTAGAAACTAAAATTATCACACTCGATTTCCCTAAGCAGAAACACGTGAAAATGCAACATAAAGTCGAGAAAGGAAAAGAAAGGGTACCTCCAATGCAGATGAAAACAAAGTCATCCCACCAATGATGCTAAGTCCCATAAGGTATTCACTGTGACCAGGCGTGCCCTCTTGGATTTCCGAGACGCCGTAATCCATAAGCGCGAGATGAATAATAGACAAACAGAGAGCCACAACATATCTACCTTCCAGCAACAGCTGCAAGGCTGCTGGAATTGTTGCAAACCAATATGGAAAGATTGGGAAAAGAGGACTGAGAAATGCAAGAACAGTAGACACATACAAGAAATGTATTTCAAATAGTCTAAGCAACAGCCATGTAAGACATCCTTGATAGATAGCAATCTGTGCTGTAGCCAAAAGAACACCTGAGATCGCATTATCAAGAACTTCAACGCATCGAATTCGAGCCGATTCTTCAATCGGAAGCATATATATAACTTGTTCAGTCACACCACCAGATTCAGAAGTAATAAGATAATAAAGAACCCAAAAGAACACCATTGAATGAGAAACGAAGTTAAAAATCTCAGCTGCTCCTGAAATGATAGAACTACCAATGGAAAGCATAAGCTTAGCACTGCCTCCTAGTACCGACACACTACTAGCGAAGACTCGTTGCGAAATATCCATCCCTTGAACGGCTAATTCTTTCGCTTTCTCGAGTAAATCCTCCCTAGTGATTATCAACTCCCTAATAATTGCATCAAGCTCTGTATAAATCTGACCCCATTCCTTGTTACTAATCCGGTTTCTCAAGCTCATAAGCTTGTGCGTGTACGGCGATGGAGTCATTAGAGAAGTCAAAGGCCCCGAAGAGTTAGCACGAGACGATGATAAAGCCAAATGCTTAATCCCAGTGACAAACTCAGTGATATTATACTGCATAGCCAAGCTATCTATCTGTTCCAACACTGCATCATAAAATTTGGAGGTGTAGCTATCAATCATCCCAGCCATATCATTGTCTTCCATCCATTTCTTAACCCCAATTCTCTCAGCATAGTTGCTTTGTTCTACATGTATTTTCAATGAAATCATAGCATCTTTCCCTTCAACTCCAATTTTGTAAGAGAAAAACACCAAACCAGCCAAGAACGCAAGAATCATAGCAACAATTAACCCAATAGCAACAATGGTTTTCAATCTTTTCAAAACCCCTGTAGTGAAAAATGAACTAACAGCAGTACGACGAAAGCTCAGGCTACGAAATGAAGAAACATTATACATAGTAGAATCCACAGATTTGGAACTAAACAAGAACCCTAATCCAAGAAGCGAAACAGACCCAACAACGCCAAAATTCTCATACGCAAGTATAAAAATCCAAAACGAAACAAGCCATCGCAGCAACTTAGAAAACACGCTCTGTTTTCGTCTAATATGCCCTGGTTTCTTCCTCCTAAGAACAACACGAACACAAACTTCACGAAATTGAACAAGAGTTCCAACAAAAACCTGAAAAACAGCAACCGGGATGGCGAGAATGGTCTCGGTGAGGCCCAATTTAAGGGGTTCGGACCAGAAACCTTCAAGGGTTTGTTGAACGCCGCGAAGAGGGATAGAACAGAGGACGGCCCATTGAAGGGGGCGGAGATAGGCTTCGAGGAGACGACCGACGGCGTAGAGAGTGAGAATGGTGAAGGCGAGACCGGCGTGAGCCATGGCGATGTAAAGGGCGAGACGGACCTGAGGATCGCCGGAAAAGGAGGAGTCGGAATCGGAATCGGATTGCGACGGGAGTTTGGATGATTGTTGGTGGTGGTGGTTTTGAGGGTCGGGGCTTGGTTTTCGAACGGAGGCGGATCTGAACATGTCCTGCCATGGAGGGCTGGAGGAATTGGGATTGGAATTGGGATTGGGATTGGGATTGGAAGATGGGTCGGAGTAAGGGACGAGTTCCATTGGCAGGGGAGGTGGAAGTGACAGAGAAATGGCGTCCGATGAAGAGAAGAAAGGCAATAACTCTCAAAAAAAAAAAAAACTTTTAAACTTTGAACTAATTTCAAAAATACCTTAAAATTTTCAAAAATAAGTTGACTGTTATTATGATGGTTCGATCGGTTGTGTTATCGGTTGTGTTATGTTATACTATTTTAAGTCATATTATGTTATGTCGTGTTATAGATTCATGTTCGTGATCATTTAAGCTATGTTATATACGATGGGCAGAAATGATGTATGAATGATTTTAAGTTACGAAGACTTTACACGTTTTTGTGTGTCATATGTATGATGATACTTTTTTGTTATTATTAGTACGAATGTATTTCTTATGACATTTGTATTTGCCATGATATTATGCGGGACATTTTCATTGTGGTGTTTGGAAGCCCGTTAGTGAGTGATAGTTTGACGAGTTAGGCTTAGGGACATGTATATGAGCTCGTCTGGTGGGAACTATGTGCACATGCATGGGTTGTGTGTCTAGTGAAGTTACACGTTACACATCCAACACTACCTCGACTCCATTTTGTTTAATTTTTTTAAATTATTTTGTTATTTTATTATTTTTAATTTCTTTATTTAGTTTCTTTTATATATTTTTTTTAAATACCCTAATATTTTATACTATGTAAAAGACTTCAAAATAAAATAATATATAACTATTAATACATTATATACCTCTAATACAAATATTTATTAATTATAATTTATATTTGTGTTTAAGTTATTTGGATCTATGTATATATTTTAAATTATAATATATTTATTATCTATATGTGTTGTAACATTATTATATCACAATTCATATATTTTAAGGTAACTTATAAATAAGTATATTTCAATTAAAATATTTTTATATATTTTTTGTTTTTGTTATATACAATTTTTTATAGTAATCATTTTATTATTTATTTAATTTCATGATACTACTTTAACCAATTCTAAAAAAAAAAAGTGTGGTATTTAATTCGGTTTAGTTTTATGGTTGAACTATGTTAATATATTACCATTTTCTCGCTGTTATTTTATATTGAATTTATTATTATTATTATTATTTATTATTTTTTTTGTCAATAATTATGGATACTTTTAATATATTTTATGTAAGATTGTATTGGAATAATTATAAATTGTGGATAAATAAATTTTTTTTAAAAAAATTGACAACCCAATCCGGACCATGTACACCCCTAGTTTTTAAAATGATAAGTCCCACCCTATCACACTGCATTTTCTAACCCCAACAATGGTTTATTTATTGAGTATTTCTCAAAATGCTCAAATCGTGTGCTACTCTTGTTTTAGGTGTCACAACCTCACTTAGGGGCCTATCCATTTCGATATGAGCTTCAAATGGAATTGTTTGTCAACATTGCGCCTCAACCCATGTGTCAGAGGTTGGATTATGCACCCGCTAGCCAAAACAAATTTTTTAAATGATTAAGCAAAGACACGGGATGAACATGTCAAGGTCATGAGATAATATAGTTGAAAACATACGATCATACATAAAACACCTCATAGAACCTAAATTAAGATAATTGCAATCCTATCTTTTTAATAGCCTTATGTTAGAACATGATTTATTTTATTTCATTTAATTCACTATCATTTACCTCGACAACAATATTTTAAAATATTTATTATGAATATTAAGCTCATAATACGTTTTATGATATGAAATGATTGTTTTCTAATCGTTTATCACGCATACCGTGACAACCTTAAAAATAGGATCGTCACATCGGTCAAGTTCAAAGCTAAAGCCCAACATATATTATATACAAAAGCAATTTGGTCAATAATAAATTACAAATCAATATATTATATACAAACATTTCAACTGCACTGTAACTTACAAAATTGCAAAAGAAGACATACAAGAGTAAAAGATTACTAGCGATAACTTGGCAAAGGAAATCTATGAAAGAAGGTTATCAAACCGGGTTCCAACCAAATAGAGCGCAGAGACAACGAGTTCAGTCGAACAGCATAACGAGTCTAAGGACGGAATCAAGCTTGAAAGGAATGGGCGTAGGCTTAATAGCGAAAGAGACTGATATATTGCATTGCGAAGAGAGATTTTTGATACGGATGGAAAAGACAGAGAAGAGAACGTACCGGAAGGGCATTCCTTTAGGAGCACCCCCAGCAAACATCGAGATGCACAAAGCCGACCTATATCTCAAAAGAAAAATGCAGGAGATGAAAACCAAAATCAGCTTTGGGAGTGTGAGATACGCAGACGGGGAGTACTCAGCCGAACAATCGCTCCAACAGTGATAGCTGCCCTATAGCTTCAATGACACTCCAGAAATCCACAAGGGAGGCAACCACCAGAGTTCAGCTTCTTCAGCAGAGTTCAGTCAATAGGAGTATTCAACTTTTCTCACTCAAAACCAAATTATTTCCAGTTTTCCAATAACTTCTTGTTCATCATACACACACAGGATAGTAACAAAATCATCAAAAAAAAAACCAGTTAAGCATAAATTTATCTCAATACCAAAAAATACAAGACCTTTCTAATCAACATATGACCTCTATACAGAGGCGTCTAAGCTAGTAGAATCAACATATCGATACAAGCGATCTGCTCCCTCCCCGAAACAATCCTCTAAACTAGTAGAGCTAGGAGTTTTTTTCTCCTACCAACAGTCTTATCATCGACAAACTAAAGTACGAGCGGAAACTAGAGCATGTTTATCGAACATAAAAAATCTATCTATATATTGAACTAATGTGAGGAATAAACACAGCCAAGAAAAAGTATATGCTAAAGCCTACACCATGGCACGCTAAATTAAAATCGTACTAGATCGGGATAACCATAGTAGTCTCTACATTATAGTGTCTAAAAACCATACATTAAAATGTCTAATACACTCTTCGGGTCTTTAAATAGCTTCCTTGGGACGTCTAGTATTTGTGAGAACCGCTTATTACTGGGCCACGAAACTATAGGAACCTGTGATTGAAGACTCTATGGCAAATCTAAGCAAGAGAGCAATGGAGTGAGACTTCTTTACTAGCTTGCAAAGGGATGGATGGTACTGACTATGCAATGATTCTACCTTGAGTAAGGATGATATCGACTACCCCCACTATAGCCTCCCCTTCCATACAGACCACTTGCTCCTCCATAACTAGCACCAGGACCGGAGTCGTAACCTCCACCATAACTGGAACTTCCATAGCTCCCATAGCCATCAACCCCTCGACCATATCCTCCTAAGCCACTTGTGCCATATCCCCCACCAAAACCACCACTGTAAGGTCCAAATCTACTAGAATAACCAAGGGACAATTCACCTCGGTAGCCACCTAAGCTATTGCCTCCAAAACCTCCATAACCTCCGCCAAAATCACCACTACTGCCATAACCATACCCGCTCCCTATCCTACCACCAAGACCACCTGGGGTCCTAAAGGGACCAGGTCCAAAGCCTGCATCAAAGTCCCCATAAGAACTTCCATATCCACCAAAGCCATCATTGAATGAACGAGACCTAGAATTGCTACCATATGCAGAAGCAGGTGGTGGGTTTGAGGATTTCTTTGGTTCAGCTTTCTTGATCTCCACCTACAAGAAAGTAACTTAGTCAACCTAAATCTTCCAAAATTTAACTATTCTGATAGCCCTTGCCTTAGAAGATCTATACCTGTAATAACCTCCACCTAAAACTAGTATAGAAAAGACATGACTAACAGCATAATGCTTAAAAGGTACATTTGTATAGAATGAAAAGGTTGAAAATCGTCCATTATTATTAAAACTGGAGAATATGGCGGTGTAAAATTCATGGGAAACAGAATTCTGTTTACACTCTGCTCACTTGCATTCCATTGATATAAGCTCACCTGGGTACCAGACATATCTATCATATTTCCATTGGATAAAATTTCATCTACAACTTCTTCCTCCTCAAAAACTATAAATCCAAAGCCTCGCGAGCGGTTGGTTTCATGGTCACGTATAATTTGGTGTTCCGCGACTTTCCCATACTTGGAAAAGAAATGATTAAACTCGTCTACAAGCAAGAAATGTAATAGCCAGATTAAACACACAACATATAAACTACCACAATATGAGAAAAATGAATAAATTAGGAAAATAAATGTTTAAACTCATCTACAAGCAAGACATATGAGAAGACGAAAAAAAATGAATGATACAAATATTGGTACCACCAATTAAAGAAAACATGCAAATATACCAAAGTAAGTCACAGGTATAGAAATATAACAAATATTGGTACCCTACCTTCAGTAACTGTTGATGGAATCCCACCAACAAATATCTTCTTCGTCTTAAAATCCTTTGACTGACCATGTCCTTTAGGGATGGTTCTCTTTATTTCAACCTACTTCCATATACCAAAGTAAGTCACAGGTATAGAAAAAAAGAAAATAATTGAATCCTAAATTTATGCAACAACAGATCATATTACAAATGTACCATGAAAGACGAAAGCGTGGGGGGTAGCAAAGAAAAAAAATATTAACCAACCAACAGAGTTCGGAAAAGGACTCCTAATTAATCTTAAAGACCATGGAAAGCAAATAAATTTAAACGCCATTTAACAATCAAGTGGAATAGAATGTTTGGTAATCCAGTAAGAAAAACAAAACAAATAGGATCACGAACTTGTTTCCCATTGATGACATGTGTATCTTCGATAACCTTGTCAACCACAGAAGGATCAGCATAAGTGATAAACCCAAAACCTCTTGGCTGTCCCGTATACCGATCTTTCATGATCACCGAGTCAGTTATCTCTCCATACGTCCCAAAATGCTTGTTGAATTGAGCTGTTTTTTACAAAAACACAATGAAAAGAACATCAGCTACGTCGGATTTAAACTAACATTGCACTTAATTAACTTACAGACTTAGCAAACAAAAAACTCATTTAATAAGCTCTTCAACAGATATAGTTGAAGTAAAAACAACTGCTAAAGCACATAGAAAATTTCCTTAACATGCCATACAAAAAATAACACCCATCAAGAAAAACAGGCATTTTCAGCAGAATTAAGCACACTTACAGAAACTCCAATCCTACGAACAAAATTTATAATTAAAAGTAAACAAGAACTCACTGTAAGTTGTATCTTTCGCCAATCCTCCAATGAAAATCTTCCTGGGAAAAACAAAAATAGCAACAAAAAAAAAAAAAAAAATGAGAACACAAAATCAAGATCTAAATAAATTGAGACAAAGGAACCGACTAGCAGGCGTAAACAGGGGAAGGCATATAGTAATTAAAATCTGGTGCTTAAAAGCCCCAACTCGAAACTTTCTCAGAGAAACACCGAACGTAAATCAATCGAGAAAGGCACAGACACAAACCCGGGACTAGCGCCATCACCCGTGTGAGGGTTTTCGCTCTTCGATTTGGACGCCATCAGAAATTTGGCCACCGGCTGAACTTTTCTTCCGCTGTCGAAGAAGATCGATAACACGGTGGAGACGAAGAAAAAGGATCGTCGATTTAGGGTTTTTATAATGTTTCCAAATTGGAAGAGGATAACGACTTCAACCTGTCTAAAGAGAGGAGTACTCAATTTTATATGATAATCAAAACCCATACTTGGGCCTGGCCAAAATTTGGGCCCATGTTCATGGAAGAACTACCGGTGTTGCGACTACGTGTCGGATGTCCCCGTCATGCTTGTTCAAGACGTGTTGTCTATGAACGTATACCCATTCCAAACCTTTTTACTTGCTTTTAAGTTAGATAGTCTTTACTGTTCTTATCGTGTCAATACAGGGATGTATAACCGGTCAACAAAATCATGTCTAGACCCGTTGGGGCTAAAGTGCCCCAAATATACTATAGAGAGACGTGACAATTCGAAAAAAAAAATTTTTAAGTTGTTTTCAACGCATTTTCTCGCTCACGTTTTCTAAAACATTTGTCTCAAACATGACTTGAGACTTGATCATAAGCCAATATTGTCTGCGAGGTTCAAATCTCACACGACTAACTTATTCGTTAAGTTATAACAAGTGGTGCACAATCGTTGTTCTGCTAGTCAAGCCCAATTGAGTAACCTTTCATTGGGAGACATAGTTGAAGAAGCCACCCGACACCTCAAACGGAGGAAATATTCAAGACATGGGAGAAGTTGCTAGAGCCAATGAAGCTGGAAGGATATTTGTTCAATGTCACAATCTCACTCTTGCGGCAACGGGAAAGTGATTGTGCGCCACTTGTTCTAACCCAGTAAACAAGTCAGCTGTGAGAAATTCGAACATCGCGAAAAAACGTCGGCGTACGCTCGGCCTCAAGTCACATTTGCGAGATTAGAAAACGTGAATGAAGAAATACAACACAACGGCTTAAATAACATATAACTTCGAGTAGGGAGAATTTGACAACTAGTTGCATCCTCCTATAGTACATTTTGAGGCAATTAAGGTCTGATAGGCCCAGACGTGATTTCGCCAAACAGTCATACAAAATCTAAGTAGAGAGAGTTGACAACAAGTCACATCCCCCTGTAGTACAGTCACATCCCCCTGTAGTACATTTTAAGACATTGAGTAGAGAGAGTTGACAACAAGTCACATCCCCCTGTAGTACATTTTAAGACATTTGACTCTGATTTCGCCAAACAGTCGTTCACATCCCCCTGTACCTGTAGTCGTTCACATCCCCCTGTACCTGTAGTCGTTCACATCCCCCTGTAGTACATTTTAAGACATTTGACTCTGATTTCGCCAAACAGTCGTTCACATCCCCCTGTACCTGTAGTCGTTCACATCCAACTGTACCTGTAGTACATTTTAAGACATTTGATTCTGATTTTGCCAAACAGTCGTTCACATCCCCCTGTAGTACATTTTAAGACATTTTAATGCTGTAGACATGATTTTGATGAATAGTCATACACCCCTCATATATGACACAATATGAAATAGTAAAGAACTATCCAGATGAAAGCATGCAAAAAGGGTATGGAATGAGCATGCGATGTAACGGCCCAGATCCACTGCTAGCAGATATTGTTCTCTTTGGGCTTTCCCTTTCAAGCTTCCCCACAAGGCTTTAAAACACGTCTACTAGAAGAAGGTTTCCACGCTCTTATAAATAGTGTTTTAATCTCCTCCCCAACCAATGTGGGACATCACAATCCACCCCCTTCGGGACTAGCGTCCTCGCTGAAACTCTTTCCTTCTTCCAATCAATGTGAGACTGCCACCAAATCCACCCCTCTTCGGGGCCTAGCGTCCTTATTGACACAAAGGTGTAGTTTGTTCGACAAACATATCGTTATTAGGATCATGAAGAAGGATTGTCGCTACTATGAAGATCATCTCAGTTGTCAATACCAGAAAGAGAGTCGTTCGTGATAGAAATCGATACCATTATTTAAAAAACGCTTCTCGTTCTTGATGCGATTACAAATGCTGATTCTTAGTAAACTAATGAATCCTACAATATGCTATCAACATATATATAGCAGAACATAACAGACACCCACACCTTCTATTACAGACAGAACTTCAATGAACAGGGCACCCTTTAACCACGATCCCGGGCGCAGTAGGACACGTGGCCAATGGACAACGGTCCGTGCTGTCGAGCCCCCACCAGTTCGGACCAATTATATCCTTCGATTGAAGGGTAAAATATATAAGAACCCCCATGAAAGCAACCCCAGCATCCAAAGCAGCCGACAAGATATAGTTATGCCTAGCCCACCATCCCTTGTACTTCCTGTAGACATAGAAGTTAAAGAAAATCCCAACAGCCCCCCATGTCAGGTAGTTCACTGCTCTAGCTGGTGGAATGCCCAAGCCACCTCCAAAGATGATGGGCATGTTTATAAGCCTAATCCACTTTTGGTCGGGAAACCTGCGGGAAAGCCACCAGACAGGAACAGGAGCAAGTAAGCCAACAAGGAAGAACCAGTTCATCTCGGGGTAAACGCCTAACTTTCCGAACATTCGGAGTGGCCCGACGACTCCCCATATGATGGATGCATTGTAGAACACGTCGTCACCCGGGCATGTCCATGGACTTCCTTCAGGAAGCAAGGCCGGGTCGCAGATGTGGTCGACGGTTGTAAGAAGCCACCAGGCCGTGCCAAAGTAGACACTTGAAGCAACTACTGTTCCGACTAACTGAAAGAACAAAAGAACATTATGTAGAGGATGATCATGGGTTTATAAGTAAGGAATACGTCTCAATTGGTATGAGACCTTTTGGTGAAGCCCAAAGCAAAGCTATGAGAGCTTATGCTCAAAGTGGACACCATTGTGGAGATCTGTGATTCCTAACGTGGTATTAGGGTCATGCCCTTACTTTAGCCATGTCAATAGAATCTTCAAACGCCAAACAAAGAAATTGCTAGCCTCGAAGGTGTAGTCAAAAGTCAAACAAATGGTGTACTTTGTTCGAGGGGTCCAGAGAAAGGAGTCAAACCTCAATTAAAGGGAGACTGCTCGAGGGCTACATAGACCTCAGGGGAGGCTCTATGGTGTACTTTGTTCGAGGGGAGAATTGAATACATCTCCATTGGTATGAGGCCTTTCGGGGAAGCCAAAAGCAAAGCCACACGAGCTTATGCTCAAAGTGGACAATATCATACCATTATGGAGATCCGTGATTTCTAACATAATCAAGCAAAAATAACAAAAGAACTACCTGAACTAGGAACATTGATCTCGGGGGAATCTTCATATAGTGACCTAGTTTGAAGTCACTAAGAAACATAAGAGCTTGTGACATACTGATATATCCATACGTCTTGAACGTCACGTTGGCTAGCGGCCTCCCAGGATAAATATACCCAATAATCAGCTCGGTAACCACGTTAAGCCCTGGTTGCTGCACATTATCGTTAAGCAGAACATTAACACACTGATATTTCAATCTCGATGTTTCGAATACGTTGTTATGAACATACCACATTGGTAGTTGCTTGAATGATCCCAATGGGTAAGGTGAAGAACAGAGCAATCCCACAAGCTAATAAAATCCCCCACCAAGGAAGTTGGAGCTGTTTATCAAAGCCTTCACAAGCATACAACGCAAACGCCATCATTATTATCAACACGACATAGAACCACCACTGAGGAACTTGCTTGTAATTCTTCTTCATCAGTCTAGTATGCACATCTCCCAGCTGATCCCCAGCTGCACTTGCTGTCCTTATCCACATCTGCCAGATTGTTCTGTCCCAGACAACAAAAGGACAAAAAGATGGTGAAATGAGCCAAGAAATGGCTTGGTTTCAAAAGGTTCAAGTGTTTTTGAAGCTTACTTTCCATGAAAAAGAGCAACATGTGAGATAGTTGCTGTCAAAATGGCAAAACTCAGCCCATAGTTAAAAGCAAAGAAGGCACTGACATAGAGTTTGCTATAGCCATCATAGTTTGCTTGATCTATATCAAACGTTTTGGCATTAAGAATCCGAGAAATATTGTAAGTTCTTCCAGTGAAGTCGAAAGTATGAGCTGAAATCATGGGGAATCGCTTAGCTTCATAAAGATTAAACCAGTAAACAATGGGGTTTAGAACATAAACGACCATGACGAAACCAATCAAGATGTTGACGATGGCAAAACCGGGTGTGGCTAGAGGGCTTCCGAGGAAGGCAGCAACGGTCGACCAGTCGATCCCGAATGAGCCAATGCCAAGGCCACGAAGACCGGAACCGATCTGTTGGGCTGTGACGGAGTTTCGCCATATCAAACAAACAAATGAGATGCAAGATATTGAAGGGAAGAGGTAGCTCGGGACGACGTAGTAAGCAAAACTTGATATGAAAACCATGAAGAAGAATTGTAGCCTTGTGTGTCCTCCTCTTGGTCTCTTGTCTTTTTCATGTAATGCCCTGTGGTAAGGTTCATGTTCTTGATTCAAATTTGCTACTCAAAGATGTTTTTGAGTATCAGTTCTTGAAGAATGTACCTGAATAGAGAGACTTGAACTAGATTTGCAGGCCACCACATGTAAGGGGAGTCAACTAGGAATCTTCTGAACAATCCAGCCCATCCATAGCCTAGCATCTGTTCATGGGAGAGTTTGTTCTTGATTTTGATATCTAAAAGCATGTTATAAGCACAATGAAGATGACGAAATCTAAAGATGGAGAGGCTTAATGAGCCTGATGTTAGGAATCACGACTCTCTATAATCTATAATGGTATGATATTGTCCACTTTGAGTATACGCTCTCGTGGTTTGCTTTTGGTTTCTCCAAAAGGCCTCATACCAATGGAGACTCCCTCCTAACAATCCTCCCCTCGAACAAAGTACAACATAGAGCCTCCCCGAGGTCTATGGAGCCCTTGAACGACCTCCTCTTAATCGAGGCTCGACTCCTTCTCTGGAGCCATCGAACAAATTACACCCTTTGTTCAACACTTTAGTCACTTTTGACTACACTTTCGAGGCTCATAATTCTTTGTTCGACATTTGAGAATTCTATTGACATGGCTAAGGGCATGACTCTAATACCGTGTTAGGAATCACGACTCTCCACAATGGTATGATATTGTCCACTTTGAGCATAAGCTCTCATGGTCTCATACCAATGGAGATGTATTCCTTACTTATAAACCCACGATCATTCCTAGAACTCCCTCCCAACAATCCTCAACACCTAAGAAATCACCTCACCTGAGTCGTTTGGGACAGCAACATGGCTGCAAGAGGATGAAGATTCCTATGGTAAAACGCCTTAACAATTGTGACGATATTCAAAGCATAAACACTATTCGATCCAGAATTGGCAAAAATGGTGATCAAAACATGTTCTTTGAGAGTAAACGGCCCTGGATTCATCGAAAATGACCACTTAGTGAGTGGAATTCGAAGTGGGGTAGCTGGAAATGTTGCAGCCATCAACTTTCCAAGAGGAAGAACAAGAATCTGTGCAGAAACTGAAGAAACATACAGCTGATTCTGGCGAAAACCAAAGAATTGGTTCACAAAAGCCAAAAGACAGCAAGATGTTAACCCAAGAACCCATGTCCTGAATGTCAAGGCTAGCTCTAATGGGTCATCCGTTGGTGGCACTGTGAGCCTCACTTCCTCAATTGGGCTATCATTTTCCTCCCCTACATTACCAAAATGGTTGAAAATGCTCATAAACAAGAACAAGAACATGAACAAGAACAGGAAGAACAAGGGATAATCCGTACCAGTTTTGTTGAAGTTTGATTCAAAATCTTCCTCTGGGATCCCATTCCCATCGTTTCCTTTTGTCATCTTCTCCTTCTCCAACCTGCAGTTACAGTGTAAAGCTTGTTTTTCTTGGGACAAAAAACATTCTAGGATTTCCAGAAGTACGAGGAACAGAGCAAAAGACAGACCTCGTTCAAGCGGTTCAGAACCCCAACGAGGAGGCCACTAATTTCTCAGAAACCCACCATTTGATGAAACATTTAATGGGTCATTTCTTCTTTCTTCTGTAATCTTCAATCTGGGCGGCTTCATAAGCACATGGGGTTGCTTTAGCTTTATATTGGCCCCAGCTGCAAAATCTGAAGATTTTGATATTGTCACATTTGAAAGTTCCTCAAAAAGAGGGCTCATTCCGGCTTAACTTGTGGATGAGTACAACTATTTTGAGCTTGACGATGATGATGATGGGCTATGCAGGGAATAGATATCAGAGCCAGACATCGACAAAGACGCTAGTTTCAAAGGGGGATAGATAGGGAACGAAGAGGGAAGACATTTTGAGCTAGAGGAGGATGGGCGTTGTAGGGAATAGGTATTAGAGCCAGACACCGGTGTACTAGCAAGGACAGGGATGGACAACTATTTTGAGCTAGAAGATGATGGGCGTTGTAGGGAATAGGTATCAGAACCAGACATCGGGCAGTGTACTAGCAAGAACGCTTGTCTCGAAGAGGGATGGATTGAGGGTTCCATGTCGATTACAAAAGGGAATGGAGGGGGATGGACAACTATTTTGAGCTAGAGAATGATGGGCATGGTAGGGAATATGTATCATAGCTAGACACTGGGCGGTGTGGTAGCAAGGATGCTGGTCCCGAATAGGGATGAATTGGGGGTTCCAGATCGATTGTAGAAGGGAACAAGGGGGGATGGACAACTATTTTGAGCTAGAGGATGATGGGTGTGGTAGGGAATAGGTATCAGAGCCAGACATCAAGCGGTGTACTAGCAAGAACGCTGGTGTCAAAGAGGGATGGATTGAGGGTTCCACATCGATTACAAAAAGGAACGAAGGGGAATGGACAATTATTTTGAGCTAGAGGAAAATGGGCATTGTAGGGAATAGGCATCAGAGTTAGACATCGAACAGTGTGCTAGTAAGGACGCTGGTCTCAAAGGAGGATGGATTGGGGAGTTCCACATCGATTACAGAAGTAAACGAGTGCTACCCACGTCGGTTGGGTAAGAGAACAAATCATTCTTATAAAAGTGTAGAAACATCTTTGTATCACGCCTGGCGGTGGTTGAGAATGTGGACTTTTTGAATGGTTCAAAAGACTAGTGAGGCTCACCGATTTGGGTTCCAACCAAGGTGAAGTTGTGGGTCCAGTTCCTTTTTTTTATTTCTTTATTGTTTTGAAAGAACATGATTTTTCTTGGGAATCTGCTTGAAGGCTGCTGCTGTGTGGATGATTTAAAAGTTATGTGAATGATACTCAGATTTTTTTTTTTTTTTTTTTAATGTATGTGATTAATTGCTTCGGGATTGACGATCCGAGCACAGCTAGAGAAGTCTATAGAGTCGAGTCGGGTCGGGTCGGGTGGGAACCCTTGTGTCCTTATCTGTCTCTGTCTCTTATTTCATTTCTTATTCTCTCGAAATTCTCTATTTATTTTTTGAGAAATCGGCATAGGGATTCCCGTCCTGGTCTCCTATTTCACTTCTTATCCTCCTAAAATTTTTTATTTATTTTTGCGGAGATGGGATTCTCGGGATTTTTTTCGTGCGGAACGGGTTTCGGTAGAAATTTTGTCCATATATATTAAAAACAGTAAAATATCTTAACAGTAAAACAGTAAGATATATATATGAGACAATATCAGAAGCGAGGAATGTAATCGTCGTCTCGGGTTACATTTAGAGGAGAGATCTCTCTTCGCTCCCTCCAAACAGGGATTCTCCAGCTCGTTCGAAGTAGGTCTCCACTAATGAAATGGGACAAAATTGAAAACGGGGAATAAAATCCACGTCTCTGGTTACATTTAGAGGAAAATTTTCTTCTCGGCTCGTTCGAGGCAAGTCTCCACGGATTAAATGGACATCTTTAAACACATCGCGACTATCTTCGATTAAGAGGTCCAAGAATTGAGTCTCCTCGACCCTTCTTTTTTTACAATTAGAAGTATAATTCTTGAACTTTTAAATTCGGGTAAAAAAACTCAGTTTCAGAATTGTCAATTTCACTGTGATATATTCAAATTAACCCTAACTTTTAACCTTAGGTAGTAAATTTTAAAATTAAGTTAAAAATGGATTAAATACAAAAATAAATTATTAATATTGAAAATTTTAAATATATATTCTTTGAGGAAATTAAATGTGTTCCCTAACTACTTTGCCTAATTTGTTTCTTTACTTTTTATAATTATTTTTGCAATATTAGAAAAAATTCCAAAATTGAAAAAAAAAATCAAATTTTATTATTTTAAATTTCAAATTTGTATTTTCTTTTAAGGAAGGTTTAATATTATCCAAAAATAATAATAATAATAATAAATAAATAAATAAATAAAAACTTATGGTCTTCAGTTGACTTTTACCTCGTCATAAGTCAAAGTAAGAATAAATTTTATAAACGACAGCATGTGAGTTTTAATTAATTCGAGAAGAGATTCAAATACCTTATCAATTAAATTATGTTCGTATTTGACTTTTCTACTCTCGCATCCGCCCTCACTCCCTATTTAGAAGGGGTTTTCTCGCTTTAACACGGGAAAAAAGAGATTTCGAATGAGTCGGTCTCTCGAAGCAAAATATATATGATCGACATTTCGGGTGTTCCCATGATACAACAAGTTAATTGGAAGAAATGGAATTGAATAAACTAGTTGATTTCTATCTTTCTCGGTGACTTTGCCCGACAATTAAGTTGTATTGTCTTCTATCAAACAGCTTTCTCGAGCGATTATGACAAGATTGCTTGTAGAAAATTCATGGAATCAATTATGATTATGATAATTTTGCTAAATTTATGGAGTGAATTCAAATTATGATATTTATTATAAATAATTTCAAAACTAAGCAATCATATCATATTAAATTCAAAGTTACTCCATGAATATGTTGATCATATTTAAGTCCAACATGCATATAAAGGAATCATTGAACAATGTCTCATAATTTAAGGATATATATTAAAAAAAATGTCACATAATTCTAAACTAAAACTATATATTAAAAAATAATCAAGGTTTAAAAAATAACTTGTATAAAAAATTGTGATGTCTTACGTCTTTATAAGGTTTTTTACAAGGGTGTGGAAGCCTTCCCCGAGCATATGCGTTTTAAAGCTTTAAGGGGAAGCCCGAA
The DNA here is from genome assembly GCF_002738345.1 of Cucurbita maxima. Lineage (NCBI taxonomy): Eukaryota > Viridiplantae > Streptophyta > Magnoliopsida > Cucurbitales > Cucurbitaceae > Cucurbita > Cucurbita maxima. The sequence goes on from NW_019272019.1 coordinate 1,900,454, forward strand.
AGGGAAAGTCCAAAGAGGACTATATCTGCTAGCGGTGGGTCTGGGTCGTTACAAATGGTATCAGAGCCAGACACCGGATGATGTGCCAGCCTTGTCGCTGTTTCTTGAAGAGGGTAGACGTGAGGCAGTGTGTTAGTAAGGATGCTGGTCCCAAAGGAGGGTGAATTTGGTAGAGGAAGCCCGATCATGAATCTTTTCAGCCCAAACAAACCGTTATCCGGATGATGTGCCAGCCTTGTCGTTGTTCCTCAAAGGAGGTAGATACGAGGCGATGTGTTAGTAAGGACATTGGGCCCCAAAGGAGGTGGATTTGATACGGGAAGCCCGATTATGAATCTTTTCAGCTCAAACAACACCGTTATCTGGACGGTTTGCCAGCCTTGTTGCTGTTTCTCAAAGGAGGTAGACACGAGGTGGTGTGATAGTAAGAAGACTGAGCCCCAAAAGTGGGTGGATTTGGTAGGAGAAGTCCGATTATGAATCTTTTCGACCCAAACAATACCATTATCCGGACAATGTGTCAACCTTATCGCTGTTTCTCGATGGGGGTAGACACGAGGTGGTGTGCTTGTAAGGACGCTGAGCCCAAAAAATTGGTGGATTTGGTAGGAGAAGCACGATTATGAATATTTTCAGCCCAAACAACACCGTACATAATCTTTTTAGCCTGAACAACACCGTTACCCAGATGATGTGTCAGCCTTGTTGCTGTTTCTCAAAAGGGGTAGGCACGAGGTAGTGTGCTCGTAAGGATGTTGGGCCCCAAAAGGGGAGTGGATTTGGTAAGGGAAGCTCGATTATGAATCTTTTCAGCCCAAACAACACCGTTTATCCGAACGGTGTGCGAGCCTTGTTACTGTTCCTCGAAGGGGGTAGACACGAGGCAGTGTGCTAGTAAGGATGTTGGGCCCCAAAGGGAGTGGATTTGGTAGGGGAAGCTCGATTATGAATCTTTTCAGCCCAAACAACACCGTTATCCGGATGGTGTGCCAGCCTTGTCGCTGTTCTCCGAAGGGGTAGACACGAGACGGTATGCTAGTAAGGACGTTAGGCCTCAAGGAGGGTAGATTTGGTAGGAAAAACCCAATTATAAATCTTTTCATCCCACACAACACCGTTATTAAATACAACCATAACTGTTATGAATTGGGTTGTTCGGGTTGTTTATGTCATTTATTCAAAATTTTAATCTTAAAGGTGATCTTATACGTCTTTTGATTAGCTATGAAATCATCAAATTTTCATCGATTTATTTATATTTTATATAAATAAAATACATTACCCAATCAAATACTTTATTTTATTTTATTATTTATTTAATTAATTTTGGTAGGAAATAAATTACAATATTTAATTTCATAATTACTTTCAACGTCCTTTTCCCACCAAATTCTTCCACCTTTGGAAAATTTTATTCAAAGCATTAATTATGTCATCTTTTTAGTTGGAGACGAAAATTCATCGCTTCGATATGATACTGTTCGTAGATTAGGTTGGGTCGAGTTTTAGACGTTATTTAGGTCCAGTTCAATTATTCGAATTGTCATAAAAATATTGAGTTGCATTAGTTCAATCGAATCCAAATAAGTTGGTAAACCAACCAAACTGCACGGGTTAATTGAGCTGATTGAGTTCTCCGAGCTACCGTGACTTTTGAATACTCCTACTAAGAAAGTGTCACGAAAGATGTTTTTAGCTCATCGTCTTTGATAATTTCTTGTTTATTATTTGTTGACCCGCCTCTCTCCTTCGCACACCTTCTTCGCAATCTAGACGACCAATGTAATCGGTGCTTAACACAGTCTGAACTCTTCCTGAATTTCTCTCGTATTGGGAAAAATTTATCCCTCGCTCACATTCGTCTAATCTAACAACGTTCGGGGTTTTATTCATTATCTGTCTAATAAGTTTGTCTTCTTTTTTTTAACATTAGTAGTCGGGAACCTAGAATTTAATTTTTTATTAAAATTTTAAATAAATAATTATATCAATTTAAACGTTAATCTCGATTATACCCTCGACTTTAATAAGGAAATCAATTTAATTAATTTATTTATTTTTGTAAAATTCTTAGGAAATAATAATTTTGAGTTTAAATCACTAAAAAAATTTAATTATAATTAATTATACAAATTATATTTTAAATTCATACGATGATTTAATACAAAAATTTGGAGATATAATAATGGAGGGGAGAGGGAGAGATTTTTCCAATATAAAAAGAAAAAGGTTGACTTTGACCAAGTCAAGTGGGTGGACGGTGGGGACCACAGAAAAGCGTGGCATGTGAAAGAGAAATAAGTTTATTAAATAATAAAATATAAATGGTCGTGGGGCCCACATTAAAGCACGCCAGCATGACGACAAGCTTGCGCGTGGGATTGGTTTTTTATTTTATTTATTTATTTATTTTTGTTTCTAAGTTTTGCTATGTCCCTTTCTATTCAAAACTTATATCATTGCGAGTCTTATCTATCAAAATTCTATCCCTTCCATTTTCAAATTTATTTTTGGCATTGTTCGGAATTTGTATGAACGTTCGATGATCGTTTTTTATTGCTCGTCTTTTAGTTTTTCAGAAGTATCCTAAAAAATAATGTTCGTTTTGTTTTGAATGTCAAAATTTTCGATAATTTGGATTAATAATGAAACTGAAACGTCTCTCGTTGTATTATTTCTGAAGATGGAAATAGAGTTTTTTTTTTTTTTTTTTTTGTGATATCCCACGTTGGTTGGGGAGGAGAACGAAACGCCCTTTATAAGAGTATGAAAACTTTTCTCTAGCGGACACATTTTAAAGCTTTGAGGGGAAACCCGAAAGAAAAAATCGAAAGGAGGGAAGCCCGAAAGGAAAAACCGAAAAGAAAAACCCAAATAGAACAATATATGCTATCGGTGGACCTGGATCGTGACAAATGGTATCAGAGTCAGTAAGTATGCTGGCCCTAAAAGGGGGTGGATTTGCCGGAGGTCCTCCCATGTAACAACTCAGATCCACCGCTAGCAAATATTGTCTTCTTTGAGCTTTTCTTTTCGGTTTCTCCTCAAGACTTTAAAACGCGTTTGCGTCTGCTAGGGGAAGGTTTCCACACCCTTATAAATGGTGGTTTGTTCTCCTCCCCAACCAATGTGGGACATTACAATCCACTCCCCTTCGGAGCCTAGTGTCTTCGCTGACACTCTTTCCTTCCTCCAAATCCACCCCATTTGGGGCCAGCGTCATTACTGACACACCACCTCGTGTCTACCCCTTTTGGGGAACAGCGAGAAGGCTGGCACATCGTTCAGTGTCTAGCTCTGATACCATTTGTAATGCTCTAGATCCAACGCTAATAGACATTGTCCTATTTGGGCTTTTCCTTTCGAGCTTCCTCTCAAGGCTTTAAAACGCGTCAGCTAGGGGAAGGTTTCCACCCCCTTGGTTTATTCTCCTCCCCAACCAATGTGGGACATCAAACCCCACATCGATTGGAGAAGGAACGAGTGCCAACGAGGACACTGGACCCTAAACAGGGTAGATTGTGATATTCCACATTAGTTAGGAAGAAGAACATGAGAACGAAACACCCTTTATAAGGGTGTGGAAACCTTTCCCTTAACAGATGCGTTTTATAAAGCCTTGAGAGGAAGTCGAAGAGGGAAACAAGGAAGCCCAAAAAGACAATATATAACAATATCGGTTAACAGGGGACTTGGGCAATTACATTTTTTATCATAGAGTCTTATTTCCATTAAAAAAAATGTATTTGTTAATTAGCACCGTCGATATTTTATATAAAAATAAATAATAATAATAAAATGACGTTTTTATTTTTGTCGGTGTAAAGATGTCACTTTTTATAGTAAGGACCTACCTCGAACGAAATGGGTCGAGATGGGGCGGGAGTTTCAACATTAGGGATGGGGATAGGGACCTTGTTTCCTATACGTCCCCACCTAGCTATGTTTTTTTTCTTATATATATATATATATATATATATATATATATATATATATATATATATATATATATANATATATATATATATATATATATAATTTAAATTTAATGCTTTTGGCCTAAATCCTAGACTTTAATGGAATAATTTAAAATTTCAATTTTTTTTTTAATTATGAATTTTAAGAAATTTCATCTTTAAATACGAATTCCGAAAATAACTGAGAAATAATTTATTAGGGAAATTGATTACACGAGTTCGAATCTATGACCTAATTTTCGAAATATTTAATGAAAAAATTTGCATAGACAAAAAAAAAAAAAAAAAATGTATCTTCACCCCTCCGTATTATCGCTCTCCAATCTCGATTCTCTAAATTACAAAATAGAGTGGGACTGGAATTAAAAGTCAACAACGAAGATGAAGATGAGGACGTTACAGCTCGACCTATTAAAAGTCAACAACTTTTAGTAGTGTTAGAGTTGACTTACTCCATATACCGTCATAGTGTGTGAATGTATAGACTAGATGACAAAAATTTATCATCTTCTTCTTTGGATTTGAACTTCTCGAGCCTTTGGTTATTAGCTCATGCTCGGTATTACATCGTGTGCAAATTGCACACCCTCGAGCCAAATTTGGCTAGCCTCTACCTCATCCTTGGGCAAACTCGAGGTGGAGCACATGGGTGCTTTGATCGTGACTTATTAAGAACAAGACTCATTTAGACATTGGGCTTGATATTTTTTTATTTTATTTATTAAAATGAAAATATGTTACGTATAATAAGTGACTCGTGTTTAAGAAATAATTTAAAACGTCTGTAATATATAAATAAAGTTGGTTTATTTTCTCTCCGAATACTATTTATCTAATTTATTTTAAATAATAAATTTTATTTAAATTATTCGTAAGATTATTGTAATTTCTCATGAAGTCATGTTCAAGGACGAGATAAAAATATCATAAGAAAACCCTCAATGTTAGATCCGAACGTTAAAAAAATTATTGAATTATTTTAATAATAAAAATAAAAATAAAGAAAGGTGATATATAAATTTAGCCCGTTTCGAGTTATTTTATAGCCTTGAAGTGGGCTTGGGCATATTATGACACATTTACGGCTTTTCGGAGGTGGGTTACCTGTTTTAGGTCAACTTTTGACACTTTCTCGGAAGTCTTGTAGTGAAATTTATAGAATTGGTTCTTGAATTTTTAATATTGTATCTAATAAGTAATTGATCGTTCGAACATTTAAAATTTTTTTTGTATAGGTCGAACTAACTTTGACCGAACTAGCTTTGAAAAAAAAGATCAAAAGTTACGTGGTGTTAATTTTACACTGATTTTATTAAAGAAGTGAGAAAACGCTTCGTGATGGGTCGAGGCACGGTCAGTATGTTCACGTCTCCTGACTCAACATTGAAGTGGTCTCGTGCAAAACATAGGCTCACTAGGGATTAAGAAAAGCCCAAATTAAAAATATAAAACAATAAAAAAATAATAATATAATGCATCAAATATATATTTGTATTTTTTTCATTTTTAAAATTCAGCAATTAAAAAAGGTAAAATTCGACCGTTACCATGAAAACCGAACCGGTTCGGTGGGAAAATAATGAATTCGCTCGGTTCAGTTTAGTTCAATTTAGAAACCGAACCGGTTCAACAGTTGGAGTGACCGAATCATGTACCCTTGCCAAAACCCTAAACCCCCGTAGTCGATTCTTCAGTGTCTCTTATATTTTCCGTAGCTCAAATTGGTTGCTCCGGTGGATTTTCATTCAGCGAAAAATTTCAGCTATCTTTGCTGAATTCAGCAGCTTCCAATGGCTGACGCGAAGTTCAACAAGAAGAAGGGTGTGAAACGGGACGACCTTCCATTGAAAGGGAAGAAGAAGGACGAGCTCTTCACACGTAAACGTTCTCAGGAGGAAGATGATGATTCTGAGATTTCGGATGGTCTGGATGAGGTAGAAGTAGAGAATGGAGTGCTTGATGGTGATGAAGAAGGATCGGAATCTGGTTCTGAAGTTTCTTCTGATGGTGATGACCCTTTGGCCGATGATTTCCTACAAGGAAGTAACGACGAAGGTGATTGTTTTGCTCATAATTGTTTATCGACAACTTTCGTGTTTCTCTTTCTAATTTGAATATTTATCGTAGAGAATGGTTCAGGCTCGGATTCAGGTTCTGATTCTGATGAAGACATCGAAAACAAGTCGAGAATCATCGATGAAGCGAGGGCGAGGGAAGAAAAAGATGCGGCGGATGAAATGCAGCTCAATATTAGAGAAGAATCCGATGAGTTCAGATTACCTACCAAGGAGGTAGCGGTTTCACCATGTTTAATTTATGTGATTATTTCGATTGGTTTATAGTCTGTTGTTTTGCCAGGAACTTGAAGAAGAGGCGCTTGGACCTCCCGACCTTTCAAATTTACAAAGGCGTATAAGAGAGAGTATGCATTTTTCATTTGTTTTCTGCTATGTTTGTTCCCATTGCTTCTCCTGTTCTTATGTTACCCCTTTGAATTGTAATTTTAGTTGTTCGAGTTCTTACGAATTTCAAGGCTTTGAGGCAGGAGGGAGCAACCCGTAAGGATTATGTTGAACAACTTAAGAAAGATCTTTGTTCATACTATGGGTATAACGAATTTCTTATTGGGGTGCTAGTTGAGGTAACCACCCATTCATGTTTATGTTCTTATATGTGTTAATGTTGGGAGTAAAAGTTAATGATCAACACTTGTTGTCTTCAGATGTTTCCAGTTGTTGAGCTAATGGAACTTATTGAAGCCTTTGAGAAGCCTAGACCAATATGTTTGCGGACTAACACCTTAAAGGTAATTACCATGCAGGTTTCCCTCTTTTTCATTTGCCACTTATTATTATCTGAATCTTATCGAAATATTTCTCTAGACGAGAAGGCGGGATCTGGCAGATGTTCTGATTAACAGAGGTGTAAACCTCGATCCTTTAAGCAAGTGGTCAAAGGTAAGGTGCTTCATTTCGGTGAAGTTATCGTCCACTCTCTTTCTTTTTTTATAATTAAGTAGTTATATTTCCTGTACTGATTGCAGGTTGGACTTGTTGTATATGATTCCCAAGTGCCAATCGGAGCGACTCCGGAATATATGGCTGGTTTTTACATGGTAAACTGTGTACTAGTTCGATTATCTTTATGTACACTTCTTAGTCTAATTTAGGTAGTAAATAGTTATGTTTTGTATTGTACAGCTACAAGGTGCAAGCTCCTTTCTGCCCGTGATGGCCCTTGCTCCTCAGGAAAAAGAACGAATCATTGACATGGCGTAAGTGAATAAAGTAGTAGTGTAATGTCTTCTAACCGGTGTTACTTTATTGTGATCTTTTCTAAACTAATGAAAAGGATGGCATATCATGCTAAGTTGGATTATTTGAAATGTATTCTCTATCTCATATTCATGGCCATTGTCTATAATCTCGAGTCCTTTTTTTACTCTTTGGTGAAATGAAGTGGCTGCTTGATTCCAGAAAGTAGCAATTAGAAATCCATTATATGTTACAGTAGTATTGTTAATATCAATGTAGCTGGATATCTGACACTTTAGTTTATTGTCGTTTTCTCTTATAATTGTTTGAAACTATTGCAGGGCAGCACCTGGTGGTAAAACTACATACATAGCGGCACTTATGAAAAATAGTGGTATGTATTCCTAATTAAGATATGTTGATATTGTGTACATAGTGTATTGGCTGAAGTACCCTAATGTCTTTTCATAGAGTATAAATATTTTATTTTTATGAGAAACAAGAACTACTTGAAGTAGAGGATATTGCAAAAATAAAGATGGGGTTGAGGTGTGCATGGATATAGTTTTCTTTTGTTAATTTTGACTAAAATGAAAGAAACTAATAGAATTAAGTTATAGTAAATGCCTACGAGAACTAATCAATTGCGGGTCATAAACTATTTTTGAATAGAACTGGTTGGTTCAGTTCAAATCTAATTCAGTTATAGCTTTAAAACTGTTATGAAAATCGATGCTGCAAGTTCCAGTTCCATAGATTATTTTTTTTGTAAAGAAATATCTGTGTGGTTGGCGCTCACTTGTGTGTGCTTGACTATTCTCACGAGACAACTGTGTGAGGAAACTTATAGGATGTTAAATTCTATACAGGTGGCTACCATGCTTTGAACTTTTCTTAAGGTCCTTTATTATTTACATTGGACAAGTCCTTGGGGGTATTAGTATTAGGATTTTAGCTTCTCTAAGAAATTAAATTTTGCAAGGCTACAAATGATCAAATAAGTGTAAAGCCGAGACTAGAGGAATCTAGTTTCTTTTTTTTGTGTTTTTGTATCGCATTCCGTTGTCTGCCAGCATATATGACCTAGCCATAAGTTAATTTTTATCCAAGTCTTATACTCAATAATTGTGTTCTTTGGGTCCATTCCGAATATTTTCCTCAGGACTTGACTTTGATTTTATGAATTTTCTTTTTGTGTTTAATGTTTCGAGAATAGTATTACGAAATTATGAAAGTAGTTTATCTGATGCTCTGGTAAATGTTAGAGAAATGCAGCTGGTCATATGCATATTTTGAGAAACATCGAGTTGTTCATTACACAATGGCACGATCCTTCATTGTTGCATCACTAATCAACTTTTTGTTTCCTTTCTTTGTCAACGTCGAAGTTAAATTTTGTGTGCTCTGATTCGATTTATTCATTAATTATTCAACCATCTCAGGACTAATATTTGCAAATGAGATGAAAGCACCAAGACTGAAGTCACTCACTGCAAATTTACAGCGGATGGGAGTGACAAACACTGTTGTCTGCAACTATGATGGGAAGGAGGTCATATTATCACTATTCTCCACCACCACCACTGTTTTGTGGAAATTAGCTGCTGCATGATTTGTGTCATGAGAATCACTAAAGTTTCTTTCTATTTATCGTGTATTCTCTTTCAGCTCCCGAAAGTATTAGGCAAGAACACGGTCGATAGAGTTCTGTTAGATGCCCCTTGCAGTGGATCTGGAGTAAGTACTTGACATTCATTGGGCTCTTTATCCCCCTGGAAGATCTTTTTTGAACATGATTTTATTTTCATTTCTCCAATGATTCCATTTTCTCTTCCATTTTTGTTCGATGAACCGAATCTTGGTTTTTTTTTTTTTTTTTGTTAGGTTGTATCTAAGGACGAATCTGTTAAAACCTCAAAAAGCTTAGAAGAAATCCAGAAATGTGCTCAGTTGCAAAAGGTAGACCTGATCTTATGTGTTTTTGAGCGCTGACCCAACAAACATTCCGTTAAATACTGTTTACGTTATTGGTTCCATTTGACATAAGGCGATGTTCCTGTAAATCCTACTCTTTGTCCCTGTACAGCAACTTATACTCGCTGCAATCGACATGGTCGATTCACATTCAAAATCTGGGGGATATGTTGTGTACTCCACATGCTCCATCATGGTTGATGAGGTTTGTATCAGTGCAGTTTGTTATTTTTCTTTTTCGATGCGATACTGGCTATTATTAATCGCTCGTTTGTGTTGTACAGAACGAAGCAGTTGTTGACTATGCACTTAAAAAGAGGGATGTGAAACTTGTGCTATGTGGCCTTGATTTTGGACGTCCCGGGTACCCCAACATGCTTTTTTTTCCAGATTTCGAACAGAATTTACTCCCAGTATCCTTGTTCATACCCTCATTTAACCAATCAATTTTTGTTTTAGGTTTATTCGGTTCAGGGAAAAGCGTTTTCACCCATCTTTAGAGAAGACGAGACGTTTCTACCCCCATGTCCACAACATGGATGGGTTTTTCGTGGCAAGGGTAGATTTCAACCTTAAAAAATTGATATATGTCGAGCTCTCTCCTTCTCAATTCCATTGAATAGGATTGGTTTGGCTGGGATATCAGTAATTTACACCTTGGAACCACACATACTCAACTTTGGGCGTTTTGATATCGACACACTTGGACATCCTCCACACACGTTAGAACACCACACATACTCAACTTTGGGCGTTTTGTATCAACACACTTAGACATCCTCCACACATTAGAACACGTGGTTCAGAGCGTGCTGTTTTTTTTCATGAAGTCTATGGATATCCAGTCTTTTGATTTAGTGTTCATGGAGCAACACGTCCTCAACTTTCATTTAGCAGTTTTATTTTTTCCTTTTTGCTATGTTGAAACAATGATAGCCAATCATGCTCGTTGCTTGGAGGTCGACGTTCCAACTGCAACGAGATAGCTATAGTTTTATGATTATTCCATTTGGCTTGTAATGCCAGCCTTTAGATAGAACATAACTCTGGATTAATTTGCTTCCACTGTTATACAGTTGCAGAAAATGAGCAACAATATTCCAACTGCTCAATCTTCAGAATTATTGGAAGAGACCGTGGAATATGACAGCGAGTCAGAGAAGAGCGGAAATGAAAAGGATGAAGGCGAATGTCTCCACCCGAAAGTTAGCGACGGGAGAAAGAGGAAGAAGGTTTCGAAAAACCACGACGATGAAAATGGCGAAGAAGAATCCAAACCCGCTGTTGAAAAGAGGAAGAAGAGAAAATTTCCTTCAAGAGAGGAAATCTCAAAAGCTAGGTGAGAAAAAACTGGCTGATCATTCCTAGCAGAGTCATTTCGCCTCGAAAGCTTGTTCTTATAGAAATAGGGTCGTATTTTATGATTTTTACGGTTCATTTCGAACTCTCTGCAGGGAGGAAAAACGACAAGCTTTGAGGGAAAAGAAAACTGGGAGCAAGAAAGAGTAAAACTCCGAAATCCAATCATTTGAGGTATGTGTTAAGGATCAAATAGTCGATATATGAGGTAAATCTCTAAGAGAGTAAAGTTTTTTACCATTCATTTCGAAATCTCTGTAGTGATGAAAAACGACAAGCTTCGAGGGAGAAGAAAACTTGGAGCAAGGAGGAGTAAAACCCATAATCCAATCATTTGAGGTACGTGTTAAGGATCGAATAGTCGATATACGGGGTAAATTGAGCAACTAGAAGCCTGGTTCAACTGTGGAAAGAAAATATTAGCTAAGATTATGAAATGCCCAATTTTGTTAGCTAAGATTATTCATGTAGGATCTTATTGTCACACATTTGCTTTATAATTTATATTTTTTATGATGAATTTTTCATTCTTTTATATTACCTATGATTTTGATGAATCCATGGTGTGCTCCCTTTTAACTTCCTTGAAATGCCAATTTGCTTATAAGCCCTTGAAGTTTACAACTTTTCAATTTGTGGCTTTTTTATTTATGGTTGAAGTGTATATATTTTTAAATATGGTAGAAATTGTGGATTTATATGTAAATTTTCCTTAATTAGTGGATATTTTTAGTATTTTTTTTATGGAAAAATATCTATTAGGATAATTGAGAAGGAAATATTGAAAAATGTTTTTAGCTATCTAAATCAATTAATATTTGAAAATATTTACTTTGATAGAAATAAATTTTTATTATTTAAATTTATTAAAATTGATATCTTATAAATATGAATTTAATATTCTAGAGTAATTGATATTGATGCTATTGAAATTACATTTTTGCTATTTAAGGAATCTTGACTAAGATTCATGCAGCGATCTTGATAAGATATTATGCATTCGTTTATCGAGTATGAATATCGACTTAAGAGTCTAATCTAATTAAGTTATTATGCATATGAACATTAACTTAATTGTTATACTCGAGTCATCTCTTTGTTGTTTTTTTCAAAGAGTACTGGGTAATTCAAAATTTTGAGTTAGTTGAGTTGGTGACTCGAGTAATTTGAGAAGAACTCACAACCTAACTAAACCCTTTGGGTTAGGTTGTTGGGGTTGGTGACTCAAGTAATTGGAGTAGAACTCACAACCCAACTAAACCTTTTGGGTTAGGTTATCGTATACTTATTACCAATACATATTACATTAATAATTAAAATAACTCAAATATCAAACATTTACAGGTTTCAACACTTCACCATCATCAATTATAAACGTCAAATATTTTTATTTTTCGTAATAATCTCAAAAGAAAAAGTTAACCTGCTAACCGATCCAAATTTTCGGTTTATAAAAAATACAATCCAACCCAAACTGAAAATAATACAACTTTATGATTTGGGTTAGGTAGTTCGGTTGAGTCAAATTCTCAAGTCATATGAACCCCTGTACAAAAAAATACCATGACTTTTACCCCATTTTCCAAATAAGCCTCATGTGCCAATATAGAAACATACGTTACGAGCTCGCACTCTTATAACAACAAAAAAATAGTGTCCGACAACAAAACTACATCTTTTAAAAATGAAAGAGGTCGCCAATGACACCATTATAACAACAAAAAAAATGGTCGGAGACATGTATTTCTCAATTATTTTCAGTTGAGAGTTGACTCATTCAAACGAGAGTTTATCCATAAATTAATAACTTTCGACCTAAACTAAATTCAACTGATATAAAATATGTACTTTCAATGTTCTAACCTTCCACAGTACATATTATTAAATTAAAAAAAAAAACAAATTGATAAATGTTGATATAGATTTGAGTCTCAAAAAAGTCAACAGAAGGAAGAGGGCAAATAAATCAACCTAGTAATCGGCCATTCTTCTCTACCGCTACACCTTGACTTCTCACTTCCGCCATGTAAAAGCGACCCCTAAACCCCACTCTCTTGCATTTGGAGGCGGAACCCATTTCCCCTTTCCCTCCCAAACCCCTAAATCATGTCTTTCAACAGAGAAAGAGACGACCCTCTTTCCTTCGCCGCCGCAAACCCATCTTCCTCTTCTTCTCCCGTCTCCGTTTCCGACCCTCGTGATACCTTTCTCTCCGACCCAAATTCCCACATCGGAAGTGCCTCCGGCAGCTTCCAAAATGAGGGTCTTCTCTCTGATTTCACTGCCAATATCAGTGATGCCGAGTTTGGATTCTCTCGCCCTGAGTTCCGCCACAGCCCACTTGCTGGAACTGTGGATTTCTACGACCGTCATGTGTTTCTTTGTTACAAGAATCCTCAGGTTTGGCCTCCTAGGATTGAGGCTGCTGAGTTCGATCGCCTCCCTAGGTTGCTATCTGCGGCTGTAATGTCGAGGAAGGGCGATATGAAGAAAGAAGTAGGTGTTTATGTTTAATGCCCATTAACTGTTTGTTGTTTTGTCTGCACTTTTGTCTCTTGGGTTCTTTTTAGTTTTAGCTTTGGAATTGGATTTGCTCTGTTCTTGGAGTGATTTGGGAATGTGGGTTTTGCAATGTGGTGGTTTTTGTGCTGTTTGAGGTGATTTTCGTTGTGGTTAGTGTTGAATTGTTTAAAAAGTGGCATGACGTCTCAGCATTTCAAACGTGTTCTTATCGTTAGGAATCATGAATCAATTGGATCTCCACAATAGAATGATATTGTCCACTTTGAGCATAAGCTCCCGTGACTTTGTTTTTGGCTTCCCCAAAAGGCCTCGTACAAATAGAAATGTATTCCTTACTTATAAACCCGTGATCATTTCCTAAATTAGCCAATGTGGGACTCCTTCCCAACCATCCTCAACAATTCTCCCCTTGAACAAAGTACACCATAGAGCCTCTTCTGAGGTCTATGGAGCCCTCGAACAGCCTCCCCTTAATTGAGGCTTGACTCCTTCTCTTGGAGCCCTCGAACAAAGTACACCCTTTGTTCGACACTTCAATCACTTTTTGACTATGCCTTTAAGGCTAACAATATCTTTGTTCGACACTTGAGGATGTATTGACATGGATAAATTAAGGGCATGACTCTGATACCATGTTAGGAATCACGACTCTCTACAATGGTATGATATTGTCCATATGGACTCCCTCCCAACAAAGTAAAGTAAGGAGTTCTTGTATGATTCCTAACACTTACCCCTCTTGTTTCATCACGAGAGTTTAGGAGGCAATTCTTGTGGGGAAAATGCTGGCTTTTGCTCTAATGTTGTTTGTTTCTGATTTAGATCTGGCGGTTTACTGAATATATGAACCCATAATGGTTTTGAGCGTACATTAGAAGAAAGCAAAGAGAAGAAGGTTTGTAAATCAGAAAGCAAGAAACGAAAAGATTATCAAATGTGTGCTTTGTAATTTTGTTCTAACTATGACAAATCTTTGTTGTAGGTTAATAAGCTTCTCTTTGTTCCTGTCTTTAGCTAGATTTATCACTAACATAGTCAATTCCTCTTAGAATATGCATCCAAATGCTTCATATTTTTACTTCTATATGTTCAACATTTGGTTTCTTCTGGAAACATTAGACCCGTTTAACGATATGTGAGGGGCACGACGGAACCGAGACATCAAATGGGGATGTTTTGATCTTCCCAGACATGATAAGATATAGGTCAGTTAGTTGTGCACCTATTTTCATTCTGATGAATTCCTTGCTTATTCTTTGCCGTGATGATGCAAGCACCCACTGTTTTTGAAAAAAATTGTAGGAGGTTGACCCATTTTGATGTTGACACATTTGTTGAAGAAGTTCTTGTGAAGAATGGTGAGTGGCAGCCTGGATCTCCTGAAGCATTGAAGGGTTCATATGTTTTTGTATGCTGTCATGGGTCCCGAGATCGTCGGTGTGGCGTTTGTGGTCCTACATTGGTCAGTCGGTTCCGAGATGAGATAAAATTTCTTGGTCTTCAAAATGAAGTATCTGTTAGACCATGCTCGCATATTGGGGGCCACAAGTATGCAGGAAATGTCATTATATTTAGATCAAATGCCAATGGAGATGTCAGTGGGCACTGGTATGGGAGAGTTATCTATCCTAAGTGATACTTCTGCTCAAATTTGATAACCGAACTTTGCTCGTAAACCCGTTACAGTAACAAGACATGTCTCTCATTTTGTTTTCAGGTATGGATACGTTTCCCCTGAAGACGTGTTTTTATTGCTTCAGCAGCATATTGTGAGAGGGAACATTGTAGACGAACTTTGGAGGTATGTTCTTTCTTTGCACTGGTAACTCTTATAAATGTTCGGCAAGTGTCGTTTTAGATTAAATTTCGATCATTTTCACTCTGTTTATCTACCGTGAACTAAGTCATTTTTGCCTTCCATATTTAGAACAAAAGGGTAAATTTTGCATCATGTTATTTGATCTTTAGATATGAGTTTGTGCAGAGAACTAGGTGAATTTCTAATGCTGATGTGGTTTGTTAAAATGGTTAAATTACCGTTTTAGTTCGTAAGGATGTGACAAAGATCGGTGATGAGCTAGTGTCTTTCAAAAAGTGTCATACAAGGAAATGGTTAACATCTAGTAGCGACTTTGGGATAGTGTCTTTTAAAACATGCCATATAAGGAAATGGTTAACATCTAGTAGCGACGATGGGATAGTGTCTTTCAAAACATGCCATATAAGGAAATGGTTAACATCTAGTAGCGACGATGGGATAGTGTCTTTCAAAACATGCCATATAAGGAAATGGTTAACATCTAGTAGCGACGATGGGATAGTGTCTTTCAAAACATGCCATATAAGGAAATGGTTAACATCTAGTAGCGACGATGGGATAGTGTCTTTCAAAACATGCCATATAAGGAAATGATTTACATCTAGTAGCGACGATGAGATAGTGTCTTTCAAAACATCCCGTATAAGGAAATGATTAACATCTAATAGCGACGATGGACTAGTGTCTTTCGAAATGTGCCATATAAGGAAATGATTAACATCTAGTAGCGATGATGGGATAGTGTCTTTCGTAACATGCCATATAAGGAAATGGTTAACTTCTAGTAGCGACGATGGACTAGTGTCTTTCCATATAAGGAAATGGTTGACATCTAGTAGCGACGATGGGATAGTGTCTTTCAAAACATGTCATACAAGGAAATTGTTGACATCTAGTAGCGACAATGGGATAGTGTCTTTCGAAACGTGCCATATAAGGAAATGGTTAACATCTAGTAGCGACGATGGACTAGTGTCTTTCAAAACATGCCATATAAGGAAATGGTTTACATCTAGTAGCGACAATGGGATAGTGTCTTTCAAAACATCCCGTATAAGGAAATGATTAACATCTAGTAGCGACGATGGGTTAATGTCTTTTAGAACGTACCATATAAGGAAATGGTTAACATATAGTAGCAACGATGGGCTAGTGTCTTTCAAAACGTGTCATAAAATGAAATGATTAACATCTAGTAGTGACGAACATATTTTGATAGACTTCTCGAAAATATAGGGATCAAAATGAAACTTTTAAAGTGTTAGGAACCAAGTTTAAACGGATCCGAGGCTACAAACAAACAAAATGGTTAGATTAAATTACTATTGAACATTCGGTTCTAATCCAATATTGTAAATACTCACTTAGGGGCCAGATGGGTTTATCAGAGGAAGAACAGAAGCTGAGCCTAGAACGAAGACTTAGCATAATCAGTGGTTCAAATGGCCCTAAAAGCAATGAAGAGCTGACACAAATCCAGACCAGTGATCCGAACTCCGATCACTATAATTCTCGTGTCGATGTTGTATCCTGCTGTCAGGGACGCGGAGATGGTTACTCCTCTTGCTGTCAGAATCCCGAACTCTCAGGAACAATAATCGATTCAGATACAAACGACGACGTTCCTCCAAAAGTCGCAACTGCAAAGAGCAGCAACAGAAAATTAACCTCACGAAGCAATAGCAGCAAATCATCATCCCGTAAGGTTTGTGCAATGCCAACATGGCTCGAGAGCTGGGAACGCGAAGATGCATACGCAGTTGCTGCTGTTATCTGTGCTGCTGTGTCGGTTACTATTGCTTATCGCTGCTACAAGCAGCTATAAAAACGTCAAGGTTGTAGAAGCTTCGTGTTTAAATTTTGCTTGTGTTTGCATGATTTCGAGTCGCTCGTAGACGAGCTTAAGATATATGAACTTAGGATAATCTTTTTTGTTTTTCCTTCTTTGGAGATCTCTTATAAACTTAATGTAAGTCAAATCTCAGTGCAGATGAATGGAAAATTAAATTGAGTTCTTTATGTATAAATGGATACTTGTGTGCTTCAAGCTTCAACTAAGTAGACCCATTGTGTTTGTATTGTTTACTAGACCCATGAACTTGACTCGCCGAGGGCTCGTGGCTATTGCTCTTATAATCGATATTCAAACCGCTCTTGATTCTATGATAAGTATTTTTTTTAGATGAATGGGGACTGAATTGTAAATTTTTTTAAATAAATAACTCGAACAAACCCAATTTAAAATATAAGAACTATTTAAATCTAATAAAATTTTCATTTCTATTAAAAATTTTAGAATTAGAAAAATAAAATGAATCAAAATTTAAAATATAAGAACTATTTAAATCTAATAAAAGGATATGTCAATTATCTCGTTTGTATTATTTACCGGACATGACATGCCTATATCATCACATGGTTTAATTATTGCATATGAGCAACGGACACGGTTGAATATGCAGTGATTAAAAGATTCATCTAAATTGTAAAAATCTCAATTTGCTTTCGAAAAAATGTGAAGATTCTCATTTATAGAGTCAAATTACAATAATACCCTTTAAAAATATCTCAATTTGCTCTCGAACAAATTTGAAGGTTCTCATTTATAGAGTCAAATTACAATAATACCCTTTAAAAATATCTCAATTTGCTCTCGAACAAATTTGAAGGTTCTCATTTATAGAGTCAAATTACAATAATACCCTTTAAAAATATCTCAATTTGCTCTCGAACAAATTTGAAGGTTCTCATTTATAGAGTCAAATTACAATAATACCCTTTAAAAATATCTCAATTTGCTCTCGAACAAATTTGAAGATTCTCATTTATAGAGTCAAATTACAATAATACCCTTTAAAAATACTCGTATTTTAAATAAGATAAAGATTACGATATTACCCTCCATTTTTATAGACATTTTAAAATTGTCATTTTTTTAGTTTTTTTATTTTGAAAAAATTAAGTTTATATTTACTTTTTACAAATGTTTTTAAAAATCAAGTTATGAAAATTATAAAAATAATTTTTAAAAATTTAATTTTGTTTTTAGGAATATTTCTTTTTTAAAAACTGTGAAAATTAGAAATTAAGAGAAATTAAAAAATTATTTTAAGTTTTGGAAGCTTAAAAAATAGACTAGAAAATTCAAATTTTATTTAACGAGAATAAAAACAATAATTAAAAATAAATAAATAATATATATATAATGAAATTGTTATTTAATGGCTTACTTCAATTTTCTAACATAGTTTAAATAATATATTAATTGCAATAGTTAATTAAATTAGATATATTAATTACAGCAATTAATTAAAGTTAGGGCTCCATTTTTTTTCCAATTTTTTTTGTTTATATTATTTTTAATAGATATTTTTATTATTTTTCCAAAATTGAAAAAAAATTAGATTTATTTTTTTAATTCATATAATTTTCCGAGACCTCGATAATGTATGCTTATGTCACGGTGTGTATAATCAACTAATATCAATATTCATCGAAACCATTTAAATATATTAAAACATAAAAAGACAAAATTACAAAAATACAACAAAAATAAAAGGACAAACAACATAATTCTAAAAATACAACAAAAAAAAAAAAAAAAAAAAAGAAAATATAAGGTCGGTATTAAAGTCGATATATTTTCATATGTTCGTGGGAATTCTAGAAAAATCTCTATAAAAAAAATGTCTTATTCTCGAATAAAAATACTATTTATTTATATAAAATTATGAAAATATTTAATATAAAAAATAGACAGCTTATTTTGAAACAGGACCCCAAACAGAAACATAGATATTTGATTCCGGAATATTTCATTATGCAATGCTAAACACAAACACAGACATCTTATTCCCGAACATCTTATTATTCAACAATAAACACAGAACAAACATTTATTATTCAACAATAAACACAGACACAAACATCTTATTCTCGAACATCTTATTATTCAACAATAAACACAGACACAAACATCTTATTCTCGAACATCTTATTATTCAACAATAAACACAGACACAAACATCTTATTCTCGAACATGTTATTATTCAACAATAAACACAGACACAAACATCTTATTCTCGAACATGTTATTATTCAACAATAAACACAGACACAAACATCTTATTCTCGAACATCTTATTATTCAACAATAAACACAGACACAAGCATCTTATTCTCAAACATCTTATTATTCAACAATAAACAGACACAAACATCTTATTATTCAACAATAAACACAGACACAAACATCTTATTCTCGAACATCTTATTATTCAACAATAAACAGACACAAACATCTTATTATTCAACAATAAACACAGACACAAACATCTTATTCTCGAACATCTTATTATTCAACAATAAACACAGACACAAACATCTTATTCTCGAACATCTTATTATTCAACAATAAACACATACACAAACATCGCATCTTATTTTCAAATATAAAAAACAAAAACATAAAACCCAAACTTCAAAAACTATATAAATAGGAGGTTACAGAGCTTTTATTAATGATTGAGAGAGAGAGAGAGAGAGAGAGAGAGAGAGAGAGAGAGAGAGAGAGAGAGAGAGAGAGAGAGAGAGAGAGAGAGAGAGAGAGAGAGAGAGAGAGAGAGAGAGAGAGAGAGAGAGAGAGAGAGAGAGAGAGAGAGAGAGAGAGAGAGAGAGAGAGAGAGAGAGAGAGAGAGAGAGAGAGAGAGAGAGAGAGAGAGAGAGAGAGAGAGAGAGAGAGAGAGAGAGAGAGAGAGAGAGAGAGAGAGAGAGAGAGAGAGAGAGAGAGAGAGAGAGAGAGAGAGAGAGAGAGAGAGAGAGAGAGAGAGAGAGAGAGAGAGAGAGAGAGAGAGAGAGAGAGAGAGAGAGAGAGAGAGAGAGAGAGAGAGAGAGAGAGAGAGAGAGAGAGAGAGAGAGAGAGAGAGAGAGAGAGAGAGAGAGAGAGAGAGAGAGAGAGAGAGAGAGAGAGAGAGAGAGAGAGAGAGAGAGAGAGAGAGAGAGAGAGAGAGAGAGAGAGAGAGAGAGAGAGAGAGAGAGAGAGAGAGAGAGAGAGAGAGAGAGAGAGAGAGAGAGAGAGAGAGAGAGAGAGAGAGAGAGAGAGAGAGAGAGAGAGAGAGAGAGAGAGAGAGAGAGAGAGAGAGAGAGAGAGAGAGAGAGAGAGAGAGAGAGAGAGAGAGAGAGAGAGAGAGAGAGAGAGAGAGAGAGAGAGAGAGAGAGAGAGAGAGAGAGAGAGAGAGAGAGAGAGAGAGAGAGAGAGAGAGAGAGAGAGAGAGAGAGAGAGAGAGAGAGAGAGAGAGAGAGAGAGAGAGAGAGAGAGAGAGAGAGAGAGAGAGAGAGAGAGAGAGAGAGAGAGAGAGAGAGAGAGAGAGAGAGAGAGAGAGAGAGAGAGAGAGAGAGAGAGAGAGAGAGAGAAGCAACAAGGATGCAAAACGGGGATGGAGAAACGACGCCGTATTCGTTGTTCGAGACGAGAGAAGGGTGGCGACGAGGAGGTTACAGAGCTTTTGCAGCGACGGTCATGGCTGGAATTGCCGTTATTTGGGGTTACAGAGCAGCGGAGATCCCTGCCGCCGGCGACCCTGGACGGTGGCCTTGGATCGGAATCTTCATCTCTGAGATTCTATTTGGTCTCTACTGGATTTTAACTCTGTCTCTTCGTTGGCGTCTCACTTACAACTTCCCCTTCAAAGATCAACTCTCTCTAAGGTACTCTTCTCCCTCTCGAGTTGTTCGGTTTTCGAGAAACTATTTAAGTGATCTCTACACGTAAAAAAGAATTACAAAATTAATTTAATTTAATTTTTTTGGAAGGATTATAAATTATTGTAAGCAGGTACAATACTAAAAAGAATTATTAAATGAATTTAAATTTGTATATAAAGTAAATAGCATATTACAATAATTTAAAATATTTTTATTTTTGTTCATTTTAATCAGTTGAATTAATTTAATTTTTTGGGTGTAAAATACTCTTTTAATTAATTATTGGTGGCATATAGAAGGATAAGACTTTAAATAAATTTTGTGTTTATATATATATTTATTATTTATTATTATATAACAAAATTATAATAAAACAAATATTTTGGGTGACTTACCTTCCGTCTCATCTTCTCTCCAAAAAAGGATAAATAAATAAATAAATAAATAAATAAATAAATAAATAAATAAATAATATAAATAAATAAATAAATAAATAAATAATAAATTTAGGAGCCGGCAATATCTATATTTTACAAAATTATCGGACAGGTGGGTATTTTTGAAATATTGATAAAGATTTAAGGGTATTTTTTGAAAAAAAAAGTAAATTTTAAGATTATTATTATTATTATTATTTAGAAAAATGGGCTATTTTTTTTATTAATTTGTCATTTAAATTTTCATGTATTTATTTGAATTGTTATTTTGGGGTTAATTTATTGTATTTTCTTTAAATAAAATAAATAATGGTTTTAATCGTTCGGGTATTTTTGAAATATTAATAAAAATTTAAGGGTATTTTTGAGAGAAAGAATACTTTTTAGATTTTTTTTTTAAATTTTATGAATATTATTATTATTTTTTTTTGAGAAAAATGGCTATTAATTTGGCCTTTAAATTTTCATGTATTTATTGGAATTGTTATTTTGTTATTTTGGGTTAATTTATTGTATTTTCTTTAAATAAAATAAATAATGATTTTTTTTTTGTTAAATGTTTCACAAATTAACACAAATAACAAGCTCTCTCATTTCCATGGCGGAAATGGCTCACTCTGGTTCATGCCCTGCAGGTACAACGACAACCAATTACCAAATGTTGACATTTTCGTTTGCACCGCCGACCCCATTATCGAACCGCCGGTCTTGGTCATTAGCACCGTCTTATCCGCCATGGCCTACGATTACCCACCTGAGAAATTGGCCATTTATCTCTCCGACGATGGCGGCTCCGAGTTCACATTCTACGCTCTCATTGAAGCTTCAAATTTCTCCAAGCATTGGTTGCCCTTCTGTAGAAAGTTCAAGGTGGAGCCTAGGTCTCCGGAGGCCTACTTTTCTCTCGATTCTGCCCTGCATAATTGTTCTCAAGAATGGATCGACATGAAGGTAGGCAATGGGGTTCTTCAATTTTCAGTAATGGATGTAATTTTGTTGAATGGATTGTGTTTTTGACTTATTGGATCAATGGTAGTGTTTAAGTTGAAACTCTTGATGGGTTGCACAGAAACTGTTCGATGAAATGAAGGAGAGAATTAACTCGGTGGTTGAAATGGGGAGGGTTCCTAAGGAGATAAGGGATCAAAATAAAGGTTTCTCTGAGTGGGATAATGGTGTGACAAAGCAAAATCATCAGTCCATTGTGAAGGTGATCTTGCTTCATTTCCTCAACACATGTTCATAAGGCGTTGCAAATTTTGTTGTACTAATTTTGTTGTATTGTTTCTTTCTTGGCAGATAATAATTGGTGGAAAGAATCATGATAATGTGGATATTGATGGATGTGTACTGCCAAAATTGGTGTACATGGCTCGTGAAAAGAGACCCCAGCAACCCCATCATTTTAAAGCTGGAGCTATGAATGCACTGGTAAGTTTTCCGACACCAGTTTCTCGTTGAGTTATCATTCATTGTGCCCTGTACAGTGATTTTTAAAGCTCATGATGCAAGAAAAAACACGGATTTTTGCATAAAGAAAAGAGAAGAGAATGTATAAAAAAAACATACATAAAGGAAAGAAGGCATAGTCAAAGTAGGAATATGGAAAGAAGAAAAAAAAAACCTTGTATACAAGACATTTTGCGTTCGACGTGCCCTTTCAAGGTGAGGTGCTAGACCTGCGCCTACGTGCATGCCTCAAGGCACCTTTCATACCACTGGTCCTGTAATTTGTGCGTGGTATTGGTTTTAATTAAGTTTCTATAATGTTACAAGTCACATTGTTGTCCTAGAATGTCTCTACTTTTCCTTAATCCGCACGTGTTTTCTTTGAACGTAATAGAAAGGGACAATGAGTTGATAATTGAACTTTATGCATTTCCATGTTTTATTTGTAAGCAAACAATTAAAATCATACAAATGTGTTGCAGATAAGAGTATCCTCAGAGATAACTAATGCTCCCTTCATCCTAAACTTAGACTGTGACATGTACTCAAATAATCAAGACACAATAAAGGAGTTACTATGTTTCTTCCTGGATGGTAAAAGAAGCCAGGACATTGCATTTGTGCAATTCCCACAAGACTTCGACAATATTACAAAAAACAAGTTATATGGGCTGCCAGATCAAGTTATTAATGAGGTGAGAATCTATCTGTGTTATTCTAACCGTCCTAGCATATCGCTAGTAGATACTGTCCACTTTATCTTGTTACATATTGTCGTCAGCCTCACGGTTTTAAGATGCGTTTTAAAAACCTTGAGGGAAAGCCCGAAAGGGAAAGCCCAAAGAAGACAATATCTACTAATGGTGGGCTTGGCCTGTTACACAGTAAACGAACAAGTTGATGAAATAATATGTATGATCTTGTTGCAGATTGAACTAACTGGCCTTGGTAGCTACGGCACCGCCTTGTATTGCGGCACTGGATGTTTCCATCGAAGAGAAGCTCTCTGTGGGAAGAAGTACAGTGAAGATTTTAATGGATCAGTACATTTGGATGCGCAAACTAATAAAGAAGATCCAAAAACTATTAATGAATTGGAAGAAGCATGTAAGCTTCTTGTTGACTGCAACTTTGAGAACGGCTCTCAATGGGGAAAGGAGGTCTCTCTCTCTCTCTCTCTCTCTCTCTATATATATATATATATATATATATATACACATGCATTGGAGATGGGATTAATATATGGGTGTGTCTCTAAAATGAGATTGATATTGAATTGCAGATGGGATTAGTATATGGGTGTCCAGTAGAAGATATTGTTACTGGGCTAACGATACAGTGCAGAGGTTGGAGATCGGTTTACTATAATCCGAAGAAACGAGCTTTTTTGGGGGTTGCTCCGATTAGCTTGGATGTATCTCTTGTTCAATTTAAAAGGTGGTCTGAAGGGATGTTTCAAATATTCTTGTCCAAGTATTGCCCCTTCATATATGGACATGGGAAGATCAAGTTTGGAGCTCAAATGGGATACTGTGTATATCTTTTATGGGCTCCACTTTCGCTACCAGCTTTGTATTATACCACCGTTCCTGCTATTTGTCTGCTTCGAGGCATTCCCTTATTTCCGGAGGTATTTATTCTTAGTCTTATGCAGTTTTAATTGGTGAGGTATCCTTTTGTTGATTGAAATAGAAGCTAATAGGTTAATTCCTGAGTTTTGAATTGCAATTCTCCATGTAGTCTTCATAACGGTCCAAGCCCACCGCTAGCAGATATTGTCCTTTTTGGGCTTTTCTTTTCAGGTTTCCCCTCAAGGTTTTTAAAATGCATCTGTTAGGGAGAGGTTTTCACACTCTATAAAAAATGTTTCGTTCTCCTCCCCAATCGATGTGGGATCTCACTATCCCCCTTCGGAGCCTAGCATCCTTGCTGGCACACTGCCCTGTGTCCACCCCCTCTTTGGGGCTCAGCACCCTCGCTGGTACACTGCTCGGTGTCTGGCTCTGATACCATTTGTAATGGTCTAGCCCACCGCTAGCTGATATTATCCTCTTTGGGCTTTCCCTTTAAGGCTTCCCCTCAAAGTCTTTAAAACGCATCTGCTAGGAAGAGGTTTCCACACTCTTATAAAGAATGCTTCGTTCTCCCCCCATCCAATGTGGGAACTCACAATCCACCCGCCTTTCGGGGCCCAACATTCTTGTTGGTACTTGTTCTTCTCTCCAATAAATGTGAGATCTCACAATCCCACCTCCCTTTGGGGCCCACCGTCCTTGCTGACACACTGCCTAGTGTTCACCTCCTTCAGGGCTCACCGTCCTTGTTGGCACACAGCCTGTTGTCTGGCTCCCCCGCTAGCAAATATTGTCCTCTTTGGGCTTTCTCTTTCACGCTTCCCTTCAATGTTTTTAAAACGCATCTGCTAAGGAGAAGTTTCCACACCCTTATAAAGAATGCTTCGTTCTCCTCCCCAACCGATGTGAGATCTCACATCCTCATTGTTGACATCATTAATTAAATAATGACGTGGAACACATTACGTCAAATACATGACAAAAAGGAAATGGACAACAGGGTTTATATACTTATTCTGGAAACTTCACTTGTAAAATGATAGTTTTGACTTTTTTTAACTATAGGTTACAAGCTTATGGGCCATACCTTTTGCATACGTCTTTGTAACCAAAACCTGTTGGAGCATAGTTGAGTCCATAACTTGTGGCAGCACACTCAAAGCTTGGTGGAACTTACAAAGAATGTTACTTTTCAGGAGAACCACTGCATTCTTCTTTAGCTTCATTGACACAATCATCAAGCAGCTTGGCCTTTCTCAAACTAAATTTGCTGTGACTGCTAAAGTGGCAGCTGAGGATGTGTCAAAGAGATATGAACAAGAGATCATAGAGTTTGGGAGCTCAGACATCATGTCCACTATGATAGCAACACTTGCAATGCTTAACCTTTTTGGTTTCTTGCTGGGAATCAAGAACGTTGCTGCTTTGGATTTGGAGCCTTTTTACAAAGGTTTGAACAAATTAATTCTGCAAGCTCTTGTTTGTGGGCTAATCGTTATGGCTAACTTGCCCACATATGAAGCCCTCTTCGTTCGTAAGGACAAGGGGCGTTTGCCGGCCTCAGTATTGTTCAGGTCTGTTGTTTTGGCTTTGTTGCCTTGTTTATTGTTCGCTTACTAAATAGTGACACTTTGGAGTTAGCTTATATTGCTTTGTTGTTGTGTAGACATTTTGAAATTTTATGGGTTTGATGTTGTTTAATTCAATGCTATAGGTATATCATGCAAGAAATTCGTTAGTATACAATAACGAGAAGCACCCGTTACGAAATTTAATTGAACTGAGAATTCATTGAAGCTTCAAATAGGCACTTTCTCTGAACTTGATGTTAAGAGAAATGTCTTTCACGTTCTATTCTCTTTATTCACTAGAGATTATACTAACACTAAAATGAAGACAAGAAAAAACTGTAGTCTTCGAGTTGCAGAGAACAATCCGAAGCAATCTTTCTAGATTTGCTCTCCCTTACCGTCTTGTTTCCCATTGTAACTGCTATTGTAGCACGTGTGTGACCTAGCTCATTAAGGGCATGTGTACATTTGAAGTATTAGGTGAAGAACTGAGTTACGATGAATATTTTTCGATAATTTTATGATGCATGTTCAAATTCGATAAAATTCACACACATGTTTAATTCAATGCTATATGTATATCATGCTAGAAAATCGTTAGTATACAATAACGAGAAGAACCCGTTGCAAAATTTAATTGAACTATATGAAGTAATAGAATTCGTTGAAGCTTCAAATTCAAATAGACACTTTCTCCAAGCTTGATGTTAAGAAAAACGTCTTTCTCGATCTTTTCTCTTTATTCACTAGACACAAAAATGAGGACAAAAAAAAAAAAAAAAAAAAAAAT
>NW_019272019.1:1927059-2086590 GCF_002738345.1 Cucurbita maxima
GACAAAAAAAAAAAAAAAAAAAAAGATGGTAGCTCCTGAGTTGCAGAGAGCAAGAAGCAATCTTTCCAAAATTTTCTCCCCGTTACCGCCTTGCTTCCCATCGTTTTTGACATTGTAGCACGTATATGGCCCAGCCCATAAGGGCATGTGTACACGACCTTATAACTCAAATTCAAATTCATTCAGAGCATTTGAAGTATTAGGTGAAAAACTGAATTACGATCAATATTTTTCGATAATTTTATGATTAATGTTCAAATTCGATAAAATTCACACACGTGTTTAATATAAAAACAGTTCGAAATAGATTCTCTCCCAAAAGATTCGAGCCGACCCTTTAAGGGTTTGGAGAATAATTTAATAAAAAAAAATACTTATATCTTGAAAACCATAATATAAAAAACACAACCAAATCAAGAAAAAAAAAACATGTTTTTCTTAAAAAGATTTTCACATCCCATGTCTTACATTTGAATAATATTAGTGTTCGGAATGGGGCAGGTCTTGGACAAATATGAACATGGAATCTTTATTTTTCTAATCATTTTTTTAATCTTTCCAATAATTTAGTATTTTATTTCGATGAATGATCTATCATATTTGAATTTAATATCGGTTGGATTGATCGTTAACTTCTTCGAGACGTCTTTAATTGAGATAGGAACGATGATGGACCTAATAATAATGACATGGGGTTGATATTCTAAACTAACCCGAGATACTAAATAAAAATTAAACGATTGACTTTTTGTATACAGTCTAATCAGGGTCATTACATAAGAATAACGATTTTAAAATTTAAAAACAAATAATATGCTTAAAAAAAAAGTAACGAACGCTATGAGAAATTGAAAGAACATATAGTAAAACAAAACAAGCTATTCTTCTCGTTGAAGCTTTGAAAATATGATTTCTTTATTTATTGTATTCTCTGTAACTATACATACCGTAAGTCATCAATATGAACTTTTAGCCGTCAAGGAGTTTACCATCTTGATGGTACTACATATATTTTTCTCTTTGCGTTTTCTCTCTCTTGTTTTTCGTATTCTTTATCTATATTGAGTATGTGAGTTATGCGATCCTAACATGTTTGTTCACGAGTTGTTCTAGATAAGGATTGTTTAGCTCAATTCCAACAGACACATAGAGATAGACCACGGAGCTCGTGTGCTAGTATTCAGTTTCCAACCGTCAATAATGACAAAAAAAAAAAAAACAAATGCTTTTGAGTCCAATTTTAAGCAAACTCCAAGAAGTCAGGATGGACCAAACCTATCTAAATGAATCAATTGCTCGACCTAACTCAATCAAATATTGGATCGATTGAACTGCTCCTTCAACAACCAGAAAGTGTAACTTTGTAACAGCTCACTGTTAGTAGATATTGTTTTCTTTGACCCGTTATGTATAATCAGCCTCATGATTTTAAAACAGTCTATTTAGTAGATATTGTTTTCTTTGACCCGTTATGTATAATCAGCCTCATGATTTTAAAACAGTCTATTTGGGAGAGGTTTCTACACCATTACAAAGAATGTTCCAGTTCCATTTCTCTCTCCAACTAATATAGGATCTCACAAATTATACTCGTCTATCCTACCCTCCACATCATTTTCTCCGTTTCAGTCTCGATAGCGTGCAAGGAACATCACAAAGAAGAAACGACGCTTTTTTTGTCTTCATTTGTTTGGTCTTTGGTCTTTGTTTTTTGTTTTGTTTTTTTTTCTTTTTAAATAGGAAACCAAAACAAAAACGGTCATTGGAAGGCCCGATATCCTCTCATTCTTTATCTCATTGCTTAGAACTTCGAGGAACTTTTTTTTTTTTTTTTTTTTTTTTTTTTTTTTTTTTTTTTTCATAAAATTCNATATATAAATTATAGTATCCAAAAAATGAAAATTAAATTTTTACCAAATTAATTTTAATCACATGCTTATTTTTATTTAAACTTTCAAAATTCAAGAAACAATCCATTTTTTCTTCTAACACCTCGCTTCATTTTAGTCCTTCAAGTTTTCAACGTCAGATCTAATCATTACAATAAAAACGGTCTCATTTTCTTGTTCTACGACATCAACAATCTAACTACTAAGCATCCTTTAGCTTTACAAGAGATTCATATTAATATCTACTGATAATCAACATTCACGAGTAACTTACAGTTGATTCACACTATTATTTCTACACCACGAACTATTAATTTTCCATATTTCGACACTAATGAATCACAAGATTTTTTCTATTTGAGAGAGAGAAAAAAAAATAGAGAATAAAAATCAACATATGAATAAGACAAATCAAACATTTTTTTTTTTTTTTTTTTGAAGAAAAAAGTTAAACCAACAAGAAATTGTATAAAGAAATGGACTGAACCAAATCCAATCATCTCCCTTTATCATTTTTGTTGTTTATACCTGAGGCATCCTTTTGTCATGGCTTCTTCTGCTCATTGCTCTGCCCCTGCCGCCGCTCACCTCTTCATCACCTGGACATGCCCATGGCCTTAGCTTCTTGTTGATGCAAGTCTTTGGACACCACTCATCAATCAATCAACCGATCTTCAATCCTTCACTTCTCATTCCTGCATAATTTACATTGAAAAAGGTGGATGAAAACAAGCTTATTGCAAGTATAATGTAAGAAACCATTGAAGGGTATATATTCATTGGTGCTTAGAGAGGAAGAGGGGAGAGACCATGGAGAGTGAAGGGTATTCTCCGTTGTTTGAGACGAAAGCAGTGAAGGGGAGAGTTGTTTATAGGGTATTTGCAGCTTCCATTTTTGTGGGGATTTGTTTGATTTGGAGTTACAGAGTGAAGTTTGTAGCAGAAGGAGGAGGAAGAAGATTGGGTTGGCTTGGTTTGTTTGCTGCTGAGATATGGTTTGGGTTTTATTGGGTTATCACTCAGGCTCCTCGCTGGAATCCAATTCGTAGGCGCACCTTTAAACACAAGCTCTCACAAAGGTCTGCCTCTCTCTCTCTTCAAATGGAATATTGCTTGTGGAAAAGGCTTCACTTTCTTTCTCTCTCTCTCTCCCTTCTTTCTCTTATGTTCTTTCACTTAGTTTAGATTCTAAGGTGTTTGAAACTGTGAGATCCTGCACTAGTTGGAAAAGGAAACGAAACATTCTTTATAAGGGTGTGGAAACCTCTCTCTAACAGAGGCTTTGAAACTGTGAGATCCTACATCGGGAACGAAACATTCCTTATAAGGGTGTGGAAACCTCTCTCTAACAAACGCTTTGAAACTGTGAGATCCTACATTGGTTGGAGAGGGGAACGAAACATTCCTTATAAGGGTGTGGAAACCTCTCTCTAACAAACGCTTTGAAACTGTGAGATCCTACATTGGTTGTAGAGAGGAATGAAACATTCCTTATAAGGGTTTGGAAACCTCTTTTTGACAGACGCTTTGAAACTGTGAGATCCTACATCGGTTGGAGAGGGGAACGAAACATTCCTTATAAGGGTGTGGAAACCTCTCTCTAACAGAGGTGTTTTAAAACCTTGAGGGGAAGCCTAAAAGGGAAAGCCCAAATAGGACAATATCTGCTAGAAGTGAGCTTGGACGGTTACAAATGGTATTAGAGCTAGACACCGAGTGATGTGCCAGCGAGAACGCTGGGTCCCAAAGGGGATGGATTGTGAGATCCCACATCGGTTGGAGAGGGGATCAAAACGTTCCTTACAAGGGTGTAGAAACCTCTCTCTAGCATATGCGTTTTAAAATCTTGAGAAGAAGTCCAGAAGGGAAAGCCCAAAAGGGAAAATCTAAAGAAGACAATATCTACTAGTGGTTGGGTTGGTCTGTTACAAATGGTATCAGAGTCAGACACCGAGCAGTGTGCCAACGAGGACATTGGGCCCCTAAGAGGGTGGATTGTGAGATCCCACGTTGATTGGAAAGGAGAACTGGGAGGTAGAGACCTCTCCCTAGCAGATGTGTTTTAAAATCTTTTAGGAAAACCAGAAGGAAAGGCTCAAAGAGGACAATATCAGCTAGTAGTTGCGGTAGCGGGGTGGATAAAACAACACAATATAATGTTGTGAAACAAGCTGTCACTTTCTCCTCTTTGTTCCTTTTACTGGTTTTCTTTGATGCTTGGAAATGGGATATTGTTGTGGAATAGGCTCTCTCTCTCTGTCTTAGTTTCTCTCAGTTGGTTTATGCCAAGTTTGAAAAGGGGTATTGTTGATGACAGGCATGAGGGAGAGTTTCCAGGAGTGGACATATTTGTGTGCACAGCAGATCCGGAGATGGAGCCACCAGCTATGGTCATCAGCACAGTATTATCAGTCATGGCATACGATTACCCGCCTGAGAAGCTCAGCGTGTACCTCTCCGACGACGCAAGCTCCAAGCTCACCTACTATGCTCTCATGGAGGCCTCTCAATTTGCAAAGCACTGGATACCATTCTGCAAGAAGTTCAACATCCAGCCAAGGTCACCTGCAGCTTACTTTGCCTCACACATAGATCATCAGGGCAAAGAAGTGGACTTCATTCAGGTTATTTTACATCCAGGAAAATCAAGCCTTATTGCTTCTGAATCAAAAACTCAACTATGGATCACAGGACACAACGCTATTAATGGCTGCCTTTACCTGGATGGTTTCTTCTTTTGCAGACACTATACAAGGATATGGAGAATAGAATCAATTATGCAGTCAAACTAGGCCGGGTTCCTGACGAAATACAGTCGAGTAGCAAAGGATTTTCCCAGTGGGAATCCTATGCATCTCGTAAAGACCACAATACGTTCCTTCAGGTAACATCTGTTGCTTGGACCTTACAATCATCTTAAATCTTTGCACAGTCTTTCTAATATTTGATTCTCTGTTCTCAACATCCCAGATAGTCATAGATGGAAGAGATCCAAAAGCTAAGGACGTTGAAGGGTCTGTGTTACCAACTTTGGTGTATTTGGCTCGTGAGAAGAGACCTCGATATTTCCATAACTTCAAGGCTGGAGCTATGAATGCCTTGGTAATTATCTACATGAATATGTAAAGATATAGAGAGACAGACTAATCTATAACCTTCACAGAAGCCGACATCGATGAGAATACTAAAATAGCACCTAATATCAAGCTAATGCACCGATTATCACTCGTTTCCACACATTTGATGTAAGTACCTAACCTGGTTGTCATTGGTTCCATTTTCAGCTTAGGGTCTCGTCACAGATCAGCAATGGGCAAATCATACTCAATGTAGACTGTGATATGTATTCAAACAACTCTGATGCCATAAGAGATGCACTTTGCTTCTTAATGGATGAAGAAAAGGGCCATGAGATTGCATATGTGCAGTTTCCACAATTGTTTGATAACATAACCAAGAACGAGATCTATGCAAGTAGTTTACGGGTCATTAATGAGGTAAGTCGATATCGTCCAGAAAGTTCAAAAAGTTTATGGTAACTTAGTTCCAGTAATGTAAATGATTTTGTCCTGTGAAGGTCGAACTGCCCGGTTTGGATAGTTTTGGAGGCCCTCTATATATTGGAACAGGCTGCTTTCATAGAAGAGATGTTCTATGTGGTAAAAAGTACAGCAAAGGATACAGAAATGATTGGAACAGTAAGGACTATAGGAACTCGGGAGACGATGTAAATGAACTCGAAGAAAAATCGAAGCATCTAGCAAGCTGTTCATATGAAGAGAACACTGAATGGGGAAAAGAGGCCAGTTTCTCCTTATATTACATTCCTCTCTCACATTTCTGAGTCTGATCATCAACTTTTTAATTGCAGATGGGTTTGAGATATGGATGTCCTGTAGAAGATGTTATAACAGGGTTGTCAATACAAAGCCAGGGATGGAAATCAATTTACTGCAATCCAGAGAGGGGAGCCTTCCTAGGTGTTGCACCAACCTCATTAATCCAGACACTAGTTCAACATAAGCGATGGTCGGAAGGTGACCTCCAAATTCTTCTTTCGAGGTACAGTCCCGCACGGTATGCTCGTGGAAAGATCAGCCTAGGCCTACGAATGGGATATTGTACCTTTTGTCTCTGGGCTGTTAATTCCTTGGCAACATTATATTACTCCATAATCCCCTCACTTTATCTCCTCAGAGGCATTCCCTTGTTTCCCCAGGTACATAACTTTCCTGCCTCTCTTACACTTCATACGAACCGAAACTGTTGGCCGACTTACCACTGAGCGCTGACTACTTTGTGCACTCAGGTTTCAAGCCCTTGGCTGATACCTTTCACATATGTGATATTTGCTAAGTATGCTGGTAGTTTGGTGGAGTATTTGTTGGCTGGAGGAACAATCTTGGGTTGGTGGAATGAACAGAGGATTTGGCTATACAAGAGAACAAGTTCCTATCTCTTTGCTCTTATCGATACTGTCTTGAAGATAATTGGATTGTCGGATTCAGCGTTTGTAATCACAGCTAAAGTGACCGATCAAGAAGCCTCGGAACGATATGAAAAGGAGATCATGGAATTTGGAGCTTCCTCTCCAATGTTTACTATAATAGCAACAGTTTCATTGGTTAATTTGCTGTGCTTTCTTGGGATGGTGAAGAAAGCAGTAGAGAGTGGCAGTGGTTTGGTTATGACCTTTCAAGCAATGGCTTTGCAGGTTGTTCTGTGTGGAACTCTGGTTGTAATTAATTGGCCTTTGTACGAAGGGCTTTTCTTTAGAACAGATAAAGGCAAGATACCAAGCTCCCTGACTATTAAATCCTTTACATTGGCCCTAGCCACTTGTATTGCCTTTTCATTGCTACTTTAATTGTTACCTTGGGTTTTATAGCTAAGTATTGTTCACTTTTTCTTTTCTTGGGTTTGTAAAAGCCCTCCATTCTAATTGGTATATCATGAAAAAATCAAGCCATTTGCCAGGCGCACTGCGCTAGATGTTCACCTTTCTCAGTCTTGAAAAGGTGACCTGCCGAGACAGGAGCTCTTTAACGTGTTTATGAAGACCTCCTACTTATGCGGTCTTCAATTAGCAACCATCAAAGCCTCCGCAACAGTCATAACCACTTCACCTACTTCATTGCCCCCAATCCTTTCTCGTACCTCTATTGAAACAGAATGGTTTCATGTTCCTTTATCGATTGGTTATTCCTCTCCGTTCGTCCTCTTTTTCCAATTGCAATCTCCCTTATAAAAGAAAGGAAAACAGATTCTTGAGAACCTCTTGCACGCTCATGTCACGTCGAGGTACTACAGAGGAAAGAACTGCAAAATCAGAGTCATACTAGAATTGAAGGGCCGGGGGGAAAGCCTTCACAAGCCAAGGTTACTAATCATTCCTTGCAACTTTTGGCTGAACTTGGAATACCATAAATTCATTGTATTTTCTCAAGTGTCTATAAGTTTGTGTAGTTTGTGTGTTATGGGAGAACTAAGCCAGACATCAAATGTCTTTTCTTGGTGGGTCGTAGGTTCAAATCTTCCCTGTCGAGTAAATATTTATGTTATGGGAAAGGCTGTCTTCCAAGAAAAGAAAAGGTTGTAATACATTAATTATACCAGCCACAATTATACATCATGTCTAGTGCAAAGCTTTACAGCTCACACCAAAGGCAAAGACAGAATAGCAACTGTATCCTATAATAAAAAACCACCATATCAATCATATAAATATAATACATGTTTGTCTTCTTTACTTTTTCCTCCACAACAATAACACTCAGCTTTACATGAAATTGCATAAAATTTAGCAGGAACATCAGGGCTCCATGAAAAGTTCATCGTCTTTGAGAAGCCAAAGTAGCACAATTACAGAATAATATTGTTTTTCAACCAAGGCTTCTAAACGAATCCTTCTCAAGATTCAGCAGGGGGACTTTGGATACAGCAAAGCCATTTCTTCTGATAATCATCCACACGAGGGGGAAAAAAAGGCCAAATAAAACTTGTAAATACAATATGTAAGGTAACGTTGCAGATGAATCATTTATGCAACAAGAACTGAGATCAAGTCATTACATTCGACCCCCCTACATTTATGCAACAAGAACCAGAGCCCTCTCAAAGATAAACAAAACTAGGAAATTCATGTTTCATGAACATAAAGTGCCTAACAAGGTATATAAAATCAAAGAGACTTTGGATACAGCAAAGCCATTTCTTCTGATAATCATCCACGAGGGGAAAAAAGGCCAAATAAAACTTGTAAATACAATATGTAAGGTAACATTGCAGATTAATCATTTATGCAACAAGAACTGAGATCGAGTCATTACATTCGACGGCCTACATTTATGCAACAAGAACCAGAGCCCTCTCAAAGATAAAAAAAACTAGGAAATTCATGTTTCATGAACATACAGTACCTAACAAGGTATATAAAATCAAAGAGATTCAAATTTTGTTACATTAAATGGTGTGATATCATGTTTCATCTCTCCTTAAAGCTTAATTCTGGGTACTTAACCAGCACGTTTTAATTCCAAATTAAGATACTTCCCAAAAGTTTGAACAGAGCTCAACCCAGATATATGTACATATATATACACACCCACACTATCAGAAGCAACACTCTCAGAAATTCATTGGCAGTAATAAACCAAACAATTGTCCAAAGATGCAAAAGAAGGATTATTTAGATGCCAGCTACTTTAATATCAATAGAGATGCTAGCTATAACCACCATTCAATAGCACAATAGAAAAAGGATTATGAATGTATCTCACAGGCGGTGCCTTGGCAGGATCCGCTCCAGACCTGCCCTGTGCATCAACTTTTCCAGGTGAATCAGGTTTGCCGCCTGTTTTCTTCTCATCCCTAGCTTTGTTAAAAATCACGGTGAACCCCTCAGCTGATGTCGGATCATTAACATCCCACTCGCCAAATTTTGGCAATGGCCGACCTTTGTCCTACAAAAAGAAAGAACAACAAGATGTACCCTCGGTGAATCTGATGCCTTACCTTCCCAATCGGACAACGAATCTAACAACCATCATTTATTACCATACAACATTGCTTTATAGCAACAGATGTTGAAAATATCGATATTAATCAATCAAACAAAACAAAATAGACCAATTAAAAAGTTCCCTCCAACTCTACGTACATATTTGAATGCAGCGGTCAGAATTATTCATTCAGAAACGACCTCAAGAAATTAATTAATCTTGCACAAAAATCCAGATTTCTGCCCAATATAACTAATCCAGAATCAATCAACATCAATCTCAGGAAAACGAATAAAAAAAAAAAATCAAAGTGGAAACCATAGAAACACAGAATTGGACAATCTTTAATGAAATCAAATGAATAAACAAATCAAAAGTGGCGAATCAGATCAGAAAACGAAAATTCAACAGGAAGCAAAACTCGAACCGATCGAAAAGCACATCAAAGAAAAAAATCAAAATTGTAATAATATCCTTAAGGCGCAGACATCAAACGAGAACATACCGTCATGAATTCTAGAGAGAGAAACGCTTCCGAGGAAAAAAAAAATGGAATTTCAAATCAATCAAGGAGAGAAAACAACACCGATGGATTGAGAGAGAGAGGGAGGCGACTTTTGTAAATTGGGCTAAAAGTGGGCTTATTGGATACGATCACACGAAGAAATTATAAAACGAAATATATATTTTTATTATTATTATTAAAAGAAAATACTTTTTATTTAATTATTACAAAATTGAAACTAAAATAATTAAATAAAAATATTTAATTTATTTATAAGCGAATTTCATTCATTTAAAAATCCCAATTTAACTCTTAATGGTTTAAAATTTATAAATTTATATTTATTGTAATAATATTACTCAATTATATTCTATAATAATTAAACTTTTATACGAATCATTCAAATAATTTTCGATCGGACATTCGAAAAAAATATTCCACCGTTCCACTTTGCAAGAACTCCAAATCGTTCTCTTAAAGCTCATCCTTTTCATCCTAAATGATTCGTTTATCTCGTAATGATCTAGCCCAATAAGGAAATCTCAATTCATTGGGCCTTTCGGTACGATAAAATAGAAGCCCTAATAACACCATATTCTCGGAGCCTGAATCATCGTATCCTTACTAGTTTTACCTAGAGGTATACACGGGTTGAGTTGGGTTGGGTTAGAAAAATGTTTTGCACCAATTCGAAAATTTGGGTTGGTAAATGATGACCCGAGCAACCTGAATAGAGTTCACAACTCAACCTACCCAGCCATCTATTTTCGAGCTGGATTGGGTTAGCAAAGTTTTTTTTTATAATTATTTTAAAAGATTCTACTTATCAATAATACATAACATAATATATATATATATATACACGTGTCACCATCGCACTTTTATATAATATTTATATTTAATTTTCGTACTTTTAATAAAACTTAAAACTGACCATATGTCTTCAGTCATCATTGTTTGTTTGGACATGTCTATCGAGAACTGATTCGTATCGATCATATCATTAAAAATCTATTCATCCGAGTTATATCGAGGCATGATGTGATGTCTCACTTTGGTTGGAGATGAGAATAAATCACCATTTATAAGAGTGTGGAAACTTTTCCATAGCAGACGCGTTTTAAAGTCTTGAGGGGAAGCCCGAAAGGAAAAGTTCAAAGAAGACAATATTTGCTAGTGGTGGATCTGAGTCGTTACACATAAACCCTCCCATGTCCATGCTAAGTTATTTAAGGATTCCACACCAATCCTATGTCCAACCTCCGATACATAGGTGAGGGTGCAAAAGAAGTCCGAGACACCCATTTTGCAATGCTCACCTGACACGTGTATGTGTTATAGGGTAACTCGTTTAGGCAACCGATGCAAGTGGTGATGGAGAGCGGTGTATATTAGACCATAATATTAAATATGTCGTACGAAAGGTCAACTATTGGCTGTTGACTTTGCACGCTCCTTTCAATAAATCAAAATCAAATGGCCCTGTTGTTATCTTCACCACAAAAACTGTTCTATTGGCTCTCTCTCTCTCTCTCTCTCTCTCTCTCTCAGAGAGCTTCTTTAAGTTCATCTTTGATTTGGGAAAGCTATCATTTTGAAGGTAATTTTTTTCATTTTGCTCTTTTTTTTTGTGAAATTTCTCGTTCCCACGTCACTCTAACGGTTGAATGAAAGTCCCACGTCGACTAATTTTGAGAATGTATTTAGGGAATGATCATAGGTTTATAATCATAAATACTGTCTTCATTGAAATGAGGCCTTTTGGGGAAGCCCAAGCAAAACCCTGAGAGCGTATACTCAAAGTGGACAATATGATACCATTGTGGAAAATCATGATTTCTAACATGGTATACAGTCTTAGATTAGCAAATCCTCAAATGTTGAACAAAGTATGTGAGCCTTGAAGGTATAGTCAAAAAGTGACTAGAGTATTGAACAAAAAATTTGCTTTGTTCGAAGACTTCAAAAGAAAAACAAAAAAAGGAGTCGAAATTCGATTAAGGAGAGACATACTTTGTTCAAGGGGAGGTGTTGGATGAAAGTCTCAAATCGGCTAACTTATAAACAATGAATACTATCTCCATTGGTATGAGGTCTTTTGGGGAAGCGCAAAGCAAAGCCACGAGAGCTTATACTCAAAGTGGACAATATCATAATTGTGAAAAATTAGTGATTTTTGTCATGGTATTAGAGTCATACCCTAAACTTAGTCATGTCAATAGATTGGCAAATCCTTAAATGTCGAACAAAGTATTGTGAGCCTCGAACGCATAGTCAAAAAGTGACTAGAGTATCGAACATAGGGTGTACTTTGTTCGAAGAATCCAAAAGAAAAAAAAAGGAGTCGAGCGTTGATTAAGGGAAAGCATACTTTATTCGAGGGGAGGTGTTGGATAAAAGTCCCACATATCGGCTAACTTAGGAAATGATCATGGGTTTATAATCAAAGAATACTATCTCCATTGGTATGAGATCTTTTGGAGACGCTCGTAGGAGAATTTATGTTGACAGAAGAGAGAGAGCACAACCCGATTGATGGGTAAAGAGATTCTTTGTCTTTGTTGGGAGTGTGCTCTCTCTTCTTCCGTCAACCTGATTCACATTTCTCCCATTGAAAGACCATGTCGAAAAGTTGTTCGAGTCAAGGCTCGAGTGCAAGTCAAAATCGAAAAATCGGTGGCTCATTGAGTGTTAGTAGTTAAGTTTGCCTTGATAGTTATTCCTAAAGTTTGCCTTGAAAAGTTGTTCGAGTCAAGGCTCAAGTGCAAGTCAATATCAAAAAATCTTATAAAGTTTTGATGTTTTTATACGGGCAATATTTTATCTCGAGACAAATTAATATCGAAGATGTACTAGTTTTTTTTATTTCAATAATGACAATGTGAGGTCAAAAAAGTCATTCGTATCACATAATTTAAAATCAATTGTAGTGGTTAAAATCTACGTCCAAGAATTTTGGTTGTTAGAGGTAGCTTAGATTGTGACTCATGACATTAAAAATATATTAATCCGTTTGACAATATAAACATGTGAGGTAAGAAAATTTGAATCTCTAAGCTCCTCAATTCTTCGAGAGAAATATGTCAATTCCTGCTGAATTATATTCATATCGACAATTATTTGGATAATATTGTAGATTGAATTAAACAAAATCCCAAAAGAATAAAATTTATAAATAAAAAAAGTTTATTTACTTATTTTTGTAAGTATCTCTCTCATTAATATGTTTCTTTAATCTTAACGAAAAATCATCCCCCACAATAACTTATTATAAGATTCTGCATTGATTGGAGAGGAGAGCAAAACATTCGTTATAAAAGTGTAGAAACATTTCCCTACTAGATGCATTTTTAAAAACCGTAAGATTGACGGCAATTCGTAATAGGCCAAAGCGGACAATATCGCTAACAGTAGACTTGGACTGTTACAACGAGGGCATTGGTATTAGAGCCAGATATTGGGCGATGTGCCAACGAGGACACTGGGCATTAAGAGGGTGGATTGTGAGATCCAACACCAGTTGAAGAGGGGAACGAAACATTTCTTATAAGGGTGTGGAAACTTTTCTCTAGTAAACGCGTTTTAAAAACAATGAGCGACGACGATAAGTAACGAGCTAAAGCGAATACTATCTGCTAGCGATGAACTTGAACGGTTACCCCTAAAACAACACAAAATGTGGAACCTCGAAGAAAATGGGAGAAACAAAACTAGTAAGATCTGTCAAAGCAAATATGGCAGTGGAAAAAAAACTATTGTACAAAGACAAAATCAAAGAAATTATGTGGCACTTGCAACCTGATCTATGATCGTAGCTCTACTGACATGCTACAGAAACATATTGAACTGACCTTAGATATGCTTATGCAGTGAATTTAATCTAACAAGAACAAATCAAATACCGAAGCCTTATCAAAAGACACATCTTCACAGTTTGGATTTTATGTTTTTCCATCGTTCTTTTTGGAGTTATTTTTTGTGGTTGTTCTTCCTTTTACTTAAGGAATAACATAATTTTTCGAAGCAATGGACCTATTGGGAGGAAAAGGAAAAATAAGCAAAGATTCTATCAAAGCAAGAACAAGATACAATAGAAAAATCTAGTTTCGGCTCCGTACTGAATCTTCGGAATCCATTTGATAACTAAGGCATCTCAATCATACAACATTAATGTCACATTAAGAAGAATCAGGCTTTTACTTTAACTAGGGTTTCATTTATGATAAATGATAATTTAGAGTTATTATGTTTCTTTAATGTATTTTGAGACTTTTATTTACTTTAAGGTTACAATTAGCCACTGAATTACACCGTAGCTAATTGTGGTCATAAAATATGAAGGTTAAAACTCTTGAAATGTCTCGTGTTAAGTCAAGTGTCTTCATTTTGAGACTATATACAGCCATGTATGGTATCTTTATAAAGTAAATATTTGTTGTTTCCTTTAACCAACAACTAAGTTTATTTACAATTTTATATAGTTTAGGTTGCATGAGAATCATTCAAGCTTGACAAAATCAAGGATTTGAATCTCAAGCAAGTGTTCTTGTCTCGAGATCTTCAATCAACAAAGTAATCTAAATCTTACTTCCCTTATAGGGATTCCAACCAAAGTTTATTCATTCTATGATTGCCTAGACATAAACCTAGGTAACACTGCTTATGCCGTTACGGCGTTAAGGTTACTTATTTCTTTTTCTAGAATATAATCAAAATTTTCCTCTTAAAGTTGTGAACAATCGCATCTGCACTTCCATATTCTTCATTAGATAATATATTAAAAAAAAATTGTACATAGAGAAGCTATGTTAGAAACTAGTGCTTTACACCTACAAGTTGGCAGATTACATTCTGCCTTTGTAACAGGAGTAACCTAAATCCTCCCCCTGCCTACCCCAAAGCAAAAGAAGGGAAGGTTAACACCAAGAATTCACTACAGCCTTTTCCCCGACTGTTTCATGGTTGAGATATCCAGTCATAAGGAGGGTGGTGAGAACCGGGTTTTATAGTTTATTTTGGTGCTAAGAAATTGACCCTACATATAAAGCTGCGTAGTTGTACAATGATCATCTCAATTTAGCTATTCAGAGTTATAGAGCAGCAAGAAACTAATCACCTGAGCAGCAATTCCTTGAGAAATTAATCAGCAAAATCTGCCACAGAGTATAGCACTCTATCATTTCAATGAGACATGGCGTAAATAAAAACTGTTGCAAGTCTAAATTAGCTGGCTTATTATTATTCAGAGAATTACAGGCTAACTAAGTCTAAATCCATAGATAATCTAAATTTCCTAAATACTAGTAATCTAAATAAATCCATAAATAATAGGTAATAAGATAACACGATAAAGATAAATCTCTAGTTATTGGTAACCATAGACCTAAATAATAATCTTTAGATACAATAATCTCTAGATATTAGGTAACTAAATCTCCTAGATACTAGGTAACTAAATCTATCCTTCAAAAGAGAAAGAAAAGAAAAGAGACGGAGAGG
This sequence comes from Cucurbita maxima, assembly GCF_002738345.1. Classification (NCBI taxonomy): domain Eukaryota; kingdom Viridiplantae; phylum Streptophyta; class Magnoliopsida; order Cucurbitales; family Cucurbitaceae; genus Cucurbita; species Cucurbita maxima. The sequence goes on from NW_019272019.1 coordinate 1,941,954, forward strand.
AAAAGGAAGAAGACGAAAGGAAGGAGACGAAGACAGAGTTTACAGTTCTTCAAGTGATTGAGTTTAGTTGAATTAATCTTGAGTCTTTCCTTGTTTACGAGGTGAAGGAGAAAAAATCAAAGCTAAGGAGCAAACCCACTGAGTTTACAGTTTAAGAATAAATAGGTGAAGGAGCAAAGACGCACGAACATCCTTTCATTTTCTTCGTTTACGGTGTTTGAAGGGAGAGTAAAGAAAAGATTCTCGACCAATAGCATCTGCAAGAAAAGATTCTCGACTGATAGCATCCGCCTTTACCAAGTGAAAAAAGGTTCCGGAGAGAAGCCTATTTACCAAGTGAAACAAGGGAAGGGTGGCCAAAAGATTTGCTCAAATACTAAAGTCGATGTTATGTACATGGGCCTACTTTACGAACAGTGATCCTCAAATGCCAAGAAGTCCAAACAAGTGGGGTTGCAACTAATTTATTAAACAAGGCAAAAATGATAAATCACAATATGATGTTCAAGTCAGAGAAAAACAGCAGTTTAATAAAAAAACGTACCTAGGCAAGTCTCTTGCACAGGCAGAAAGGGGAATGTTTGTGTTGCAGATAAAAAATCTATCCACATTGTGAAGGTTCGGTCTATTGTCTATTTAAACTGATGTTGTCGAGGCAAGAGAACTGCAAAACAGTTAAACTACCTCAGTGTGTTTTTATTTAATAAAGATTAAAAGCTGCAACCATCTTTATGCGTTAATTTTACCTTCAGCTATGTCACAAAAACTTTTCGGTGGAAAGATAATTTCTGGATCCAATTTTTGATGGGAAGCAAAAAGAACAGCTAAGCGATCCTTACTGCATAAGGAAAGTATGAAGATATTAGTTCTAACAGAAAAAATGGCAAATTTGAAATGTTCTTCAGGATAATCTTTGACAAGATAAATGCAAAATGTACTAAATTGCATTATTGGAGTTCAAATCACATTTGTTATTTCCTTATTTGAAAACATGAGGCCCAGCTACACACCTGGCCCATGAAGGAACAAATTTATTATTTTGTATGCCGTCATCGTCATCCTCTTCATCCTCATCATCAGAAGCTTTGTAAGGAGAGATCTGATATGATTGTTCTTCACTTGTTTCGTAGATTCTATGTTCCATCACATTTTCAAGTGCCTATAGAAATGGTTGTCTAGGTTACAGTCATATGAAGCTCAAAGGAGAACAGGAAAAATCATCCAAGCAAAATGACGATTTAATATCAAACCTCTAAAAGTGTAATACAATTGTAAAAAATTTATTCCATTTTGCTCAAACCAAGCAAGATCTATCTTTATTTGCCAACTAATTCTCACCTTAAACTACCAAATACTTGGGCAGTAATCTTAGGACAGAAGAGAACAACACAATTTACGTTGGATTGCAATTGGAGTGAAAAACAGTATTTTTCAATGTATTCAAATTCTCAAGGAAGTTGAATCGTATAAATTATCTCATTTCTCATATTCATTTAGTTACATATGATAGGATCACGCGTTAAACAAACGTCATTACTATATGGTGTCCTGAAATTCTTGGTTCAATTAGATTTCCAGGTTTCACTATGATTTCCTCTTCAAGTCCCACAGAACTTATAGATGAATTAGAATTAATTTTCTTTGGATACAAACTATGTAACAGGACACAGCAAGATCAATAAAGCTTTAATTCTCTAGAAAATGACTTCCATGTTTCTAGTGGATTAAGATCTAAAACCAGCTGGAAGCCTAAGGTGTTGTGAGTTCTGTACTTTCTCAAATATCTTATTGTTTATCTACAAAAGAATATCTTAGGACAATTCCAATAACTACTTCATCTAGAAGCCAAAATCTTTCAGATATAGCACTAAAATTACCTCCACAAGATTTCAATGTAGTTCCTCCATCTATTATCCTTCAAAAAGATCATGACAATTCTATAAAAAAAAAATATATATATATATATATGATATTTTGAGATAGAAGACTGGTGAGGATCAGGAAAATGGAAGGATACTAGCTAATTACCCATTCCTATCATGGGAATATAACTTTTCACTCTAAATCACGTCATATATTTTGGAAATTTGCACTCACAAAGCAATTAACCTCAGGGAATAGAACTTTGCACTCACAATATCACAAAAATATATATGTGATATTTTGAGATAGAAGACTGGTGAGGATTAGGAAAATGGAAGGATACTAGCTAATTACCCATTCCTATCATGGGAATATAACTTTTCACCTAAATCCCGTCATATAGTTTGGAAATTTGCACTCACAAAAGCAATTTACCTCTGCCTCTAGAAAATCAACACTCGTTGGTTGTGAGTCCTCCACAACAAAGCTTCCCCTCACAGCATCGCTTGTAGAAGTAGTCTTAGACTCAGTAACCGAGAATTTGTGAAAGCTGTCATGTCCACTTTCCTTGACCAGTTTGACAGTCCCATCCTTACATCCCTTTCTGTCACGTGGTTTTTGGTCCTACAGAAGAAAATAATAAGCTGTTTTTACCTTTCAAAGCCCATAAGCACAAGGAAAGTTCAAACGTTGTCACATATAGCATCTTACATTGGCTTGGGGTTTTGCTTCCTTATTCTCTTTATCAGATCGTAACTTCCCACCATGCTCTCGTAATCGTCTCCTAACTTCTTCAACACGCATTCTTTTTCTTTCTTTCTCCTTCCTCTCTTCTTCTTCCCTCTGTCTTTTCTTTGCTGCCATATCAACCTCCTTTTTCTTCCTTTCTTCCTCCTTCTTCTTCCGCTCTTCTTCTTTCTTCTTTTTATCCAGTTCAATCTGCCTCAAATTCTCTTGTTCCATTCTTGCTCTTTCAAGTTTCAGGGCTTCTTTCTTCATTTGACGTTCATTTTCTTTCTTTTCTGCAACACGTTTTGCAGCCTCAGCAGCTTCGATGGCCTTCACCTTAATATCTCTCTTCCCTACAGGAATGCACAAGTTACAAAATATAAATTACAATTCAGACAATACACAGATCATCAGATACACGATGTTCAAACTATATCCAAGAAATGTTTAAGGTTCATGATCAATCTATGTACGTCAATATTGAATGCCGGATATAGTTAAAAAATGAATAAATAAACATACCTTTCAAAATAGTTGCAGCTTCTCTTTGTTGGACAAGAGGAATAAAAGAAGTTATATTGGACACGATATTTCTATGCTTGGATTCCTTTTCAGAGAATCGAGGACCTTCCTTTCTGAAATCTTTTTTACAGGATAAATCTGACCGGCTAAATGTATTATAGGATGATCTAGTGACTCTTTTAGCACCGTTTTCTCCTGGCAAGGTATCACGACTCACAGCCTCATTCACATATTTCCTCTTGCTGCTTTTCTGGTTTCCCAGATTCTCTTTGGTCCCAATATGAGTCCCTGTGTTGCTGAGTTCGATGATTAAAGATTCTAAACTCAATCTATCAGCAACCGTCGCAGCTTCAGAAACTGTTACCTTGACATTTGCATCTTCTGTAATGTCAACAAGTGGTGCTCGCTTGCTCGATCTTATATCCTTCGAAAACTCGTTATCAATCTCATCGGTATTCTCAGCTTCCTCACTAATGCAAGGAAGCTCTATGTTCTGGCTGCTTCGTTTTCCAGAACTTGACGAATTTAATGAATTTCTATCCAACAACTTACCAAACGGAGATGCAAATGGCTTCCTGAGATCACCAGCTGAATGACTGCTAAAGCTTTGCAGGCAATCAAAAGAAGACCCATGAGGAGAGCAGTTGACTTCTCCATTCAAAAAGTTACTACCATTCTTCAGTAGCTTATTTTGATCATTCATCAGAAGGTTATTCTTCAAGTCCATGCACTCTAGTAGACCATTAGGAAGAGAATTGTACAAATCTGTCACCTTGTTCAGCCTAAAACTTTCTGAAGGTGAGGATAATGTACTGTTCATACAAGCAGATTTACAAATTTTCTCCAAGATGCTAGCACGTTCTATCATACATTTTGAAAGATCTAATTTGTCAAAGTTGATTCCACCAACAGAAATGCATGGCTCTTCGTCATCAGATTGCATTAGGAACCCCTCTAAAGCAGGCATATCCTTGTCTGCACCAAGATAATGAGAAGTTTGGGTAAGCGGAGTATGAAGCGAGCACAAAGTAAGTTTCCCCTTTTCCTCCATTCCATCAGTTTTCCCAGTATCCATAGGAAGTTCAATATCTCCACACTGAAAATTTTCTTCGGGAACCAAACTTTGGCTCTCTAGCATACCATTTTGCAATGGTGTACCTCTGTTATTGCTTCCGAACCGAGAGAGGTCCTGTCAATCATGCACAAAGAAACAAGATCGTGAAGTAAATAGAAAAAGTAAAAAAGGAGGAAAAAATCAATCAAATCCCTGCCTAGAAATTTGTTAGAAACTGATACGTCAGCATTTAATGAACATTACACCCTAATAAAAGCACAATCAGAATGACCACCATCATCTCCCTTACTAAATCTGGCTCTATCCTTTCAAGAACAGTATGCAGAAAACAACATATTAAAAAGAACAAAATCAACTTTGTTATATGAATTGGAAGAATTATTTTCACGTTATACCCTAATAAAAGCACAAACAGAATGACCACCATCATCTCCCTTCCTAAATATGGCCCCATCCTTTCAAGAACAGTATGCAGAAAACAACATATTAAAAAGAACAAAATCAACTTTTGTTATATGAATTGGAAGAATTATTTTCACATTCTTCCACAGGTACTTTAGCAATAAATGTACGTGATATGCATTTTAGTATACCAATGTTTCACCAAATAGATCAATATACTTGAAAACAACACATAGTTCAATTGTTTGATCTTAACTTCTTAAGTACACCAAAATAATTGTTTTGTTCAACAAAAGTGTGTGCCTAAGTGAGCTTCACGATTAAGCTAAGTAAGGAAACTATGATTAAATTAAATCAAGAAAGGAAAAGTTTAAAAAGAAAATGAAGAAGAAGAAGTAAAAAAAAGGTTGTTGGTTCTCCTTTGTTTAACTTACCCAACGCACCCTCTTTTTTCATTTATAGATCTAGAGGAACATGAAAATAACTAGACTAAAGAAGGAAATACTTGGCTATAGAGTCTAATGGTTAAAAATACAAAAGATTATAAGTTCAACGATAGAAAAACAAAAACGGAAGGCTATAAGTCTAATGATGGAAAAATTGGAGGTGAGAACCTACTTGGTGATGATGACTGGTTCTGGGTCTGCCTCATGATATTGTAGTTTATTTTTAAAGATTTTGAAGACTATGCATGAACTATGTTTGTTTTTAATAGTCAACCTGCCAAGGCATGTTTGACAATGTCTCATCTCTTGTTTTTCATTTTCTGATACGGAAATAAAATGTGTTTGGCAGTTATTTTTCTAATCCTTCATTTTTTATTGAAGAAAAAAGAATTATAGATGTGTTTGGTCTGACTTCTTATTCTCTAACATTTGATATAACAAAATGAAAATTCTACTTGAAAATATAATTTTTTTGAAAGTAAAATATTCAAAATTATATTTATATTTTCAATTTTTTATATTTCATAGGTACTTCATTAGTTAAAATTATTTTAAATACTACTTTTAAATGTTTGTGAAAAATTGGAAACAAGCAGATTTCTTTTCCAAAATTTTCTTGAAAATGAGAAACAGAAAATGGTTATTACCCAGAAGAACACAAAAAACGAAAGCAAGAAACAGAAATGTTAATGACCTAAAGGAGGGGGGTATCAAATACCTCTTACTTTCTATACCTCATACATCATGCTAGTTCTTAATATTATATGTATTTTAAAGTATATTTTATTATCGTGTGCTTCAAGCCTTCAAAAAAAATTTCCTGCATCCAGCAATTAAGCCTAAGAGATTATTGCAGTTCACACTTAAAAACACTAGCTAGAAAAATCTTCCCGTTGTAATACATACCTCTTTGACTGGAAGCGTGGGTGAAGAATCAGACCCCTGAATTATGTGAGCTTCTTTTTCCAATAGCAACATTTCAATGGGGCCGATGCTCACATTTGGTTGTTGGTAACCTTCTTCACAAAATGATAATCGTTGAAGTTCAAGGACAGGTTTTTCAGTGTCAAATTCCTGCATCAAGTTTTTATCTATGGGACTCCTGTTGATAATTTGAAGTTGCTCACTCCTCAAGCCTAAAGACGCTGGAATACCATTGTCCAATTGCAGCTCAACCTCTATCTCCTTTTGGTCGGAACTAGATGCCCTCAAAACTGAGCTGAAAGTTTTTAACTCTATTGATGTCTCTGCAGTCTGGCACTCAGTTGATAAGTAATGATGGTTACCATTCAAGTGATCAGTGCAACCCTCAAAGGAATCTGAATCTTCACACTGAGTTATGCTTGAACTTTTCAGTGGCTTCTCCAAATTACTATCCCCCTCACCAGCGGAAGGAACACAAGGAGCCATGACCATGTGATCAGTGCAACCCTCAAAGGAATCTGAATCTTCACACTGAGTTATGCCTGAACTTTTTAGTTGCTGCTCCAAATTACTATCCCCCTCACCAGCGGAAGGAACACAAGGAGCCATGACCATTTGATCTCTAAACGTTTCTGTATCTCTTATCAGAATTGATGCATCGTCTGTATCCACTAGTTGAATTTCAACTGCATTTTCATGGGAATACTGCAAATTCGGCACTCCGTCTTTCAAAGAAATCTTCTGTTCTGCAGGTTCATCACTTTGCAGCAAAGAACAAGTAGCTACTTCTTTATCATATCTCTTTTCACTTTGAGATTCATATACATCTTTATCATATTCGTCTTCGTTCAATGAGTCGACCTGAATCTGCGGTATAGGCATGTGAAGGGATGAATTGCATTTTTCTTTTTCATTAACATCCCTCTTGTTATCCACGGAAGTGGAGGGCTTCTTATCTGATGTTTTCTCCCTTACTTCCGTTATTGGTGAACTGGAAATTTTGTCTAAACCAGACTTTTCTGCAGTATTATCAAAATTACAATCTTGGGTCCTACAGTTTCCTAGTCCTTCTTCATGGCATTCAACATTGGTAGAAGAAGACCTAAACAACTCCAACGGCTCACTCACTCGATCGGAATGTAGTTTTGAACTTCCAACAGAACAAGTTCCATTTTCAGAAGAAAAGCATGATGAATTATCCGCATCCAGGGAGTTATGTTGCATCCCAGACTTTTGAGCATTATTAAAATTATACTCCTGATTCCTGAAATCTCCTAATATTTCTTCTTCACAACACTCCATATTGTCGGAAGAAGATTTAGATAAGTCCAATTGCTCTTTCAGTTCATCAGAATGCACTTCTGAACTTCCATTAGGACATGATCGTCCGTCCTCAGAGTGGACGTATGAAGACTTATCTACATCCTGGGAGTTGTATAGCAACCCAGCCTCTCGGGCATTATCAAAATTAAATTCGTGGCTCCTACAATGTCCTAAAAGAGTTTCTTCACGGCATTTGACATTGCCAGAAGAAGGATTAGACAAGTCCAATAATCTTCCATCAGTGGCATCAATGCATGCTGAATCGTCCACATCCAAAGAACTTCGTTGTGACTCGGACTGTAGAGCATTGTCAAGATTACATTCCTGGCTCCTGCAGTCTACTAATACTGCCTCTTCACCGCACTCAACATTGTCAGAAGAAGGTTTAGGCAAGTCCAGTTGCTCGTCCACTTGATCAGAATGCAATTTTGATCCTCCTATAGGACACCCTCTTCCATCTTCAGGGGGAATGCGTGGAGATTTATCCACATCCAAAGAGCTACATTGCATCCTAGACAGTTCAGCGTTATCAAAATTAGATTCCTGGCTCCTGCAACATGCCGGCCCTTCTTCACAGTATCCAATCTTTCCCGAAGAAGTTCTAGGCGAGTCAAATTGCTCATTCACTTTATAAGAATTCTGCATTGAACCTTCCGCTACACATAACCCTTCATTTTCTAAGTAAATATTTAAAGAATTAACCAAATCAATAGAGCTACTTTGCAACCCAGGGCTTCCAACTATTGTAACTTTATCAGAGCAAATAGAGATATTCTTCTGCTCGCAACAAACATTAGTTTCCTCTTCCACTGAACCAATTCCCTTACAGCTGCTAGAAGGCTTTGCCAATTCTGATTCATCTTCGTGATCAGCTTGCAGCAAACTAATAGCAGATCTCACAATCCCATCAGCAACGGAATCATTCTCATTCTCATACCGGGAGTTGCACCTAGAAGATTTCACACTATTACGCAACTCTAAAGCCCTTTGCCTAGATTTATCAGAGCAAATAGAGATATTCTTCTGCTCGCAACAAACATTAGTCTCCTCTTCCATAGAACCAATTCCCTTACAGCTGCTAGAAGGCTTTGCCAATGATTCATCTTCGTCATCAGCTTGCAGCAAACTAATAGCAGATCCCCCGAGCCCATCAGCAACGGAATCATTCTTGTTCTCATACCGGGAGTGGCACCTAGCAGATTTCGCGCTATTACGCAACTCTAAAGCCCTTTGCCTAGATTTAGATCTATGTAACCGTGCCCGTGACAGAGTAGGATCTTGGTAGTTTTCTAAAACTACGCCTCCTCGACCTTGGGGAGAAACAGGACTCGTGTCAACACGAGTTGCGCAATTTAAGACACAGGCGTCACTTGTATCGCACTGAGGTAAAACTGGAGGCCTAATTCCTGCATCAAAATCATCGTTTAAAGAACCAGCATCTTCATTCGACCTTTGCTGCAATTCCTCCCCACTGTTTGCAACAAATGCCTCATTCAAACTAGAACGATGGGTCTGAAGCGGCGACCGTGGGACCTCAACTCCAGGAACAAAATTTCTGCTCACTCCTACACCTAAAAGAAACCAATTGAGCAAAAAAGTTGCGAAATGGAGAAATTCTTGCTTCGACCTAACTAAACATGGAGCATAAGAAATGAAAAATTATGACAAAAACGCGAAGTTACCTTCAAAATGCGAAATGTTGGAATGAAGAAAAGGCGAGTGGAGCCAAGTCGGAGGAACAATTCCATCGATAATGAGCTTGGACGCAAGTTGTTGGTCGAAGAGATCGGTCTGGTGCTTGGCCTGGTCAATGATCCACTTCTTCCTCTCAAAGATCTGCACAAATAGCTTCTCCATCGCCGCCATGTTTCACAGAATGGCCATGAAAAGAGAGAGAGAGAGAGAAGAGACGAACTGTTCGAGTAACAGAGAGGAAGAAGAGTTGAGTTTCAATGGAGGGTTTTCTGACGAAGAAGAAAGACTTTCGCGAGTAGCGGGCGAAGCGAATTCAAATTTTGGGAGACTTTGGTCCTCGTTCGAACCAAAAATAATACAAATAAATAATAAATGTATTTTTTATTATTATTATTTAATATTATAAATTATAAGACTAAATTAATAAAAATATCTTAATATATTTTATTTCATGAATTTTTATCACTAACGTAAAAATAAATAAATAAATAATCTATAAGACGTCGATACTACTTTTGCTATAACTATATTGAACTGAACCGAATCAATCATAATTTATTATTAATTTTAAAAATTATATTTTTACTTCCGAGGCACGGAATGAGAAAGAAAAAGCCTTCGTGCAAACCTTTCATTTACTTTCGTACCAATCACATTCTCGTTGACATACCATCTAGAACATGACTTTATACCATTTGTAACAGCCGCAACCCACCGCTACCAAATATTGTCTGATTTGGTCCGTCATGTATTATCATCAATCTCACAGTTTTAAAATGCATCTACTAGTACAAAGTTTACACACTCTTATAAAAAAATGTTTTGCTCTCCTCTCTAACTAACGTAAGATCTCACAATAGTTCGTAGCAGTTCAAGCCAACCTGATAAGAAAAGGAACCACTACAAGGGGGGTAAGATTCGGATTACCTTGTTGATCGAATATCTCAAGGCAAGAACATTGTTTGAGATTCGAATCACTCCACAAGCAAGATCGATCATGTCTAGTTTGAATGATTCTTGTTGATCAAATATCTCAAACACTTGTTTGAGATTCGAATCACTCCACAAGCAAGATTGATCATGTCGAGCTTGAATGATTCTACATGCAACCTAAACTACATAGAATTGCAAAGAAACTTAGCCATTGGCTAAAGAAATAGCACAAATGCTTCTTTTACTACATTTTTCAAGTCTCTTACACATACAACATACATGGCTTTATATAGCCTCAAAATGAAACTACTAGGCATTTCAAGAATTGTAACATTCATCCTTAATGGTCATAATTAACCATTATGTAATTGTAACATAAAGTAAATAAAAAGTCCTAAAAACTCTAAATTGTAACCCACCCAAAATTTATAACAATCAAACTTTACTCTTCTTTAATGTGACATGCATTGAAACATCTTTTGATAATTTTGACAACTTTTTTCTTCACACCGTCATTGAAGTATATTGTATGATTGATGTTTTTTGGTTCATATCACAACCACTAGCAGATATTATCCACTTTGACCCGGTCCAAACAACGTGGGATCTCACAACCCACCTCATTTGGGGTCCAATGTCTTCGTTGGCACACCGCCCATAACCCAACTCTGATACCATTTGTAATAGATCAAGTCAACCACGAGCAGATATTATCTGCTTTGGTTCGAAGCTTAATGTCTTTATCGACACGCCACTCATAATCCGACTCTGATATCATTTGTAACAGTACAAGTCCACCGATAACAAATACTGCTTTGTATATAAAAACTAAGGCGAGCGGGAAATCAATAAATTTCTTTCTCTCACTCCCTTCTGTTAAACGAACATTTGTATATATAAATATTATCACAAATTTCAATAAAACTAAATAATTAATTATCTCTCATTTTCTACCTATATTCGTGAATTATTATTAAGGAGTTAATTAATGAATAATTAATACAATTAAAAACATTAAAAAAAACGGATACAATTAATTCCAAATTGATTTTACTTAAAAATAAATTAACTACAAATAATAGAAAAACCAAATGCTTCTTCCGTTATTATAAATTATTTAATAGACTAAATTTAATTTACTAATTATTATTTGATCAATTAATATTTTTAACGTGAATTAACGGATTTAATATATATTAGGAGATGAAAATTTAATTTAATTTAATCACAGTTTATTAGTCTAAAATGAAGCAAAAAATTCCCGTTTAAATAGAGTGTAACGGCCCAGATCCATCGCTAACAAATATTGTTCTTTTTGGGCTTCTCTTTAAAACACAGTCTACTACGGAAAGGTTTCCTCACCCTTATAAATGGTGTTTTGTTCTCCTCGCAACCAATGTTTTGTTCACCATCAAATGATATATTTATTAGTTATTTTAGAACTAATTTAATTTTCCTCTTCAACACATTGTGAAAGATGGAGTTAATCCTCTGAAGGTATGTGGGTAATAGGCATTGCCTTAGCCTTTCCTACTCCTGATAAGGGATGAGGGTAATTAGCACTGCAGTATTATACAGAAATTGCAAAAACCGGATAGGACAAAAAGAGGATAGGACAAAAAGAGGATAGGACGATAGAGCAAGACTTAATAAGCTGTTTCCCTGTGTCGCCTTAGAGCCAGACACCATATGATGTGTCAGTTTTCTCGTTGTTCCCCGAAGGGAGTAGACACGAGGCGGTGTGTCAGTAAGGATGCTGGGCTCTGAATGGGAGTGGATTTAGTGGCAGTCCCACATCGATCAGAGGAAGGAAAGAATGCTAGCAAGGACGCTCGGCCCCGTAGAGGGTGGATTGTGATGTCCCACATTGGTTGAAGAGGAGAACAAAACATCATTTATAAAGGTGTGGAAATCTTCCCGTAACGACGCATTTTAAAGCCTCGAGGGGAAGCTCGAAAGGAAAAGCACAAATAGGAGAATATCTGCTAGCAGTTACTTACCGAATGAATGAAATAGAGGGAAGGTTTCATTTCAGGAAAAAATATTTATTAATTTTACAGGAAAAAATTTAAAATTTGTGAAAAATTAAAGTTTAGAAACCTATTAGACACTCTTGATTAAAGTTTAGAAACCTATTAGACACTCTTGAAAATTTAAGGATCAAATATATATGGATCTCAAACGTCGAGTTTGAACGTTTAAGGACTTATTAGACATTCTTGAAAATTTAAGGGTCTCAAAGGCCATATTTAAAAGATCAAATAGATTCAGATCTCAAACGTCAGATTTAAAAGTTTAAGGACTTAGTAGACACTCTTAAAGATTTAAGGATCAAATAGATACAGATCCCAAACGTTGGGTTTGAAAGTTTAAACCTATTAGACACTCTTGAAAATTTAAGGATCAAATATATATGGATCTCAAACGTCGAGTTTGAACGTTTAAGGACTTATTAGACATTCTTGAAAATTTAAGGGTCTCAAAGGCCATATTTAAAAGATCAAATAGATTCAGATCTCAAACGTCAGATTTAAAAGTTTAAGGACTTAGTAGACACTCTTAAAGATTTAAGGATCAAATAGATACAGATCCCAAACGTTGGGTTTGAAAGTTTAAACCTATTAGACACTCTTGAAAATTTAAGGATCAAATATATATGGATCTCAAACGTCGAGTTTGAACGTTTAAGGACTTATTAGACATTCTTGAAAATTTAAGGGTCTCAAAGGCCATATTTAAAAGATCAAATAGATTCAGATCTCAAACGTCAGATTTAAAAGTTTAAGGACTTAGTAGACACTCTTAAAGATTTAAGGATCAAATAGATACAGATCCCAAACGTTGGGTTTGAAAGTTTAAACCTATTAGACACTCTTGAAAATTTAAGGATCAAATATATATGGATCTCAAACGTCGAGTTTGAACGTTTAAGGACTTATTAGACATTCTTGAAAATTTAAGGGTCTCAAAGGCCATATTTAAAAGATCAAATAGATTCAGATCTCAAACGTCAGATTTAAAAGTTTAAGGACTTAGTAGACACTCTTAAAGATTTAAGGATCAAATAGATACAGATCCCAAACGTTGGGTTTGAAAGTTTAAACCTATTAGACACTCTTGAAAATTTAAGGATCAAATATATATGGATCTCAAACGTCGAGTTTGAACGTTTAAGGACTTATTAGACATTCTTGAAAATTTAAGGGTCTCAAAGGCCATATTTAAAAGATCAAATAGATTCAGATCTCAAACGTCAGATTTAAAAGTTTAAGGACTTAGTAGACACTCTTAAAGATTTAAGGATCAAATAGATACAGATCCCAAACGTTGGGTTTGAAAGTTTAAAGACTTATTAGACACTCTTGAAGATTTAAGAATGAAATAGATGGAGATCTCAAACATCAGGTTTAAAAGTTTACGAACTTATCAGACACTTTTAAAAAATTAAGGATAAAATAGATACAAATTTAAAATGCAAGTTTAAGAACTTATTAGACATTACTGAAAATTTAAGGATCGAATAGTCAAACGTCGAGTTTGAAAGTTTAAGGACTTATTAGACACTACTGAAAATTTAAGGATCAAATAGATAAAGATCTCAAACGTCAAGTTTGAAACGTGAAGGACCTATTATACACTTTTAAAAATTTAAGAATCAAATCGATACAAATCTTAAACGTCTGGTTTGAACGTTTAAAGATCTATTACACACTTTTGAAAATTTAAGGATAAAATAGATACAGATCTCGGGTTTGAAAGTTTAAAGACCTGCTAGACACTTGTAAAAATTTAAGAATGAAATGGATACAAATCTCAAACGTTTGAAAGTTTAAGGACCTATTAAACACTTTTGAAAATTTAAGGATCAAATCGATATAGATCTTAAACGTCTGATTTGAACTTTAAGGATCTATTACACACTTTAAAAAATTTAAGGATAAAAGAGATACAGATCTCAAAGTCGGATTTGAAAGTTTAAGGACTTATTAAACACTCATTAAAATAATTTAAGGACCAATCTGCAAAAAAAAAATGCAATTAAGAAACAAAAAATCTAGAAATGAAAAATCTTGAAACAAAGATGGTTTCAAATTCACTAAAATCCCCTTTTGCATATTTGGGGTCTCCCAAAAAGAAGCTTATGCTTGAAGTACTTGGGAGCATATCGAGGGGCGGAACAAGAGGGGTCCTGACTTTCGTGTCTGGAGCTTCTCTTTGATCATCTTAGCTTCAGCTTCTGGGGGCGAAACTAAGAGAAAGTGGGTCAGCACAGGCAGCACAGACAGCACAGACAGCACAGACACCATGTCTCTGGGTTACGCAGAGAAGCTTTCGTTCATAGAAGACGTTGGAAAAGTGGGAATGACAGAACATTTTGACCCACCTCACGTTTTAGAAGAAAAGGTTGATTATCTCCTTTTTCATTGTTCTTTGTGCTATTTCGTTTGTCGGGATTGCGATCTTCTGCAATTTCAGTGCCGATCATTGTTATTTGTGTCTGGTTTTTGAACACATACATGTTTTTTTATGGTGCATTTTCGAAGCAGGGCTGTCTTGAAGTTTTTAATTGTACGATAGCGTGTTATTCACGAGATCTTGAAGCCATGATATGCATTTTGTGTTGATTTCAAGTTGCTTTGTGGGTAATTGAACTGATGTTTGTAAATCCGTATGAAGGGAAATGCAGATTCTTCTCTAGGCAAGAACATCTATGTTTGGCTTAGTTAAAGCATGCAATGGAGTGCATATATGAATTCATTTGAAATAGAATAAGTTTCCATAGCTATCTACTTGATTGAATGATCTTGTTGTTTTGTGATGAACACTGTTAACTTTAAAGTGATCTGTGTGTTGGGGGGATGAGCAAACTTGAAGGGCAGTTCCCTTTTAATTTGTGAAATGGTGTCTCTCACATTGGTTAGATCCTTAAGAACAGGAATGTTTTACTTGCCTCCAAATGTTTATGGAGGTTTCCTCTGGAAGAGACGGTGGTTTAAAATCAGCCCAATTGAAGTGGTATTGCTCTTGCGGCTGGATTTTGGGTCAACGTAATCTTGCCACTTCAAGAGGCCCTTGGAGGTCAATTTTTCTACATTCAAGTTTAAATGGTGCCTCCCTATGAGATGTTAGAGGCCATTTTCGAGCTGCTAGGTGATGTGGAGCTTCATGGTAATGCTAGAATTCTTTGGGTTAATGTGCTGAATCTAGTGATAGCTCTTCTTTGGAGAGTTCGGTCTGAAAGAAACGAGGCTTTTCGAAGGGGAAAAAACAAATCAAGATTTTTTTTGGGGAGAGAAACAATAGATAGTAAATGGGTCGATTTGAAAATAATTGAATTGCTCTGTACCTGGTGATTTCTTCTTCCTATACTACTTGTAATTACTCTTTTATCTAGATTTATGCCAACTGGGAAGCTTTATAACCTTGAGGAGAAGCCCGAAAGAGAAATCTCAAATAGGATAATATTTGCTAGTGGTGGGCTTGAGCTATTACAAAGGGTATCAGAGCCAGACACCGGGCAGTGTGCCAGCGAGGACGTTGAGCTCCCAAGGGGGGTGGATTGTGAGGTCTCACAACGAAGCATTACTTATAAGGGTATGAAAACTTCTTCGTAGTAGACGCGTTTTAAAACCTTGAGGGGAAGCCTAAAAAGGAAAGCTCAAAGAGGACAATATTTGCTAATGGTCGGTTTCAGTTGTTACAATTGTAAAAAACAACAAAAGAAGCTTCTTTGTCTTCAAATGTCCTTTGATTCCTTCCAAATTCAAAAGCCCATAAAAGCACCCAGTTAAGCACATGAAGATGGTTTACCCTCCAAATTTGATTGATGGAATTATGATTAACTTGTTTTCGTGGTTGCTAATCGGTGAAAGCTCAATATCTCTTTTTGTACCTATACAGTCTTACACCAAGATACAACTTTGTAAACAATATTGTCGAAAATTTTTGTGTAGGTCTGTCTTTTCTGCAAATATTCTCTGATTTCATTCTTTCCACATATTCCAAGAGAAAGCCATGATGAAGATTTTCCATAACCGGGCTTTTTCGTTCTTGAAAGGACGTTACATTAAGGTCATATCAATATCTCTTTTTGTACCTATACAGTCTTACACCAAGATACAGCTTTGTAAACAATATTGTCGAAAAGTTTTGTGTAGGTCTGTCTTTTCTGCAAATATTCTCTGATTTCATTCTTTCCACATATTCCAAGAGAAAGCCATGATGAAGATTTTCCATAACCGGGCTTTTTCGTTCTTGAAAGGACGTTACATTAAGGTCATATCAATATCTCTTTTTGTACCTATACAGTCTTACACCAAGATACAGCTTTGTAAACAATATTGTCGAAAAGTTTTGTGTAGGTCTGTCTTTTCTGCAAATATTCTCTGATTTCATTCTTTCCACATATTCCAAGAGAAAGCCATGATGAAGATTTTCCATAACCGGGCTTTTTCGTTCTTGAAAGGACGTTACATTAAGGCCATATCNTCAATATCTCTTTTTGTACCTATACAGTCTTACACCAAGATACAGCTTTGTAAACAATATTGTCGAAAAGTTTTGTGTAGGTCTGTCTTTTCTGCAAATATTCTCTGATTTCATTCTTTCCACATATTCCAAGAGAAAGCCATGATGAAGATTTTCCATAACCGGGCTTTTTCGTTCTTGAAAGGACGTTACATTAAGGCCATATCCAAAAATTCCTTTACCTCCCTAGGAGATGTGAGACACCATCCGAATATATTGAGAATCGTTGTCCAGAAATTCTGAGTGTATGTAGAACAAGAATGGATAGGGGATATGAGAGAGCGAGGAGAGAGTACAACTATATGCTTTCACCTATTTGACGTTTTCTCATAAATCATTGTCCTAGGATTTCTTATTATTTGACTGTTTTTTCTGAGCTATTCTTATTAATTAAGTTCATTATATGGTTTAAATATTAGATTTTTGGTATTTTAACATCGATTTGTTTGTGGCAGATTGAGCGACTAACTATGATGATACAAAAGGTATAAATCTATTTTATTTAACTTATTTGTAGATTCTTGCTAAGCAATCTCTTGAGAAACTTTGTTTGTAATTGCAGAGCAAGCATCTAGTGGTGTTTACGGGTGCAGGAATATCGACCTCTTGTGGCATACCTGATTTTCGAGGTCCTAAAGGAATATGGACTCTTCAGGCGAGTTATATCTCTACGCTATGTCTAATAAGATACCTTTGAGGCTCGAGCAACCTTTTTTTATCTGGATTTATTAAATTATGAAAATCAAGTTGATATTTTCTAATGTTTTTTTATCATGTAATATTTTAAAGATCCTAGTCCATTGGTACTACATCTATCAAACGCATGAAGTGTTTTCGTCGAAAATTTCTTTTCTTGCCTTCATTATTTTGGCTTATAAACAAATGAATTCGTAACACGATAAAATTTTTCAGCGTGAAGGTAAAGCCTTACCAGAAGCGTCACTACCATTTCATCATGCAGCGCCGAGCATGACTCATATGGCTTTGGTTGAGTTAGAGAAGGCTGGTATATTGAAGTTCATCATTAGTCAGGTAGTGCATATTTTTTTCTCATCTATGGGTGCTATGTTAACATATTGAGACCTCTTTTTTATGTATATATTTTCTATAAAAGGACTAGCTGAGGACAGTCGTACTCAAGTCGGTATTTTCTATAAAAGGACTAGCTGGAAAGGGTGCGATTTCTGCCTCATTAGTTGAGTGATAAATATTTATAAGTTCTTTCAAAGAAATGGAGGAATATCAAAGTCAAGTTTTTTTAAGCTCGACAACAAATGGGGGTGAGATGATTTGAACTTGTGACTACTTGGTCGATAGAATATGCCTTAACGAGTTGAGGTATGTTCAGTTTGTCATAAGTGTGTATAAGACCATCCTTGGAGGTAGGGGTGCAGAGACAACCAGGAGGTTTGCCTAGAAGCAGCCACCCTTGAAAGAAGCCAATTTCTTAGAAAGTTCTTTCAATCCAGGGAAGGTTGATTGACAAAAGAGACTAAGGCCGCCTACCTGGTGGGGGCGGCTCCTAAGGTATTGTCTCTTATAAAAAACCTAGGTGTTGGCTGAAAAGATGAGAGAGGTTTCCAAGTACGATTTCTAGGTATCGAGGAGCATTGTGGTTGTAAGATAAACTCTAGATGAGGTTCTTATTGCAATCAAAGTCACTAAGGATAATAAAGAAAGGAATAAGGAGGGGTCATTTGAAAAAGAAAGGTCAAGCCATGTATTTCTTTTGATTCTTTGAAAAAGCAAGGGGGTTATGTGTTCGAACACAAGACCTTTTGGACTGATGGGTGATTAAAGTTGGTATCAGAGCATGAGGTCTTGTGTTCGTACCCCTATAATATCCAATTCTTCCCAATATTGACTTCCATTTGTTGTGCCCTAAGCTTTGAGGAGTGTCAAAGTATAGATATAATTAAATTTACCGTAGCTCTAAGAAGCATAGACATGGGATCGGAGTCAAGACACTAGGATTTAAGGTCATTTCTTCAAATGAGAGTAACCCTTAGAAGTAAGGTCAGGTTGCTTTCTTTGTGCAGCAACGGCAAGTTAAGGTACTATGGATTTGTTATAGCACCACCATTTCACAATATACATTTTGTTTGGGAAAGCTAGTCTTGGGATCAGAAAGATACGTGGTTGACTTGATTCTCTTATAGTCGGATGTTTCCGTGAACAGTAAGCAGTGATCTCCCCACGTTGTACTTCTAAGGGAGGGTATAAGATAGCGGAAGGCTTTATCATGCACTTTATCATGCACTTTATCATGCACTTCTGGGACCTGAGACCCTTCTTAAGAAGTAGGACACAAACACGTTTTTTTTTAAATATATAAAACGTATGTGTCTAACTAAACTCCAATTTTTAGCTTTTCCTGAAAAAAATAAATCCTCGAATAGAAATTTCCAATGATGCACTTCCTGAACATGTGCATCTATCCTGGGCTCAATATCTGTTGATGGTGCATATTTTGGAGCATATCCACACATGAGAGCCAAGCCTGCATTATATGGTCAGAATCTTTTTTGAAACCATCAGAGAAAAATGATAGGAAACTCCGAAAAAAACTACGCTCCACATTGTCCAGAATGTCATTCAGCTTTTCCCATACAGCATCGAAGCGGAATGATGCAACCAATCTCATTGCTTTTGCCAAACCAAGTAGTGCAGAATGTTGATCATCAGAGACATAAAGTTCATATCGATTGCTGAAAGCATTTCGAAGAGATAAACCCAATTCGTGTCCTGAATCACATCCAAAGATTCTGCAAGAAAATTGCTAGGAAGCTAACAAAAAGCTTTAAGATCACTTAGGCGAAGACGTTAGAGAGATAGCGGTAGACATTTGAGAATTACACCATTCCTGATGAAATTGACGAGCGGAAAAGTGACTTTGTCCGAGAGAGAATACCAACTTTTTAAAACCTCTAAGACGAAGACCTTGCTATCAATCCACAAGAAAAGCAACCCTCCGGATCGAACAAGTGGTACCGCAAAGCCCAAAAGATGACTTTGGAACTTGTTTCTTGAAAGAGCAGCAACATGTCAGGGCACTGGAGAAGAGGGGGAAAAAACCCTTCAGATTAATGCTATTAGAACAGACTCGCAGACCTCTAATATCCAAGATTATCGGGATACAAGATGGACAAAGAGCCTACTGTGAAACCTTTTGACCGATCACCTCGGGTTGCAAAGGAGGAATTTCACAAAAGAGGAGGCCACTGACTTCAATTAAAGAAGAGGATTGTGCGAAAGATGGAGGGACATGTATAGTGCTGTCAATTTCAACATTCTGATTTAGTTCCAATTCTTCCTTTGATTTCAAAGCTTTCTTACATGAAACAAAGAGACAAGATCGTCTACAAAGAAGTCTTCGGTAACAATATCATCCAAAAAACGAACCATTAGGCTGCTGGTCAAGCTCCTCACTACTTAAATTGACCTCATACTCTGTCATCAAAATCAATAGAACTGGGGACAATTGAGGGGATGCACCGTCTTTGGATGAATTAAACAATTCCATCCAGCCCAATAGTACAATGACTTGGTACGAAAGCCTGGGACACTTTCTTGTGTTTTGTGGGTTTGGAAGTACGGAATCATTTGTTCTTTGGCCGTTATATGCTTTGGCTTAGATTACGTTAGATTTTTACAAACGACTCGAAAAGTAATCTCCTTCATAATTTGGTTGGTCCTCCTTTGCCTTCAAGATTTCTTCTATTATGGACTAATGGAGTCGAAGTTATCATTTCAAATACTTGGTAGAAATTTTTGAATGACATCTTTATTATACAACTTTACATGCATTCTTTACATTAAGAATTTTTTTTTTCTCGCTTGCTTACCGAGATATTTCATTATAGAATATTGATGGCCTCCATCTTCGATCTGGCATTCCAAGAGAGAAACTTGCTGAATTACATGGGAACTCGTTCATGGAAACGTGCCCTTCATGTGGAGCTGAGTAAGTTTCTATTTTATGTGTTTTTGTTTATTTCAACTTCTGATGTTCTTGTTATATGGTCTCGTTTCACTCTTTCCCGTGCATATGTTTTCTCACTCGAATAACGATCATGCTATCCTTTGAGCATTGTTGCTTCTTTTCATCAATCAGTGAAAAGTTTGTATCTTGTTAAAAAAAAAAAGTGCTATTTAGTTGAAAAGAAATAGGCAAACATTTAAGGGTATTTTTATGCATTTCAACATATTCATAATCGAACCTTGGAAATTTGTTTTGATTTTTGATATTTAGAATTGAAAAAACGAAGGGAAGCACGACTCTAAGCATCTGCGAAAATGCTGCAATTTTTATCACAAAAAAACAAGAAATAGTTACAAAATAGATTTAAATTTTTAGAACAAGAAATGAACTTTTGATCAGCTAATGGAAAGGAACAGAAAAATGTTCTAGGATACAAACCCCCATTGGAGTGAAAATGAAACGATCAAAAAGAAAAACCTTAGGAGGAGAAATTAAAGCAGCCAAATTCGTAACAATGTCATCTAATTGTGTTCAAACCAAATTTTAAGTGGGAGCTTTGACACGTTAATTCGGACCAACTAAACCTGAGGCTGCAAATAAGGCCCATGAGGTAGTTGAGTGAAGTAGTCTTTAGAATCACTATAAGTCGAAGAAGCCGAAAAGAAAATGGCCAATGATCCATTGAAGAACCAAAAATTCTTGGATTTGGAGCTTCCACGTAGAAGACAAGAAAGAACAAAGGAGAGTGTAAGATCCCACATTGGTTGAGGAGGAGAACGAAACACCCTTTTAAGAGTGTGGAAACCTCTCCTTAGCAGACACATTTTAAAAACCTTGAGGGGAAGCCCAAAGAGGACAATATCTGCTAGCTATGGACCTGGGCTTGGGCTGTTACAAATGGTATCAGAGCCAAACATCGGGCGATGTGCCAGCGAGGAGGTTGTTCCCCAAAGGGGGTAGACACGAGGGGGGTAGATTTGGTGGGGTCCCACATCAATTGGACAAAGGAACGAGTGCCAACGAGGACGCTGGACTCTGAAGGAGGGTGGATTGTAAGATCTTCCACATTGGTTGGGGAGGAGAACGAAACACTCTTTATAAGAGTCTAGCAGATGAGTTTTAAAAACCTTGAGGGGAAGCCCGAAAGGGAAGGCCCAAAGAGGACAATATTTGCTAGCGGTGGGCCTGGGTCATTCCGAAATGAATGGTTAATGATTTCTTCTAAAAGAAAATAATTCCTTTCTTTTGCTGTCGGTTGACAAATTATTCTGTAGTGCTCCCTTTTCTCAAAAATAGATAATATATTTTTTTTATAAATCTGGAATACTATTCTGTTAACTAAAAAATGAATATTGTTATCTTTGGCCACTGCTGTTTTGTTGCTTCCATATTTGTGAATGAGTGGTTTTTTCCCCTTACCCGTTGGTTATCTGACTCTAAAATATTCTTAAGGTATTTGAGGGATTTTGAAGTAGAAACTATCGGATTGAAAGATACTTCTCGGAGATGTTCGGATGCCAATTGTGGAGCTAAACTAAGGGATACAGTTCTCGACTGGGAGGTACTTTTCTTATTGGCTGTCTTGCATTTTTTAAATATAAAGAACGAGTCTAGGTAGTAAATATTTTTAGCGTACTCACGGTTCTTTCGTATTTTATATATTTTCAAGGTTTGTTTCAGTTAGTTGACAAATTTAGTATTCTCAGTCTTTAGAATTCTTATCTCTTTGGTGGTTTGTTTCAATTTTTGTGTTCTGTTCTGTTTATAGCTTCCACATCAATGTGGATCATAGTACAAATGGAAGATTACTTGAAACTTTGGCTTTCCATGGAATTCTAATTTGGAAGTCGAGGAAGTGTTTGGTTCTTTTTCAAAATCTTTATACTTCTGATGTTGGTCAAGACTCGCTTTTCTAGGGGCTCCATTGGAACCTCTTCCAACTTTTTTGGGAGTTTGGATTGAGAGACCTTTTGAAGAGGAGGCCGCGTGCAAAGTAGCTAAACAGCTTGGTAATTGAAAGTCTCTGAATCCTTATGGTGTGACGAAAGAATTTTTGTAACGGCCCAAGCCCACCACTAGTAGATATTATCCTCTTTGGGTTTTCCCTTGCTTCCCCTCAAGGTTTTAAAACGCGTCTATTGGGGAGAGGTTTCCACATCCTTATAAAGAATGCTTCGTTCTCGTCCCCAACCAATGTGGGATCTCGCAATCTACCCTGCTTTAGAGCCCAGCGTCCTTGCTGGCACTCGTTCCTTCTCCAATCGATGTGTGACCCCCCTAATCCACCCCCTTTGGGGCCTAGTGTCCTTGCTGGCACACCGCCTCATGTCCACCCTTTTCGGGGCTTAACCTTCTCGCTGGCACATCGCCCGGTGTCTGGCTCTGATACCTATTTGTAACGGCCCAAGCCCACCGCTAGCAAA
This sequence comes from Cucurbita maxima, assembly GCF_002738345.1. Classification (NCBI taxonomy): domain Eukaryota; kingdom Viridiplantae; phylum Streptophyta; class Magnoliopsida; order Cucurbitales; family Cucurbitaceae; genus Cucurbita; species Cucurbita maxima. Next base: position 1,964,799 of record NW_019272019.1, read on the forward strand.
TATTGTCCTTTTTGGGCTTTCTCTTTCGAGTTTCTCCTCAAGGCTTTAAAACGCGTCTACTAGGGAGAGGTTTCCACACCCTTATATAGAATGCTTTGTTCTCCTCCCCAACCGATGTGGGATCTCATAATATTTGTAATGGCCCAAGCCCACCGCTAGCAGATATTGTCCTCTTTGAGCTTTCCCTTTCGAGCTTCCCCTCAAGGCTTTAAAACTCGTCTACTAGGGAGAGGTTTCCACACTCTTATAAAGAATGCTTCGTTCTCCTCCCCAACCGATGTGGAATCTCACCATTCTTGAAAACATGTAACATTTTGATACCAAATGTAATTTAGTTATTCCACGAGTTTTCCAAAACTGATTTGTTGCAGTCATGCGAACAAGATTTATATCCGTCTTATTCCAAAGATCACTAGAGCTTCTGAGATAAATAACTTAAAACCTATCAGCTTGGCCACTTCCTTCTGCAAGATTATAGCAAAGATTTTAGTCGACTGTCTTAAGGAAGTACTATCTCTTATATAGCTAACCATGATTGTCTGTTTATGACATCTGAGCCCTGTATAAATGCAGGATGCATTGCCTCCGAAGGAGATGAATCCAGCTGAGAGACACTGCAAGATGGCTGATATTGTATTGTGTCTAGGGACAAGGTAAGTAGAGCATCTCTTGCTATGCGATGACATTTTTTAACTTGTGAATGTGGTCGTTTCGAGTTTTAAACAAAAAAAATCTGGTTTTAACTACTTTGTTAGCTGAAATAAGCACGTTTCTATGTCCTTTTCATGTGATGAAACTAAACTATTGTGCTCGTATAGTTCTATCATACGGTTGTCTGTAAAGCATCTTTCGTGCATACGATGAAAATTTATATTTGTGGGATCTTTTTGGATGGTCATAGGTATGATTACTATGTGCAGTTTGCAGATCACTCCAGCATGCAACCTTCCTCTAAAAGCACTTCGTGGCGGGGGGAAAATTGTCATCGTTAATCTTCAGGTATTCGATCTCTTATTTCAAGCGAATATAGGGCTTGCCCTCTATTTTTGTTTTTTTTTTCCTGATGAATTTTATTAATATTATTATTAGGAAAATTGCACAAACTACCCCTGAATTATGGGATTTGTTACAATTGCACGAAGAATCCCTGTATTTTAAAGGTGGTTTGTGCAATTTCCCTTATTATTATTATTATCTTTATCTTGGTAGATAGAAAGTCAATAAATGATAAGCTTTAAGACAGATTTGTGTCCAAGCCCACCGTTAGTAGATATTGTCCTTTTTGGCTTTCCTTTTCGGGTTTTCCCTCAAGGTTTTAAAACGCGTCTGTCAGGGAGAAGTTTTCACACTCTTATAAAGAATGTTTAGTTCTCTTCCCCAACCAATGTGGGATCTCACAATCCACCTCATTCAGGGCCTAGCGTCTTTGCTGGCACTCGTTCCCTTCTCCAATTGATGTGGGACCTCCCAATCCACCCATCTTCGGGACCTAACGTTCTTGCTGGCACATCGCCTCGTGTTCGCTCCCCTTCAAGGCTCATTCTTCTCGCTGGCACATCGTCCAGTGTCTAGCTTTGATGTCATTTGTAACAACCCAAATCCACCACTAGCAGATATTGTCCTCTTTTTTCTTTCCCTTCCGGGCTTCCCTTAAAGGTTTTAAAACGCGTCTGCTAGAGAGAGGTTTCTACACCCTTCTATAGAATATTTCGTTCTCCTCCCCAACCGTTGTGAGATCTCACAAATTTGAGGCATACCTCCTTTAGTTGTTCGATGAGAGAACACGTGTACTACCATAAAGAAAAAACAAGATCACTTGGGTGGTCTTTGAACTTCATAACCTTTGGCTCTTTCTTGGGGTAAATTTTATGCCCCTTTCGTTACTTACAGTTAAAGTTCTCTTTGTTACTTCCTCGTTTTGGTGCTTGACCTTCTTCCTTGTCCCATCTATATTGTATTGTCGTGCATATCATTCGGGTAAACCTGCGATAAACAATAACGTACGGATATCGTCTTGTAATTAGGCATAAACTGAAGTATTATGATCATAATGAAATTGTTGTTTGCCTTTTCTGACAGAAAACACCAAAGGACAAGAAAGCAAGTTTGGTTATCCATGGTCGTGTCGATAAGGTATTGTTTTTTCTAAGCCCAATGAAGACAAGAACTACATTTTGGTAATAATATCATTTATCTTCAATACCAAGCAAAATAAAGTTGTATTCATGCCATTTATCTCATTTGAATTTGACCATCATACTTTAAACACTATATCATAAATTTATTTTATTTAATATCTTTCTTGTTCGATCGAACTGTCATAGGTCATTTCGGGCGTAATGGAGATCCTAAAGATGCAAATTCCCCCGTTTGTTCGAATTGATCTTTTCCAGATTATACTTTCTCAAGCCTTGAGTCTTGGTAATTCCTCTTAAATTTGTTCTTATTGTATTGCATTGCATGTCTGTAACGACCCATACCCACATTGGTTGGGGAGGAGAACAAAACATCTTTTATAATGGTGTGGAAACCTTCCCCTAGCAAACGCGTTTTAAAGCCTTGAGGGGAAGCCCGAAAGGGAAAGCCTAAAGAGGACAATATTTGCTAGCGGTGGGCTTGGGTCGTTACAATGTCAGTTAAAAATGCATTAGTAGGCTTGAAAAGGGAATGCCGTTAGTCTACTAGATCTCTGCCTTAAGTTACGTTAGTCTACTGTTTATATTTATAGAGTAAGCATTCGCATATGATACTTCTTCCTTATCTATGAGCAAAAATCCTTATGCAAAGAAAGAAATCTGGTAGCTACCATCTTTTTGTTGCTTTCTAGCTTTCCATGTGTAATAGCCTATGCCCACCGCTAGTAGATATTGTCAGCTTTGGTCCGTTACGTATTTCCGTGAGCCTCACGGTTTTAAAATGTGTCCGTTAGGGGGAGGTTTCCACACCCTTATAAAAAATGCATCATTCTCTTCCCCAACCGATGTGGAATCTCACAATTCACCCCCTTCGGGGTCCAGCGTTCTCCCTGGCACACAGCCCGGTGCCTGGCTTTGATATCATTTGTGATATCCCAATCCACCCGCTAGTGGATATTGTCCGCTTTGGCCCGTTACTTATCGCCGTTAGTCTCACGGTTTTAAAACGCGTTCACTAGAGGGGGGTTTCCACACCCTTATAAAGAATGCTTTGTTCTCTTCCCCAACCGATGTGGGATCTCACACCATGTCTTTTTCCGACCATGCTTTAGAATGTTAATTTTTTATTATTAGACTGAGAAAAGGAGCCATCGTCTAATATACATATTGTTTCCTATAAGAAGAAGAAGAAAAAAAAAGAAAAAAAAGAGGCATGTCTCTTCCCTTTGAATTGAGATTTGCTAGTGTCACACAACACACCTGAGCTACTGGATTTAAGGTTTCATAGATGCGTGAGAATAAGGTTGTTGTGTTTGGTTGTGCATGAGAATGTCATCAAAACATTACGGAAACAAGTTATGTTTGTATTATTTTATGAAGTTAATGATAATAACCTTATATATAATTTTAATAGGCTCTAATTAATAGAAACAATAGAAAATAAAATAGACTAAAAGACAATTCATACTTTTGTTAGGGAATAGAATACATTATTCCCATGGCCATCCTCATGAACCTCGAACCAAACAAAGATATCACAAACCCTTGCCTATCCCCATTCCCAAATCCGTGACATCAAACGGGCCTTAATGACCAAAATCTTTTATCATTCATATGTTCATATTGTTCTTGTTGTGTAGTTCTGTGGGATCCCACATTGGTTGGGGAGGAGAACGAAATATTCTTTATAAGGGTGGGGAAACCTCTCCCTAGCAGACGCGTTTTAAAAACCTTGAGTGAAAGCCTGAAAGGGAAAGTCCAAAGAGAATAATATCTGCTAATGGTGGGCTTGGGTCGTTACAAATTGTATTAGAGCTAGACATCGGGAGATGTGCCAGCGAGAAGGCTGAACCTCAAAGGGGTGTGGACATGAGGTGGTGTGCTAACAAGGACGTTGGGCCCGAAGGGAGGTGGATTGGGGGGGTCCCACATCGATAGGAGAAGGGAACGAGTGCCAACAAAGACGCTGGGCCCCGAAGGAGGGTAGATTGTGAGATCCCACATCGGTTGGAGAAGAGAACGAAACATTATTTATAAGAGTGTGGAAACCACTCCCTCGCAGACACATTTTAAAAACCTTGAGGGAAAACTCGAAAGAAAAAGTCCAAAGAGGACAATATTTGCTAGCGGTGAGCTTGGGCGGTTACAAGTTCAATTACGCTGGTTTCTCCCTGTGACATGAAAGGTCAATTCTCTTGTGCTACAAATAGGAATTATGTTACTTGAATCATTTGATTGTCTATTCTGCGAGGACAAATCCCTTTTGATTCTTTCATTCACTTTTGAAATGTTGGAATGATGTTTTCTTATATTCTTTTCACATCTATTGGAAGCAGTGATACCCATGGGTTAGAATGCCTTATAATATATACTTTATAATCACAAATTCAACCCTTTTTTTCTCTTTTGCAGACAAGAAATTTGTCAACTGGACACTTCGAATATTAAGTGTGCATGGACAGAAAGCTACATTGCCATTTATCAAATCTGTTGAGGTGATTTATCTAAAATCATTGCGCGTATTTTCCTTTATATTGGCACTTGAATTCCAATCGTGATAGTTGAGTACTCGTGATCTAGAAATTTGGTCACGGTTATAGTTGTCACGCACTTCTTTTTGTACGACTGACCTCTGATTAGCCAAGGTGTGGGTTTCAAGCCTCTAGGTGGGTGCTTACTGCTTAATTAGAGGAGATCCTTTTGTGTCCTGAAGCTAATGTCGGAGTGTTCGAAGTCGGATTGTAAAATAATGGAGTGGGACGTATTGCCATGAATAAACATAAAAAAGCCTAGACATTCTAGACACTTTGGTGTTATTGAAGGCTTGTTTGTTAGTCGTGTCTAATTCTTTTTTTTCTATTTTTAAACGTACCAAGAATTTTGTTAGGCTAGACATATGAAGGAAGAAGAATCTTGCAAGTTGCTCTTGTGGCAAGATTGAGATCCTACGTTTGTTGGAGAGGGAACGAAGCATTTCTTATAAGAGTGTGAAAACCTCTTCCTAGCAAACGCGTTTTAAAAACTTGAGGAGAAGCTCAGAAGGGAAAACTCAAAGAGGACAATACCTGCTAGCGGTGGGCTTGGGCAGTTACAAATAGTATTAGAGCTAGACACTGTGGTGTGCTAGCGAGGACGCTGGGCTCCAAGCAGGGTGGATTGTGAGATCCCACATTGGTTGGAGAGGGGAACAAAACATTCCTTATAAGGGTGTGAAAACATCTTCCTAGCAGACGCCTTTTAAAACCTTGAAGGGAAGCCCAGAAGGGAAAGCCCAATGAGGACAATATCTGCTAGCGGTGAGCTCGGGTAGTTACAAATGGTATCAGAGCTAGACATCGGGCGGTGTGCCAGCGAGGACGCTGGGCCCCCAAGGAGGGTGGATTGTGAGATCCCACATTGGTTGGAGAGGGGAACAAAGCATTCCTTATAAGGGTGTGGAAACATTTCCCTAGCATACGCGTTTTAAAACCTTGAGGGGAAACCCATAAAGGAAAAGCCTAAAGAGGACAATATTTGCTAGCACAGTTACAAAAGGTATTAGTTAGAGCTAGACACCGGACGGTGTGCCAGCGAGGATGCTAGGTCCCCAAAGAGGATGGATTATGAGATCCCACACTGGTTGGAGAGGGGAACGAAGACCCTCAAAAGGCTTAATGTGTGTTAAGTCATGAGCATAATGCAAGTAGATTCTAACAAACTGTCCTATCCACTCATCTCTATCGATCATTTTGGGATAATCGTAACCGACGTAGTATCACTCGACCGCATTCTCCCAGGTTTCGTTCTTGGATAATCAAGATTTCAAATCAGCCACTTTAGAGAGCCAACCGTTTCTCCTTAAAAGGTACTTTTACGTTCTTCGTTCTTCGTTCTTCAAGGTATAACATGAAACTATTTAGAACGTTATTACTTTCGGGTATGTTAAATGCTATTTAATCTCACGGGGAAACAACACGACTCATTTGGCACGTCAAATGGTTTATCAATGGGTTGGTTTTTTTGGTTGAATGTTCCACTCTGGTTTCAATGATGTTTAACTCATTCCTTTTACATTTGGTATTTATCAGAAGAACAGTAAAGGAAAAATCATTTGAATTGGTTTTGAGGCTCAACTTCAGCGAAGGGTGTGGTAGCTCGCATGTTGAAGTTAATATCCCTGTTGATTTTAAGGTAAGAAATAAAAAACCTTAGTCTATCATTAACAACTCTGTTCTTTGTGTTTTTTAACTTTTATTGAGAAAAAGCTTAAGAATAAAAGGTGTGAGATCTTGCATTGGTTGGAGAGGGGAACGGAACATTCCTTAAAAGGGTGTGGAAACCTCTCCCTAATAGATACGTTTTAAAATCGTGAGACTCACGACGATACGTAACAGGCTAAAGCGGACAATATATGCTAACAGTGGGTTTGAGCTGTTGCAAATGGTATTAGAGCCAGACATTGGGCGGTGTGCCAGTGAGGATGTTGGACCCTTTAGGGGGGTGGATTGTGAGATCCCACATTGGTTAGAGAGGGGAACGAAGCATTTCTTATAAGGGTGTGGAAATCTCTCCTTAGTAGACACGTTTTAAAACCATGAGGCTGATGGCGATATGTAACGGGCCAAAGTGTACAATATATGCTAGTGCTGGGTTTGAGCTGTTGCATATGGTATCAGAGCCACACACCGAGCAGTGTGCCAGCAAAGACGGTGGACCATTAAGGGGGGTGGATTGTGAGATCCCACTTTGGTTGGAGAGGGGAACGAAACATTCCTTATAAGGGTGTGGAAATCTCTCCCTAGTAAACACGTTTTAAAAACGTGAGGCTGACGGCGATGTAACGGGCCAAAACGATCAAATATTTGCTAGCGGTGGGTTTGGGAAGTTGCAAATGATAGTAGAGTCAGACACTAGGCGATGTGCCAGCGAGGACGCTAGAACCCCAAGGAGGTGGATTGTGAGATCCCATATCGGTTGGAGAGGGGAACGAAACATTCCTTATAAGGGTGTAGAAACCTCTCCCTAGTCAATGCGTTTTAAAACCGTGATAAACTGCTCGAGTCTAATCTTCCCTCCAAAATAGCTTTCTAAGGATATTACACGTCAACTAGTAAACCATAATCCTTGATTAGTGGCATTAACTATGATTAAAGATCATGATGCAACATTCTTTACTGTTCTTCAAATTGCTTTGAATAATTACAAGATTTTGAAACAAAGTTACGATCAATCACTGTTACTCTTATTGCTGTGCAGGTCTCTGCAGATTCTTTGAATCTCGATAAGGAGGTCGTTTTTCGGAGACTAAGAGACGAGGCAGTTCAAGACTTCTTCTGTGGAAAAAATGCAGTTATCGAGCGAAAATCCATCCCGTTCCCAAAGAGCGAGGTCACGGTATATGCCACTGTTACCAATGTTATTAGGTACACCCAAGACTTGAAAACGTTAGCTATAGATTCACTTAGTAACGGCAATATGAAACGACAACTAGCAAGTGTAAATGGTTCTGCAATATCTAGGAAGCGGTCGAGACGACCGAAGCGAAAATCTAGATATTAGCATGAACGCTGTACATATTTCGTCGTTTGATGAATCGCTGAAAAAAAAAATGATATCACATCGGGATTGGGTGGATTTTGTTAGATATGACACTCGGGTCTCGGGACGTGACATAGTTAGAACCGTTATTGATAGGAATCAACTAACCGTTCTAAGTTGAAAGACTTTGGAAGCCATATATGGTATATAGGTCATGTGTGAAGTATATTGGTGGCTGCTGGTAAATCATGTTCATAGCTTTGGGATTATTGGTACCTCGAGCTAGTACGTTTTGGGGCTCGGTTGGATACTCGATGATTTCGGATACTAATTCGTGTAGTTATTCGGATTCGTGTAGTTACTGGCAAATGCTTATCGATACTTGATACTAGAAATTGATATGAAACTTTGAAACGTTAATAGGCTCTCTGTCGAGATGATTCTTGTTCGGTTTCGTTTGAATGACTTATGTAGCTTTGTTGTATGTATTGATTTTGTGTTTGAAAGAACACCATGTCTTTCCTCTTGTAGGACTTGGGCTCTAGAGATGTCCATAGGATAGGGCGAGTCAGGGACGGGGAAGCTTTTCCCGCTCCCATCCCTGCTATTTATTTCATTCTTTATCCTCGCAAAAATTTTATTTATTTTTACAGGAATCGAGTTCTAGACGGATAATTTTTCTCGGTTTATTATTCTTTTAGAAAAATAGTTATTTTAAAGTTTCTATTTTTTAATATAATTTTTCTTTAAAAAAATGTTTTAAAAAATCCTAATAAATCAATATATTTTAAATATGACCACGAACACAATTTTTTAAAATTTAAAATTTTAATATTATAACATAGTTTTTAATTTAAAAAATGTATAATATAATCTTTAATTTAAATATTATAATTAGAGTCTCAAAATTAATTAATTTATATATTATATATATATACAAATGGGGCCGTGATTTAAGCGGAGGCAGGGAATATAATCCCGTCCTCGTCTCCATTTATCTCATGAGAAAAACACGTTTCCCACTCTCTCTCTAGCTTTGTTCCCTTCTTCAATCGATGTGAAATTTCACAATCCAATTTCTCGGGACCCAATGTCCTCGTTGGCACACTGCCCAGTGACCTTCCAACTGATGTGGGATCTTGATAAGTCGAGAACAAGGTGGCGATGAGGAGGGTGTCTCGTCTCGCTTTTAGTTTTTATTTTTAAAATATAGATGATTTTATATTATCTGTATCATAGCGTCCTCAACTAGCTAAGATAAAAATACATGTCTTTTTTGTTCATAAGCATTTTGTTTATAAACTCGACATGTGTTCTTCCACGTAGCTTTTGTCGTTGTCGTCGTCTTCCACCTCAAATCCGCCGTCTCCGCCGTAAACGACGCTGCTCGGCCACACCTATCTCATGCACCATATGTCAATTAGGAGATGATCGTGTGGGATGGGAACAATGAATTTCTCTATCTCTGTTCTATAGTCGCCACTTATTTCATTCTTCATTTATTAAATTTTTTATTTATTTTTGTTCGGAATAGGACAAAGTGAATTTATAATAATCTCCCGATGTTTTTTTCTTATTTTTTATTTAAAAAATTGTAAAAAAAAAAAAAAAAAACTTCATTAATTAATATATTTCATAAGAAAAAAAAAATAATGTTAAGTTTTTAATTTAAATAATTTAAATATTCCGATAGATTTTATTTCTTTAAATAATTTAAATATTACCATTAGAATCTTATTCTAATATACATAAGAGACGTAAATAGATCAAAAATCAAATCTAAATAATTTTGTTAAAGATTTATTTATATTAAAAGAATAACGTTTGTTGGATGAAAGTCTCACATGGGCTGATTTAGGGAATGATCGTGGGTTTATAATCAAATAATAGTCTCTCGATTGGTTTGAGATCTTTTGGGAAAACCGAAAGCAAAGTTAGGAGAGTTTATCTTCAAAGTGGACAATATCATATCATTATGGAGATTCGTGATTCATGTCAATCCTCAAATATCCTTCGAGGCTAGCCGACGTAGGACTTTCATCCAACACTTTCCCGAACAAAATACACCATTTGTTCTAATATCTAACTTGGAGACTCACCTAATTTAGATCTATTTTAAAATATTCCATTATATTTGGAAAATATTATGTATTTGAAATTAATAATAGAGGCAATGTGCAAACACGTCTAAATTATGTTCCTAATTTCTCTCTCTTATACATTAATTACTTTTAAATAATAATATCAATTATACATTTTACAAATATTTTTTGAACAAGATTTCAAAAAAAAAAATTAATAAAATTTCAATTATACCCTCGTTATAAACTTTGAGAATAATGCAATTTTTAAAATTAAAATTTTATGAGTATTTAATTAAAACACGAAGTTTTAAGAATATTTTTATTAATTTAATTAAATATAAAAAAAATTCAAAATCCCATAATTGAGACATATTTTAAAACTTTAGAATATTTTATATAAATTAAAGTAAGTCAAGTCTGCATCAACAATGCTCATCAACTAACTAACCCGAAATCTTTGTAGTTATTAATTGATGGACAAAACTACCCTCCATGTCTTATTTATTAGACTATATTATAAGATGCTTCAATTCATTTACCTTATAAATAAAACTTTATGTTAAAACTATTGATTAAATATAACGCATAAGAATTAAATATTAGCAAATCACAATGATAACATACATTTACATTAATTAATTAAGTGATTAACAACAATAACCATACTCAAACTTCCACTCATAAAACCAAATCAATCACAGCCGTTGAAAAATCTCTTACCTTCCAAAACTAAAAATAAAAGGAAAATAAATAAATAAATAAACAAACAAACAAACAAACAAACACCTTGCACAGAAATTTACTACAACCAATTTCAAATTTTTTTTAACTGAAAAATAATTATTGCAAGTCCCAAAAAAAAAAAAACGTAAAAATTATATTAAAAAAAGAGAACTAAAGATAAGGGGGGAAAAACTAGGGCCGGCGAGATGGGAAGAAGATCTTACAGTAGAAGATGAACTGCCAATCCTGAAATTCCGGCCAAAACGAATCTCCATGCGTCAAGCCTCGCAACGCCATTACCGTCCGCCGTCTGATCTGCTGCATCGTCGTCGTCGTCAGATGGCGCATCTGCTGGTGAGTCTGCAGCAGGAGCCGGGGGGCCTTTGTGGCGACGAGAATGAGACTTTGGTGCGTCGGCAGGTTTGTCTTCCTCCGGCGCTGGTGCTGGCGCTGGAGTTGGAGCTTCCTTCTTGAAGAGCTCTCTTGGCTTGAGAACTTTGTCGATCGTGTAGATCGCCACTGGTTGCTCGTCGAGAAGCGTGCCGGTGACCTTGGCGGTTACGACTTTAGTCTGGAGAGTGACTACTTCGCCGTCGTTTTGCACGACGAAATCGAACTTGTTGGCACCGTCGGTGGCTAAGGTGTTCATGACGCCATTGTTGGACTTGAGCATGGACATTGACATGTATACAGGTAAACCGTGGTATTCGAGCAACGAGATCTTCCCGGCGGCTGTCAAGTTCTTGAACTTAGGCAGAAATGCCTTGAAAACGTCATCGAGAGGACAGAAAACCGTCAATCCACCGATTGCGTTGTCCTGAAAGGTCTTAGCAGCATCGGAAGCCTGAAGAGTTTCGGCGAAGATTTTGCAACCGTGAGCGGACATTAAACCGGTCAAATTCATCTCACTCGGAGACGGAGTTGGAGCCTCCGCCACTTCCGACGGCAAGATCTTACTGATCTGAATCACAGAGATATTGTACGGAATCTCCTCCACAGATTTCACATACATCGCATCAATGTCCTCACTATCCTGAAGAGCAAACCCTACCTTACCGCCTTTGAGATCGGTGATATTGACGAAACCGGAAGCACCAGGAGCAGTGCCAGTAGCTTGGAACATAGTCGCAGCAAGAGCAGTGCCATTGGTGATCTGGTGAAGCTTCTTGGCTCCAAAGTAGTCAAGGAGGACATGGAGCGAGAGAGTGTTTTTTACGGAGAAAATGGAGAGGTGCTTAGACAAGAGATCGGACATGGCGGAGTTGTCGACGACGCAGACAGTGATTGTGGTTCTCTGGTTGATCTCCGCTGCAAGGTGAGTGGTGGTCAAGTAGTGGTTGAAGGTGGAGAACTCCGGGTGCTCCGCTAGAATCTTCGTGATGTTGTGAGCCGTAGCGGCAGAGATCACGAGAAGAACGACGGCGAGGACCAATGTCCCGGCGGCCGCGCCGCGGCGGAGCTGCTGCATTATGAATCGGAAGAGCGAGAGAGAGAGAGAGAGGTCTGAATTTCTGGGAGTTGGTTCAAAGTGCGGAATATAGATAAACAATGGCGATAAAATATAATTGGGAATTGGAGGAAGAAGATGGGACCACAGAGAGGAATTGAGGGTTTATAATAACAACTTGGGCTCAGAAATGGAGATTATTACAACCAATGCCACTCCAATTTCTTTTTTTCTTTTTTTCTTTTTTTTTCCACTTTTATATAATATATATAAATTAACAATAATTAATTTATTAGAAGTGTTCGTCTGACTCGATAACTCAATCCCAATTATAAAAAATGGGTTGGGTTACATTTTTTTCGATTTGGGTCGGGTTGAAATTTTTTAAAATCTGGGTTGATATTTTTAAGGTGGGGTCAATCTGACCAATTACGACCCAACCCAATCCAACCCTATCTACAGATCTAAAATACTTGTCATTTGTAATAGGATATTATTGATGCGTTGTAACTTGTGAATGTCTAACCCAACCTGAAAATAAAGGGTTAGATTAGGTTGTGGTTACTCGGCTCACCAGCCTAACCAACTCGAAATTCGAGTTAGTCTACATGATTTTTTTCAATCCAATCTAACTCAGGTACACCCGAGAATCTACAAAGATTTTTATACATTATTTTTCTTAGAGGTAAATTAACCGAGAATCTAAATAGATCCAACTATTTGACGAGAACTAGAACTTGATAAATGTTATAGGTTATAATCGATCATTATTGACTCGGAGCAAATTCAAATAATATTGTTTCAAATATAGTAATAATAATCTTAATTTAAATTAACGGTCATAAATCAAAATTAAGAAATAAAATTAAAAAAAAAAGTGAATAAAAATAAATAATAATAATAATAAATTATATAGTAACTTTTTTATGATTAATTAAAAAGGCTAAATTTTTAGTTGGATATAATTTCATTAGAATAATCCAACCTTTTTAGTGAATAATATCGTAATTAATTAACTTTAAAAACTATTTTTTAATGCTTAAAATATTATATATATATATATATATATATATAAATATAATGAAAAAACTTTTTGGGAGAGAATAAATTAAATAAAAAGTAATAATAATAAAAATTCTGACAAAAATAAAATAAAGAATAAGGCTGTTAAAGTGGAGATTTTGAAACAAATCACGTGGCATTAAGCATCTGTTACACGAAAACATTAATGAGCACGAAAAGTATATAATTAATTAAAATAAAAATAAAAAACACAAGACCGCAATCACAAGCATAGAATCAGCAGATTTCTCCGAAATTAAGCATATATATATATATATTTTTTTTTTTTTGTCTCTCGAACCTCTAGTAGATAATGTCTTTTTTGGGTTTGTCCGAACAACCAACATGAGACAAGAAAGTTTTTGTTCTCCTCCCCAACCAAACAATGTAGGATATCACAATTTACCTCGTTTCATAGCTCTTTTGTTCTCTTCTCCAACCAAACAATGTGGAATATCACAATCTACCCCGTTTCATAGCCCAACATCCTTACTAACACATCGCCTCGTGTCTACCCCCTTCAGGAAACAACAAGAAGGCTGGCATATCGTCCAATATCTAGCTCTGATACCATTTGTAATGACCTAGATCCGCCCTGTCCCTCGTATCTACCCCTTTCGGGAAACAACGAGAAGGCTGACATATCGTCCAATGTTTAGCTCTGATACCATTTGTAATGACCTAGATCCACCCTGTTCTCTTTAGGCTTGTCTGAGCAACCAATGTGAGACAAGAAGGTTTTTGTTCTCCTCTCCAACTAAGGTAGGACATCACAATCCACCCCCTTTCATGACCCAGTGTTCTTATTGGCACATCGCCTCGTGTCTACCTCCTTCGGGAAAGAGCGAGAAGGTTGACACATTGTCCGATATCTAGCTCTGATACCATTTGTAACGACCCAGATCCACCGCTAGCAAATATCTAATTTATTTAGCATTTTGGTAAAAAAAAAAATGATAAATAAATGTAACAATTACTATATTGATTATTCAATTTTTAACCGTGGTAACTCAGTCGATTTTCATAATTTAACTACGGATTAATAAAAGGGTAAATAACGTATTAATTAAATAATAATACAATATGACAGATTGTCAGTTGAGTTTGACCCGCCGAATGCAAAAAAAACAGGGACTAAAAAAGGGAAACACTCTGGAATGGCATTTTTAGTAATTTTATCGAAAAAGGAAAGGGCATTATGGTCCAAGGATAATGCTCGGACCAAAATTTAGTACGTGGGGAGTGTGCCAGGCTGGGCCTGGAGATTTGATGCCACGTGTACGGTAGTGATTAGGGCTTGGATTTATGCTTCGTCGGTAGGATCTTTCCACCGACATTCAGATTTAATGGCTTTTGGAAACGCAAAGCAGGCAAGCATATGGATTTTTCTGTGGTGTTAATTATTATTATTATTTTAAATATTTATGGATTTATCTAACCCGAAATAATAATAATAAAAAAAATAGAAAAATTAGAATTTTACGAGACATAAAATTTAAATTTACGTTCAATAAAAAATTCAAAATTTTAAAGACCGAACAAAACCGCACTTATGATTAGAAGGATAGTGATGAGTTTTACGCGTTTTAAGCTCGACCCGTGCTCGGTTAGGAAGATTGCCAACATTTTGAGTAGTACCACCTACCCTACACCCTACTACTTATAAGCGGTCATCCGACCTATTGCTGCTCGAAAAGGAACAACAATGATTTTGAATAGGAATCCAATAACGATCGATAGAATATCCATAAAAATATCACTAGATCGAGTATTAGTGATTGTGCACTCGGGTCAAAATCTTGACTAATTGATCGAAGTAGGTATCTCTAGTAGATCTATAGATCATGGAACAAATAGGACGAGTAGACCCTATGTAAGATCTTACATCGGTTGGAGAAGGGAATGAAACATTCTTTGTAAGGATGTAGAAACATCTTCCTCATAGACCCGTTTTAAAACCGTGAAGCTAAAGACGATACGTAACGGGCCAAAGCGAACAATATCTGCTAGCAGTGAGTTTGAGCTATTACACCGTCCTGCTACACTACACATAAAATTGGGCCCAAAATAATGACCAAATCCACCAAGGAAAATTAGGGTTAGGAAGGCCCAAATAAGTCTATCTCCAATGGATATGTCTAAAGGTTGCACAACACCAATGGAAATCTTATAAGTGCTACACATTGTGTCCAAGTAAAAAAGTGGAGAATACTCGAAGTTTTTAACCCTAAGTTTTTAACCGAGGTAACCGAAATAAACTAGATGTAGGGTTCGAGAGGGATCCAAAACTGTTCAATCTCGAGGGAATGAACGTCCACCTATGCACCCACAATTTGCTCAACTAAGCCAGCCTCGTTCAGGGATTGCTCCTCATATGCACTTGGATCTCACTTTTTCGAGTTTTATACGTTTCAAACAGAATGCTAATCAATTGGTTTAACATATATACTCAAACAGTAGGCCAAAGGTTCAAGTTTCTGCCCTCTAAATTGTCGTAGAACTAAAAAAAAGGGTAAAACTTAATACTAATCTCAACCTGGTTTAAACATACTCGAACAGTAGGTCAGAGGTTCAAATTTCTACCTCTACATTGTTGTAGAACTAAAAAATGGGGTAAAACTTAATACTAATCTCAACCCGATTCAACAGTAGGTTAGAGGTTTAAATCTCTACCTCTACATTGTCGTAGAACTAAAAAAAAGTGGTAAAACTTAATACTAGTCTCAACCTGATTCAACTGGTTTAAACATACTCGAACAGTAGGTCAGAGGTTCAAATTTCTACCTCTACATTGTCGTAGAACTAAAAAATAGGTAAAACTTAATACTAATCTCAACCCGATTCAACAGTAGGTCAGAGGTTTAAATCTCTACCTCTACATTGTCGTAGAACTAAAAAATGGGTAAAACTGAATACTAATCTCAACCCGATTCAACTAGTTTAAACATACTCGAACAGTAGGTCAGAGATTCAAATAGCTACCTCTACATTGTCGTAGAACTAAAAAGTGGGGTAAAATTTAATACTAATCTCAACCCGATTCAACTGGTTCAAACATACTCCAACAGTAGGTCAAAGGTTCAAATATCTATCTGTATATTGTTGTAGAACTAAAAAAAACAGTAATTCAGAGGTTCAAATACCATAAAAGTCAACATATTAATGGTTGACTTGACTTGGTCTCCTTCAGGTGGATCCGAATGATTTTATCCTTTTAAATTTCAAAATCTTTTTTAATGAATTATTTAAATCTCTTACATTTACCATTTTTAATTATAATATTTTTTTTTATTAGTGGATATTAAATAAATATATAGAGTAATTTTGAAGCATATTATTAAAATTCAAACGTTTGCATTACTCGTACAAGTTAAGTCGATTTATCGAAGTCAAGTCAAATTTTTTTCGAGCAAGTTGTCTTAGAAAGTCAACTCAAGTTCCCGCCATATATTATATATGCTTATATGTAACGTGTTTTGTATTACTCGTACAAGTTAAGTCGATTTATCGAAGTCAAGTCAAATTTTTTTCGAGCAAGTTGTCTTAGAAAGTCAACTCAAGTTCCCGCCATATATTATATATGCTTATATGTAACGTGTAATACTTTAGATATCGACTAGGGTTCGGAAATCAGATCCGACACTTGATTGCTTCGACATTCTCTTGTGAAATGTTTACATTACTTACTGTGTTATGTACTTATCTCGAACGGTTTCTAAGAGTGAAAACTATCATCACAAACAATATAGATCTTTTTAACATGTTTTCCCGACGCTCATAAATATAAGTTGACAATGATAAGGGTAGAATTTATAGTGGAGACTAATTCTCCGTAAAAGAACTAAATGCTATTTTATTAGAGGAGGAACTAAAACGATATGTTTTAAGTTATATTAAATAAGAAGGGACCCGCCTCGAATAAGATAAGAAATTCTCGTTCAAACGAAAATAGGAAATGGAACGAGAAAAGATTCTTTCTTGTTAGTTAAACTGTAATACGCTAGTAAATATTATCCGCTTTGGTCCGTTACTTATTATTGTCAGTTTCACGGTTTTAAAATGTGTCTACTAGGGAGAGGTTTTCACACTAAGAATGTTTCGTTCCCTCTCCAACCGATGTGGGATCTAAGAATCCACCCTCCTTGGAGGCCCAACGTCTTCATTTGCACACCACCTGGTGACTGACTTTAATACCATTTGTAACAGTTAAAGCCTACCGCTAATAGATACTATCCGTTTTAGCCTGTTACGTACCGTCGTCGGCCTCACAGTTTGAGATCTCAGTTGGAGAAGGGAATGAAGCATTTCTTATAAGGGTGTGGAAACTTTTTCCTAGTAGACGCGTTTTAAAACCGTGAGGCTAACGACAATACGTAACGGACCAAAACGGACAATATTTACTAGCGATAAACCTAGGTTGTTACAAATGGTATCAGAGCCAGAGGCGGTGTGCTAGTGAGGAAGTTGGGCCGTTACAAATGGTATTAGAGCCTCACGGATGGTATGAGACACTAGTCGGAGTAAGACTAGACCCTCTCCATAATAGACATGTTTTAAAATCATGGGCTAACGACAATACGTAACAGGCTAAAACAGACAATATTTATTAGTTGTGGGCTTAGGCTGTTACATAAACAGAATCGAGGACGGGAACAACTAAGACCGTATGTTTGATTTATATTAAAGAAGGACCCGTCTGAAACAAGACAAGAAATTCTCATTCAAATAGAGAATGTGAGACGGACCATGAAGAGATTTTTTCCCGTTAGCTAAACGGAGGATGAAAATGACAATAACTTAGAATGACGGGTTCAAAATTCAAAGTCAAAACCAAAGTCTCCGAGGAGGACTAAATAGCAAAATCTTATAAAATGAAGAACTAAAAAGATATTTATTTCAACTATATAAGGGCAAGAAGCCTCTCTTTTCTACTCACATCAACTTCCATGGCAACCTTAGCGTTTTTCCTATCTCTTATTCTTCTTCCTCACTTCTCTCTATCAACCTCTTCCTGTAACGGTCCATGCCAAACTCTTGACGATTGCGACGGCTTGTTGATTTGCATCGACGGCGTCTGCAACGACGATCCCGACATTGGTACGAATCAATGCTCTACTGGTGGATCCTCGCCATCTCCGACGAGTGATTGCCAGCCAACGGGAACCTTGGATTGCAACGGACAATCCTTCCCGCAATACGAATGCTCGCCGCCGGTGACTTCCTCAACCGATGCTACGCTGACCAACAACGATTTCAGTGAAGGTGGTGACGGCGGAGCTCCGTCACAGTGCGACGAGAGCTTCCATGACAACTCGGAACTAATCGTGGCATTGTCAACCGGTTGGTATAACGGGGGCTCGAGATGTGGGAAGATGATAAAGATCACGGCATCAAATGGAAGATCGGTGGTGGCTAAGGTGGTGGATCAATGTGACTCCGTGAATGGGTGCGATGCGGAGCATGCTGGTTTGCCGCCGTGTGAGAATAATATAGTGGATGGGTCTGATGCGGTGTGGAGTGCCTTGGAGCTGGATAAAGATGTGGGCAAAGTGGCTGTCACTTGGTCCGATGCTTAGGATTCGAAACCCGTTCGATATCTTCGATTATCACGACCTATGAAAAAAACTACATGTCTATAATAATGTTTTTCTTTAGCTATCGTATCTATTATTTCTATCTTACTGAGTTGTTTTATCGAATCATTGCAATTGACGTTTAGGTTTGAAGAAAAGATAGAGATCATCGTAACGTGGGAACTCAACCGACTCGAACGGTTCGTGACATTTTAAATATGACGAGTTTTTTTTCCCAGAACTTCATCTTAATCAGTTACCAGTAACCGAAGAAAGTAATGACAACGAATCAAGGAGATTGTAAATAGTTTCAAAATTCTCGAGAAAACAAGGGTTTTTTTTTAAGTAAACAATACATTCATTTCAGTAACCCGAGCAAAAACATGATCAAAGTACTTCTTGGAAAATATTTCGGCCGAGACAAAAAAAAAAAAAACAAAGCAACCCGTTCTTAATCACTTTCAAACTAAATGGTTCACGAGTTAATAATAAAATTTAACATACGGGAAAACAAATAAACAAAATGTTAAGATTGGTCTTAGTATTTAATGTTGTCCACTACGTATCACTATCGGCCTTTAAAAAAAACTAATCCAATTAAAGCTTAGATTATCCAATCATATTAAGAGATTTTATAAATGTTCTTGAGTTTCCTTTTTATGATTTTAAGAGATTTTATATTTTGGGTTGGTGAATTCATAGATTTATGATGCATGTTATGCAAGACTTTGGTTCCGATTATGGAACCAAGATACATTGCTTGCTAGTCATTGAATTTGAACTCGTAAGCTCCATCTTGCTGGACAAATCACCGTGAAATTGATGAATTCATACATGTGAAGCATCGAAAATCCCCTCACAATCTAGAGAATTTCAGAGAGGTGAAGAAATTCTCAGTTCTCATGAGAAATCCGCGCCGCGGGAAACCCTAATTAGTCTCGTCGCTCTCGAATGCTTTCATGGAGAAGAGCATTTACACAATCCTCACCGTTGGTCGCTGGGAGTCACTGAATCACATGAACTATAAGTTCGCTTCACTCAGACCGATTCATGGAGTTCTAGCGTGGAAATTCCTCAAGTGGGTTATCAAACAGCCTGGTTTGGAACCCAATCACCGCACGCATATACTCGGTATTACTACTCATATACTCGTTAAAGCTAGATTATACGATCATGCTAAATCAATTCTGAAACATCTATCACTGAGAAATTCTGGGTCGAATTTTCTTTTTGGTGTTCTTATGGATACATACCCTGTTTGCAGCTCAAATCCAGCAGTTTTTGACCTTTTAATTAGGGTTTATTTGCGACAAGGAATGATTGGGCACGCTGTTAATACTTTTTCTTCCATGATCATTCGTGGGTTTAAGCCATCTGTTTATACTTGTAACATGATCATGGCTTCCATGGTGAAGCACTGTAGAGCTCACTTGGTTTGGTCTTTTTTTAAGGAAATGCTTATCAGTAGAGTTCGTCCAAATGTTTCGAGTTTTAATATATTGATGAATGTTCTATGTGTGCAAGGGAAGCTTAAGAAAGCTGTTCATACTTTAACAATGATGGAGAGGAATGGTTATGTTCCGACGATAGTTAGTTATAATACCTTGCTTAGTTGGTGCTGTAAGAAAGGAAGATTTAAATCTGCACTTAAGCTTATTCATCATATGGAAGGGAAGGGAATTCGGGCGGACGTGTGTACTTACAATATGCTTGTCGATAGTTTGTGTAGAAACAGTAGAAGTGCACAAGGGTATTTAGTTTTGAAGAAAATGAGGAAGAAGATGATAACTCCTAATGAAGTTTCTTACAATACTTTAATTAATGGCTTTGTCAAGGAGGGAAAGATTGGGGTTGCTACTCGGGTTTTTGATGAGATGACGGAGCTTAATCTTTCGCCAAATCTCATAACTTACAATATTCTCATTAATGGACACTGCATTGATGGTAATTTTGAAGAAGCTTTGAGAGTTTTGGATGTGATGGAAGCGAATGACGTGAGGCCTAATGAGGTTACGATTGGAACGTTTTTAAATGGACTGTACAAGGGTGCCAAATTTGACATGGCCAGAAATATTTTGGAGAGATTTAGAATCGATCGAACGTCTCTTAATTTTATCGCATATACTGTGATGATGGATGGCTTATGCAGAAATGGGTTGCTTGATGAAGCCTTTGAATTACTAAGTGAGATGTGTAAGGTTGGTGTTGATCCCGATATCATAACGTTTTCAGTGCTTATAAATGGATTCTGCAAAGCTAGGAATATTAAGAAGGCGAAGGAGATTATGTCTAAAATGTATAGAGCAGGACTCGTTCCGAACACTGTTATTTTCTCTACATTAGTATATAACTCTTGTAAGGCTGGAAACGTTTATGAAGCGATGAAGTTCTATGCTGCTATGAATCTGAGTGGGCAGCATGTTGACATATTCACATGTAATTTATTGGTCAATTCTCTTTGTGAAAATGGAAAACTAGTAGAAGCAGAGGAATTTGTGCATCACATAAGTAGGATCGGTCTTGCACTTAATTCTATTACATTTGATTGTATCATAAATGGATATGCAAATGTGGGAGATGGGTTAAGGGCGTTTTCAGTGTTTGATAAAATGATTAGTTGTGGTCATCACCCTAGTCCGTTCACCTACGGCAGTCTTTTGAAAGTGTTATGTAGGGGAAAGAATTTTCGGGAAGCAAGACAACTATTGAAGAAGCTTCATTGTATTCCATTGGGCGTGGATACTATATCGTACAACACGTTAATTGTTGAGATAAGTAAGTCGGGAAATTTGCTGGAAGCAGTTCTTCTATTTGATGAGATGATTCAGAATAATGTTCTCCCAGATAGTTATACATACACTAATATTCTGGCTGGTTTGATTAGAAACGGGAGATTGGTTTGTGCCATCGTGTTCTTGGCAAGACTCGTGCAAAAAGGAGTTCTATCATTGAATTCAATTGTCTACACCTGTTTGATTGATGGCCTTTTCAAGGCTGGCCAGTCGAAGGCTGCAGTATTTCTTTTGAAGGAAATGGAGGGAAAAGGCCTCTCGTTGGATTCAATTGCGCTTAATTCGATCATAGATGGATATTCAAGGATGGGAAAAGTGCTTAGTGTTCGTTCTCTCATTTCAACTATGAACAACACAAATGTAACGCCTAACTTGACTACGTTTAATATATTATTACATGCGTATTCCAGAGGACGGGATATAATGACGTGCTTTATGTTATATAAACGTATGAGGAGAAGTGGCTTTTTACCTGACAGATTAACATACCATTCTCTTATACTTGGACTTTGCAACCATGGTATGTTGGAACTTGGAATTAAGATGTTGAAAATGGTAACTGCAGAAGGTTCTACTATCGATGACGTGACATTTAATATGCTCATTAGGAAGTGTTGCGAAATCAATAAGCTGGATAAAGTCATCGATTTGACGAATAACATGGAAGTTTATCGAGTTACTCTCGATGCAGACACACAAAAAGCTATTACTGATGGACTTATTAGAAGGATGGTTTCCCAAAATTCGTTTGTTTTTATGCTTGAAATGCTTGAAAAGGGTTTCATCCCTACGTTTGGACAATATTGCACTCTGATGAAAGGAATGTGTCGAGTGGGCAACATACAAGGGGCGTTTGAATTGAAAGATAAGATGGTGGCACTTGGTGTTAGCTTGGATGATGCTGCAGAGTGTGCTATGGTTCGAGGGCTTGCACTTTGTGGGAAGATTGAAGAGGCAATGTGGATTCTTCGAAGCATGCTTCGGATGCAGAAAATCCCTACTACCAGCACGTTTACAACTTTGATGCACGTCTTATGCAAAAAAGGAAATTTTAAGGAGGCACAAAATTTGAAGAGCCTTATGGAGCATTATCATGTGAAGCTTGATGTAATTACTTACAATGTTCTCATTTCTGATTATTGTGCTAAAGGTGATGTTATAGCTGCACTCGATCTTTACGAAGAGATGAAACAGAAACGTCTCTGGCCAAATATGACCACCTACATAGTTTTAGTTGCTGCTATTAGTACCGAACAGTATGTTTCGAGGGGTGAAGTACTTCTCAAGGACTTGAATGATAGAGGATTAATTTCTGGGTATTCGGATGGGAAGTCCCAAAGTTCGTGCAGGAGTTTCGTAGTTGTGTTGGACAAACTGAACTCCTTGAGGTTCAATCAAGGAAATAAAGCCAAAAACAAACAAAAATACCAATGAAATGGATCGTGAGCGCAAGGAAAAATCTAGTGCTCGATGGGAGGGATGAGTATATCTACCCATTTTTGACCTATTGGTCCTAGTATCATTGGCGACTGAATGGCAGAGGATATAGAACTCAATATCGATCTGATACAAACAAGAGGCTAGCGCGCAATGACTTTAAGGTTAGGCTTGTCTTATGCTTTTTTTTTTTTGCCAAAAAAAAAAAAAACGGTAACCTTTTTGTATCTTTTGCTCGAGAACGTTTTTTTATCCGTGTACTGAAATGTCTTTTCATTTCCTCCAGGTGTATTGCATTCATGTGCTTGCTTGGCTAACGTGAAATTTGTACGATCGAACGTTTAATGGGAATATGCATAAGAGCAAATGGAACAAGGAGCCAAATAAGGCAGAATCAGCTGGTATTAGCTGCCAAGGCCTCTTTCATTTCTACTCTTGCTGTATCATTCTGCTCTTTGGTTGTTCTTTATGTTTCCTTGTTTCTTTGAGATTTAAGCTACAATTGCTGCCTTCTAAACCTTACCTTTTACACATTTTTTTTAATTTTTGTTTTGTGGCAGATGCTTCTCAACTATGGGTGTTGCGAACGAAGAAGCACAGAGGTATATTTATGGGATTATGTGGATACGTGAGTCTTCTCTTTAAAAGATCACGTGTTTGTGTTTTTAAGAAGATATCTTGCTGTTACGTGATACAAATCGTTCATAGTGAAAACCTGTCTGATACAAATCGTTCCTAAACGTCAAATTTTAAGTATTGGCATATAGCTGAAATGTTCCATTTCTCATGACTCCCCATCGTAGACTACCCCCGTAAGCCGATTGTGCTTTGCTAATGGTCATCTGCCTCCATCTACCAAGTGGAAAAGAACCAGGTCTCGTAACATTTGCAGCCATGGTGGACACCTTCAGACCGATCTCAACGATAACGATTAGGTACGTAGCCCTCATTGTGAGCATTTGGAATCTAACAAGAGAACGTTTGACTCGATTCAAATGTCAAAAGATTCACTTCCCCTCCCTAGCTTGTAGCCTTGAAGTTGCTCGAGCTCCTCATGAGTCAATGCATTGAGTAGCTCCAACACATCAGACAGGATACAAAAGAGGTCAGTGCTCCTTCGTTATGGTCTGAAATACTAGATGAATGCATCTCTCCAAATTATTGTTTATTATCATCTACTTTCAAATTGTTAACTCATTTATTTTCTTGATTTTCGTTTTACCAACACTTGTGAGGAACTTTTCTTTAGTTTTGATGAGTTTATCGGTTGAATAATCCATCTTGAAAATATTCTTCAATTCCTTCCATTGATACTTATGTCTCTAAAAGAAAGAGAACCTTGTTCAAAGCTAGAAAGTTTAGGTTGCAACAGAATGATAGCCATCCACACTGAATACGCTCATTTTAGAGAAGGATTGTAGCCTTTCTCTTCTTTTCTAATGTAAAAGATGGGGAGAGTTGAGACATATTTGATTAGGGGTTATTCAAACTCCAAACTTACGGCCAGTAGATATTGTTCTCTTTGGCCTTTCCCTTTTCGGGCTTCCCCTCAAGGTTTTTAAAACGTGTCTACTAGGGAGAGGTTTTCATACTTTTATAAAAAATGCTTCGTTCTCCTTTGGGACCCAACATCCTCGCTGGCACTCGCTCTCTTCTCTAATTGATGTGGGACCCCCCAATCCACCTCCCTTCGAGACCCAGCGTCTTTGCTGGCACATTGCCTCGTGTTCACCCCCTTTGGGGCTCAGCCTCCTTGTTGGCACATCACCCGATGTCTGGCTCTGATACCATTTGTAACTGTCCAAGCCCATCGTTAGCAGATATTGTTCTCTTTGGGCTTTCCCTTTCGGGCTTCTTCTCAAGGTTTTTAACACGTATATGCTAGGGAGAGGTTTCCACTTTATAAAAAATGCTTCGTTTTCCTCCTCAACTATGTGAAATCGAAATCTCACCTTTATAGTTTAGTTGCACTCACTATTTGATGTTTTCTTTTGATATGGATGGATCACAGAAGGTAAGGAATTAGCCTATGAATACAAAAATGTGTTTCTCGCCTATTTGTATTCTGATTTTGTAAAATGACTATTTCTTCGTAGGAAGTATATTGAATTTGATTGAAATTTTGAGCCATCTATCAAAGTCCATTATCTCTCACAATATGCTGGCAAATTTTCAACTTATTTTTTACTGATGAGCACCACCAAAAAATGCCTCTCAAATTTGTGTATATGTTTTTAATATGGATCTTCTTCTATTTTTAATTGAATAAGTTACAAATTTTTTTAGTATCCGATCAATTGAAAGGAACAATGGTACATTTTTGCTTATAGTGATTACCCTCTTGGTGAAGAAGTTTATGTTGGTTCAATATATTTGTTAAAATGCTCGAATATACCGTAAGACAATTTGTGAGATCCCACATCGGTTGGAGAGAGGAATGAGTGCCAGCGATAACGCTGGGTCCCAAAAGAGGGTGTATTATGAGATCTCACATCGACTGGAAGGGGGAACGAGTGTCAGCGAAGACGCTGGGTTCCAAAAGAGGGTGGATTGTGAGATCCCATATCGATTGAAGAGGAGAATGAAGCATTCTTTATATGAGTGAGGAAACCTCTCCCTAGCAGACATGTTTTAAAAACTTTGAGGGGAAGCTCGAAAGGGAAAACCCAAAGAGGACAATGTTTGTTAGCGGTGGGCTTAGGCTGTTACAACAGTTTTCATGACCTTTGATTGAAATGGGGTTGAACTGTAGCCATTTGAAGAAAATTTCCCTTTTTGATAAAACTCCTCTATCGCCCTTGTGACACCATCCTGCCGAACTTTACTTTCTTTTCAGTCTTCTTTTGGAAGCTTGCTTTAGTTGTTGACATCTAAGCTTACACTGTTGTACGATTAGTTAATATTTTGTAAACAATATTGAAGAAAAGACACTAAAAAACAGTACATGAATTTTGGAGCTGAGGTTTTTCTAATTACTGATACATTTTCAGGGAGCTTTTCTATTCCGTGAGGGGCAAGCTACAAATAAAGGAGAGTAAAACACATGGATAATGCTAAATGGAGTAACTGAGGTGAGCTGTCTTCTTATCTCAAATGTTCTCTTTTGAAAAATATCTAGTAAGGGTTTATTTGGACCGAAAGAGAAGTTGAGCGGAACCTTGTCGGAATATTGGGTTGCCTAAATTGTCAGGGGTCTTATTTGTTATTTCTTTTGAGGAACGGATCTTAGCCAATTATTGGCTTAGACTTTCGCTAGAAAACCAATAGGTGCACGTAGGTGACTTAGGTGGGTTCTCCCCTATTTTCGGGCTACTAAACTTGGGTGGGTCTAAACACGAAAAATGAGCCATGCAAGAGACCGTTAGGTGGAGCCTTGTCGGAACATTGGGTTGCCTAACTTGTCAAATGATACTATGTGGGGTCTTATTTGTTATTTATTTTGAGGAACGGATCTTAGCCAATAATCGGCTTAGACTTTCGTTAGAGCACCAGTAGGCGCGCATAGGTGGGTTCTCCCCTATTTTCGGGTTGCTAAACTTGGGTGGGTCTAAACACGAAAAATGAGCCATGCAAGAGACCGTTAAGTGGAGCCTTGTCGGAACATTGGGTTTGCCTAAATTGTCAGATGGTACTATGGTGGGGTCTTATTTGTTATTTCTTTTGAAGAACGGATCTTAGCTAATTACCGGCTTAAACTTTTGCTAGAGCACCTCTAGGCGCATAGATGGATTCTCCCCTATTTTCAAGCTGCTAAACTTGGGTGGTTAAATGAGTCATGCAAGAGACCGTGAAGCAGAGACTTGTCAGAACATTGGGTTGCCTAACTTGTCAGATGATGCTATGTGAGGTCTTATTTGTTATTTCTTTTGAGGAACGAATCTTAACCAATTATCGGCTTAGACTTTCGCTAGAGCACCAGTAGGCGCACGTAGGTGGGTTCTACCCTATTTTCAAGTTGCTAAACTTGGGTAGGTCTAAGCACGAAAAATGAGTCATGCAAGATACCATTAAGTGAAGCCTTGTTTGGTGTGAACCATCCACTATCTGTAAATTCGGTGGTTTTTTTGTCAAGTTTTTTTCTTTGTTTGACCATGGGAGCTTGAAGACATTTTAGTTTTGTTTTGGTTTTTTAAGTGGATTCACTTACCTGAGTGTTTACGTAAACCTCTTGTATTTTGTTTCTAGCTTGATATGGACTCTGGACCTGAGATTGTCTCGTAGGCAAAACTAAAGAAAGGACAAAATTTCTAAAAAGTGACATTTCATGAGATTACAATTAGTTTGAGGGACAAATATGTAAATTCAAAACTGAGTCATCGAAGAATTTGACAAATTAACCCTAAATGAACGAACAATCCGACACAAAAGAGGAGAGTTATTTTGTGGAGCTTTAAGCTCAATTTTTTAACGGTGATTGTTTCAATTATTATTATTTTTTTATCTTGATCTACACAAGAGTAAAACTCGTCTTTAATATATATATTTTTTAAATATTAAAATATGGGTTGAAAATGGTAAACAATCAACATTAATTCTATCATAAAATAAATGGTTAATATCAATATTTTAAAAAAATTAAACTTATTGAAAAAAAATGTAAAATGCAAATTATCAATTTACATAAGATTTATATTTATAAATTTTTTTAAATATAAAAATCATGAATATTTTAATTTTAAAATATAAAATATTAACTTTTTGAGTTTTTTAACCTTTAAGGGCGAATTTGAGAAATTGGCTATCGTGAGCGTCAAACGTTAAACGGCGTACTTTAGCAAATGACAAAGTCATTCCAAGAAGATGACGAGGGAAACACTGCCAAGATTTCCACGCGCGATTCCAGATTAGGGTTTCTCTCTCTCTCTCTTTCTCTCTCTCTCTCCCCTCTTTGTGTGTTCTTCTTCTTTTCTTCTGCACTTGTTCCGTAATTGGGGCTTTGATATCTGAGTTCTATCTTGTCTTGCTTACTTTTAAATTCATCTCGTAAGTGCTTTAATCGACTTTTTGATGTTTCCTACATTCGATTTCTGAATTTGAATGAATCGCTAGAGGAGGTCGTTGAAGAAGGTAGAAATGGATGAAGGAGAGGGAGGACTTGGTGTGGGTGCGGATCAGATTGATCAGTTTCATCGGAACGAGGCGATTTCTGCCGTTGCTGATGATGGTTTCTTAGGCGAAGATGAGGATGAATATGAGGACTTGTACAACGATGTTAACGTTGGGGAGGGGTTTCTTCAGTCGTTGAGGAAAAACGATGATTTGGGATTCAAGAGCGAGGAGGAGCCCAAGATGGAGCCTCCTGCAGCTGTACCACCCACTTCCGGTGCTTCGATACCTGGTTTTGGCGGAGGTACGACTGATGTTCCTGGTTTAGGAGATGGTGGGCACAGTGTTGCGGAAAGAGTAACTGAGGGTTACAATCAGATTCCGGATTTAAGAGCAAATGAGATGGCTATCAGAGTTGGGGCGGGATCGGGGCCACCTATAGGTGGCGGAGGTGGGATTAGGGTTGAATTAGGACAGGGGAGTAAAACCAATGAGTTGGAGGAGCGAAGTAGTAATAATGTTGCTGCACATCAGGCTCCGCAACAGCAACAGCCACAGCCACAGCAACAGCTACAGCCACCGGCACAGCCACAGCCACAGCAACAGACACAGCACCACCACCAAGCGCAGCAGGGCGGAGTTTTAGGAAACCCAGTGAGCGTAGAAAATGAAGGCTTGCTAAGGCAAGGTGGTGGCGTAAATGTAAATGGGGTTGGTGGAAATGGGTTCGGTAATGTGGGGAGTGCAGGTGGAGGGGGAGGTGGAGGTGGAGGTGGAACCATTTTGTTTGTTGGGGATTTACATTGGTGGACTACAGATGCGGAGCTGGAGGTGGAACTCTGTAAGTATGGTCCGTTGAAGGAGGTTAAGTTTTTTGACGAGAAAGCCAGTGGGAAATCAAAAGGCTACTGCCAGGTTGAGTTTTATGATCCTTCTGCTGCCACGGCTTGCAAGGAGGGAATGAACGGGCATATGTTTAATGGACGGCCGTGTGTTGTTGCATATGCATCACCATTTAGTGTGAAGAGAATGGGAGAAGCCCAAGTGAACAGGAACCAACAGATGGCCCAAGCTACTAATCCTCAAGCAAGGAGAGGTCCTAATGATACTGTAGGTAAAATGGGTGGAAGTAGCATTGCGACGGGTGGTAATTATCAAGGTGGGGATAATAACAGAGGTTCTGGGAGAGGTAATTGGGGAAGAGGTAATGCACATGGAATGGGAGGTCGAGGGCCTGCTGGCCCAATGAGGAATAGGGGTGGTGGGATGGGTGGCAGAGGTATAATGGGAAATGGTGGAAATGGTTTTGGTCAAGGAATGGGTGCCACCCCTCCTTTGTTGCATCCGCAGTCAATGATGGGTCAAGGTTTTGATCCATCTTTTGGTGCACCCATGGGAAGAATGGGCACATATGGTGGTTTTCCTGGAGCTCCGGCTCCCCCTTTCTCTGGAATTTTATCATCCTTTCCCCCTGTTGGGGGTGTTGGCCTTCCTGGAGTAGCTCCTCATGTGAACCCAGCATTTTTTGGAAGAGGTATGCCTATGAATGGAATGGGGATGATGCCAACATCGGGTGTTGATGGGCCTAATATGGGAATGTGGTCTGACCCTAGTATGGGGGGATGGGGCAGTGAAGAGCATGGTGGAGGGAGAGCTGGCGAATCTAGTTATGGAGAAGAAGCTGGGTCTGACCAGCAATATGGTGAAGGTAGTCATGAAAGAGGAGCCTGGGCAAATTCTGCAAAGGAGAAAGATAGAGGATCCGAAAGGGACTGGTCACAGTCTTCTGATAGAAGGTATCGAGATGATAGAGAGAGATCCAAAGAAAAGGATCTGGGGCCTGATCATGATTGGCCAGATAGAAGGCCACGTGATGATAGAGACATAGGGCGTGAAAGGGACAAGGATAGGGATCGGGATCGGGATAAGGAACGATCTCGAGATTATGAGCGGGGCCATCATGATCGTGATCGTGACCGTGACAGGGATCGTGACCGTGATAGGTACAAGGAAGATAGGGACAGATATTCTGATCATCATAGGTACAGAGACCGGGAGCCAGAGCATGACGAGGATTGGGAAAGGGGACGGTCGTCAAGGACTCATAGCAAGTCCCGATTACCACAAGAAGAAGAAAATCGTTCTAGAACAAGGGATGCTGATTATGGGAAGAGGCGGAGGCTTACTTCTGAGTAGCTGAATAATTCAGCATACATGCTTTAATGTTTAAACTATATAGAGTATGGCTTTCCATGTTCATTTGGGTTCTCTCTTCGAAGTTCTGGGCTCTTTGATTCATCATTGCTCTTTTGCCTATGCTGTTTATTGTCTGAACCTCGGCGTATGTCTCTCTACCTACAGGAGCATGGTCTGATTTTTTGCAAAAAAATGTAAGTTCATACAATCCTTTTCCGTTTCCCAAATTTCCAAAATTAAATTCTGGTCGATTTGTTGGCGCTTCGTTTTGTATACTAGGTATGATCATGCTAATTAACGAAGTTGTTCAAAACTGCATTCCTTTAGAAATGGATGTTTGCTCTATTAATGCTCTAATGAAATTTCCTATTGTTGCAGCTATAGTAGGTTTTTGGTTCTTAAAACTAATACCATTGTTGACTTTATTGCCATATTTATACCTTCTATTGTTTTACGGACCTCATTTTTCACTATGTTTACATTTCCATTTGATAATTATCAAGTCTAGCATTTCTTTATAATTAAATGGGATTTTTTTCTCTTCTTTCGCCTTTGAGGATATAGGCCGATGATGTTGTTTCCCTTTAAGATCTGTGGGGCACTAATGATTCTCTCTATCAAGTTGTTGACATTTATTTTGATGATTTCTCTCTCATCATATATTTTGCAAGTAAATGAGATTTTTTTTCCCACCAATTTGAAAGCAGCTTCTTTTGAAGATAATGAATCTCTTTCAACAAGATGTTGGTTTGCTTAAGTTAGCATTTATTTTGTTGGTTCACATTTCAAAGAGTTGCGTTAGTTCCAATTTTATTGAAATAAGCCTTTTTTGTCTTTGTTTGAGGTAGTTTTCTTTGAAGAATTATGAGGATTTTATGGTTCTTTCTCAATAAGGTGTTGGATTGTTTAAGTCAACATTTGTTGCGTTAGTTCCAATTTTAAAAGGTTTTCTTGGGAGAAGCCTATTTTCATCCTTCATTTATTCTAATTGCTTAGGGGCGTCCAAGATTTTTTCCATTTTCAAGATAACCTTAATTTCAGCCTTTTGGGGTCTATAGGCAGTACACTGGGTGGTGTGCTAGCGAGGACGCTGAACTCGGAAGGGGGTAGATATCGAGCGATGTGCCAGCGAAGACGCTGAACTCTAAAGGGGGTAGATATCGAGCAATGTTCCAGCAAAAAGATGCTGAACTCTAAAGGGGGTGGACACCGAGCGGTGTGCCAGCGAAGACGCTTAACTCTGAAGGGGGTGGACACCAAGCGGTGTGCCAGTAAAAACATTGAGCCCCGAAGGGGGTGGACTGTGAGATCCCACATCGATTGGAGAGGGGAATGAGTGCCAGCGAGGATGCTAGGCCCCGAAGGGAGGTG
Organism: Cucurbita maxima; assembly: GCF_002738345.1. Classification (NCBI taxonomy): domain Eukaryota; kingdom Viridiplantae; phylum Streptophyta; class Magnoliopsida; order Cucurbitales; family Cucurbitaceae; genus Cucurbita; species Cucurbita maxima. Next base: position 1,996,182 of record NW_019272019.1, read on the forward strand.
AATTGTGAGATACCACATCGGTTGGAGAGGGGAACTAAGCATTGCTTATAAGGGTGTGGAAACCTCTCCCTAGCAAACAAATTTTAAAAACCTTGAGGGGAAGTCCGAAAGGGAAAGCCCAAAGAAGATAATATCTATTAGTAGTGGGCTTGAGCCGTTACACCACTCCTCAAGTTTGTTTGGTTCTCATTAATGTGCATGAGCAAGAAGATTATAATCATTTCTAAGTTCTTGATTTTGTATTATCTTTCTTGTATCTTCACCCCCTTTGGGAGTTTGAAACCCTTGAACATTTTTCCTTTTCATTATATAGAAGTTGTTTCCGGACACTGACATTTTCATTTTCTTTAAATAATAATAAAAAAAAAAAAATTAGGACACAGACATGGTTAGGAACGTAGGACTCTTCTATTAGAAGTTCTGAATTATATTTTAATTTTTCATACATTTGAATGATTATTACACAAAGTATGTTTTACTTTGTGATATTTTGTTTTAAAAGATTGGAAGAAGTTAAAAGGTTAGTATAGTTTTGTTCCAAAAAGTTCATTGTTATCCTTGTTTCTGATTTTATCTCTGAAGTTGTAGAAGTGTTAGATTAGTTTCCCTACTTCTAATAAGATCTAATCTGTTTTTACTGTTTAAAGCTGAGTTAGGAATAAATGCAAGATTAAAGGAAAATTAATTAATGGCCAAAATGAGGGTTTCAACAGTTCAATTGAAGGAAATATTTTAGAATACTCTAGTGGAAAGAAAAGAAAGAAGGTATGAGGTTTCCAAATATGACACCGTCCTGAGGTTTGCAGATACTTCGATTATCAGGACTTCCAACAATCGGTTGGAGACAAAATCATGTCCACATCTACAAGAAGGAAAATGGAGGATGGTTATATCTTCTTTTGCCTTTCTGATATCTCTGAGGTGAGCTTGAGTAATGATGACAGTTCGGACAATGACTGTGATTATGATTAGGTTGGAAATAAAAGGAAAGAAGATGTGGAACAGACCTTTTGGTTGGATGGGACTTGGTTACATTACTTGATCCTTCTAGTTCGGGAAAAGAGTTTACCTCTGCAAAAAAAAAAAAAAAAAAAAAAAAAGAAGANGTCAAAGCCTCTATAGATAAGGAAGATTCGAAGAGGGTTAAGGAAGAAGGAAAATGGAGGATTATTATATCTTCTTTTGCATTCCTGATATCTCTGAGGTGAGCTTTAATAGTGATGACAGTTGGGACAACAACTATGATTATGATTAGCTTGGAAATCACAAAAAAAAAAAAAAAAAAAAAAAAAAAAAAAAAAGGGAAGAGGAAANTTTTGTTCGGATGGGGTAAACCGTACTCGATCCTTGTAGTTCGGGAAAGAGTTTACTTCTGCAACAAAAGGAAAGTTGTTTTCTGTTTCAGATTATTTGGCTAAAGAAGATGTCCAAGCTTCTAAAGAAGATTTGAATAGGGTTAAGGAAGCTTTAGGGGGGGAAGATAGTGCAGAGTTTGCAAAGATCAGTTTTGTTCCTCTCCGAGGCTGAAGGAAAGTTAAAAAAAAATCAGCCCAAACAGGTAAGAAAGAAAAAACTTGAGCGGCAAAAAGGAAGGGAAAAGAAGTATGCTTTAGGAGGATCAAGATTCTTTTAAGCTAAAAAGTCTGACATGGTTATTTTCGTTTTTTGAGGATGTTTGGAATGACTTTTTAAGTGTTTAGTTTCGAAGCACTTAGAAAATAAATCCGAACCCGGCTCTTTCTCTCGATTTTAGATGTTTTTATGTCTCATCTACTCTGAGTTGCCATGATCTACATGTTTTGTTTTCTCTTTATATTGGCATACTAATTATCAATAGGCGAGGCATGCCATTAACGTTGTTTCTGATTGGAAGTACCCTCTCATTTTCTGTTGTTTTGTAGCTTAAACGACATTCGATACCGTGGATTTCATTCAGTGGAACAGCAGTTGGTTCGGTGACAACATGAACCTTTAAATTCGCGTCTGCATAGAGAGAACTCCCATGCATGGCAATACCTTCTCACTCTATTAATTTGATAAAGAAACTTCTTGGTTTAGAACTTCTCGCGTTTCTTTTGAATGATGTTTCTTGACTTCTTGGCACTTGATGACTTTGATATTCTTGTTTTAATGGCTAAATACTGTTCGAGTCTAGACATGTCTATATGTTTTCAGACATGTAAATGGCTTACTATGTTGTTAGAGTATCGTAGCCTCGAGGATGTTGTGTTGTGCGTTATTCTGTTTTATGAGTTGTTGTATCATATATTCACACACCTCTTTCCAACCCTTTTTTTCCTTTGGGTTTCCTTGATTCCACACCTTAGTCATTCTATTGTCAAGTGTGGAGCTAAGCATTCTTTTAGAGGTTGTATGTACTCATACTTGTTTGTACCTTTTACCAATTGATAGATGTAGTTCTCTGAGGTTGTTTGGCCTCATTCTTGTATGTATGTACCTGTTACCAATTGACTAGATGTAGCTTCATTCAAAGGTTGTATTATGTATGTAAATTCTTGACTAGATGTAGTTTCAGAGGTTGTATATACCCATTACTGTGTATGAATCTGTTGTTTGTTGTTTGTTGTTTGTTTTATAAGAGACAATTTTATTAAATTTACAGAAGGTTGTATAATCTATAGTGTTTATAGAAGAACTTCTCAATTTGCAATAACCATAGGAAGTGATTATTAGACCGTTTGTATTAAGATAAAGCCTGGTTAACAACATTGTCGAAAAGTTGTGTAGTTATATGTTTTTTCTACAAATATTCTTTGATTTCTTTCATTTACATTTATAGAAGGGTTAATTTGCAATGAGGGAGGTATATCGGTAGGGAGTGAATATTAGACAGTTTGTATCAAGTTATAGCTTGGTAAACAACATTGTCGAAAAGTTGGGTAGGTTTGTGTCTTTTCTGTAAATATTCTTTGATTTCTTTCTTTCCACAGATTCCTAAAGAGAGAGCAGGACGAGATTTTTCTATTATAGGACTTTTGCATTTTTGAAAGGTGGTACGTTAAGACCATATCCAAAAGTTTCTTTACTTCTCTAGGAAATGTGAGATGTTATTCGAATATATTGAGAATTACTATCCATAAATTTCGAGTATATGTGCATTGTACATTTTGGAAGAAAATAGTCGAATGCTTTCTCTCTAGGATCACTTTTTCTTTGAACACTCTCAATTGATCAATATAGATATATATTCTAGTGATCCATGAGCGTTGTGAAATGGCTTCCAAAGATTCGACTCGAACTAGAGATTCATCAAAACTTTTGTGTTTGGTGTAACGTCTTTCCACTTTCATTTTATTTTTGAGGTGTTCGTCATATTTGCTACCTTTGTATGGGTAAATGTTCTTTATTACATTCCTCAAATCGGTCTCTTGGGTGTGTTGGTTAGCTATTTAATTCTTTACCACATGCATATAACGGCAAAATGTATATACAACAAAAATAATTATTTTGATCATTATTGTCAAAACGAGCGAGTTCAGCAGTAATAGATACGTAACGTACTTTCTTCGAAGAAGACTTTCTGATAAAAATAGTATTTTGGCTTGTTCTAAAGTCCAAATAGAAAATAGTTGAAAATGTGTCGAAGCCTATATATTTTAGTATTGGATAATCATCGAGGAGGATCACCCTCCTTAAATTGTTGAGAAATTGTTAATTGTCTGTTCACTCGAGATGAGAAGTAGCTTTTAAGAGTACGAGGATGAAATGGTGCCTAACCTTAATACGAGTACCTAACCTAAATACGAGTACGAAGGAATTGGCTTAAATAAATTACCAAATAAGCCCGACTTAAGGTTATTAATGAAAATGTAAAATTAAAAATTTACTTAACTTTCCTTAATCGATGTTCATTACGTTCGTATTTAATTTAAATAATGTTAATAACGGAATTAAAATTATATATAGATATATAGATATATATATATTTTTTTTTGTTCTTTTTAAGGGAAAGAGGTAATCCTCATCCTCATCATTGAGTGTTCATCCAAATGAGAGCATAATAAAATGACAGTTAAACCCAGCGCAAGTTAGCAATGAAGTTGAAGAACCGAAATTTCCAGTATATCCACTCGCGTTTTCCAGATTAGGGTTTCTCTCTCTCTCTCTCTATCTATCTATCTCTTGTTTTCTCTATTCCTTTTGCACTTATTCCGCTTTGAAAGATCTTTGAACTCTTATGTGCTTTTGCGCACTTGACTTTGTGATTGTTACTTGCATTTAAATTATACTTTTGAATGAATAGCAAAAATCCATTAGTTGGGGAAGTCGAGGAAGCTTAGAAATGGATGAAGGTGCGGGAGGGTTTGGGGAGGGTATGGATCGTATAGACCAGTTCCATAGAAATGAGGCAATTTCTGCTGTTGCTGATGAGGGTTTCTTAGGCGAAGATGAAGATGAATACGAGGACCTGTACAACGATGTTAATGTTGGGGAGGGATTTCTTCAATCTTTGAGGAAAAACGATGATTTAGGATATAAGAAGGAGGAGGAGCTGAAGATCGAGTCTGGTTCAGCTACAGCACCCAACTTGGGTGCTTTGGTGCCTGGTGTTGTCGGTGCTGCTTCGGCTGAAGTTGCTGGTGGTCCGAGGGCTTCGGACCGAGTACCGCCGAGTTACAACCAGATTCCAGATGTAAGAACGAATGAGATGGCTACTAGAGGAGGGGCGCCGGTGGGCGGTGGAGGTGGTGGAGGTGGAATTAGGGTTGAATTGGGGCAAGGGAGTAAATTCAATGAAGTAGAGGAGAGTAGTAATAACGTAGTTGGGCATCCAGGTCCTCAACAGCATCATCACCAGCCTCCTCATGGAGGAGTTTTAGCAAATACAGGGAATGTAGAAAATGAAGGCTTGCTTAGGCAAGGTGGTGGTGTGAATGTGAATGGGTTTGGTAACGTCGGGAATGGCGGGGGAGGTGGTGGGGGGACGATTTTGTTTGTTGGTGATTTACATTGGTGGACTACAGATGAGGAGCTAGAGGTGGAACTCTGCAAGTATGGTCCGGTGAAAGAGGTCAAGTTCTTCGACGAAAAAGCTAGTGGGAAGTCGAAAGGGTATTGTCAAGTTGAATTTTATGATCCATCTGCTGCTACAGCCTGCAAGGAAGGAATGAATGGGCATATTTTTAATGGACGGCCATGCGTTGTTGCCTATGCATCACCATTTAGTGTTAAGAGGATGGGAGAAGCCCAAGTAAATAGGAACCAACCGATGGCGCAATCTACTAACGCTCAAGCAAGGAGAGGTGCCAATGATGCTGCAGGTAAAATGGTTGGAAGTAACATTGCAACGGGTGGTAATTATCAAGGTGGTGGTGATAGCAATAGAGGTTCTGGGAGAGGTAGTTGGGGGAGAGGTAATGTTCATGGAATGGGAGGTAGAGGACCAGCTGGGGCAATGAGGAACAGGGGAGGTGGGATGGGGGGCAGAGGTATAATGGGGAATGGTGGAAATGGATTTGGCCAAGGAATTGGTGCCGCCCCTCCATTGTTGCATCCGCAGTCGATGATGGGTCAAGGTTTCGATCCAGCTTTTGGTGCACCCATGGGAAGAATGGGCACATATGGTGGTTTTCCTGGTGCTCCCACGCCCCCTTTCTCTGGAATTTTATCTTCATTTCCACCTGTTGGGGGTGTTGGCCTTCCTGGAGTAGCTCCTCATGTGAACCCAGCATTTTTCGGTAGAGGTATGCATATGGGTGGAATGGGGATGATGCCAAGTTCGGGTGTCGATGGGGGGCCTAATATGGGGATGTGGTCTGATCCTAGTATGGGTGGATGGGGCATGGAAGAACATGGTGGAGGGAGAGCTGGAGAGTCTAGTTATGGAGAAGAAGCTGGGTCTGACCAACAATATGGTGAAGGCAGTCACGATAAAGGCGGGTGGGCAAGTTCTGCTAAGGAGAAAGATAAAGGCTCCGAAAGGGATTGGTCACAATCTTCTGATAGAAGGTATCGAGACGATAGAGATGTTGGATATGATAGAGAGAGGTCTAAAGAAAAAGATCCAGCTCCTGACCATGATTGGCCAGATAGAAGGCCACGTGATGATAGAGATATAGGTCGAGAGAGAGATAAGGATCGTGATCGCAATAGGGAACGTTCTCGAGATTATGAGCGTGGCCATGATCGCGACCGTGATAGAGATCGTGATCGTGACCGTGATCGAGATAGGCACAAGGAAGATCGGGACAAATATATGGATCATCATAGGTATAGGGACCGTGCACCCGAGCATGAAGATGAGTGGGAAAGGGGGCGGTCATCAAGGACTCATAGCAAGTCTCGACTGTCACAAGAAGAAGAAAGTCGTTCTAGATCTAGGGATGCTGATTATGGGAAAAGACGGCGTCTAACTTCTGAGTAGTTAAATCATTACAAATGCATACTTAAAACTATTTAGACTTTGGCTTTCCATGTTCGTTTGGATTCTCTCTTCGATGTTTTCGGCTCGTTGATTCGCTAATTGCCCATTTCCTTTGCCATCGCTTCTCTGACACTGAATTCCACTGGTTACTTCTTACAACAGGAGCATGTCAAGATTTTCTAGAGAAGACAAAAAAAAGCAGTAAGTTAACACAATACCCTTTCTTTCTCTAACTTTTTAAATTAAACACTAGCAAAATGGAACGTTCTTTCTGGTATCTACCGTAGTTTAATATGATCGTGCAACTAAGGAATTGTTTTAAATTGGTTCTCTTTAGAAATGGTTCTATTTACTTGTAGTTTCTTTGTTTATGGAATCAATACCATATCATGCTGATATTTTCACCGTAACCCCTGTTGTCGATCGCCACACAGATTTTGCATTTCGATTGACATTTATTTAGCTAAGCATCTGTATAGACATGGTACAGAACATTGTTTTTGTTTTTCATGCTACTCTAGCCTCAAAATGTTATTATTACTGATAGAAATCTCTAGCATTAACATGTTGCTGATTGGAAGAATCCCTTGTTTTCCTTTGTTTCGTCGTACCTATAACGACGTCTAATACTAAGGCGTTGATCTAATGGTACGACAGTTGGCTTCGGAGATGGCAGCGAGATCCCTTTAACTTTGTGCAGAGAACCTACCCCAGGCATGGCAGCAGCTATTTGCTCTACTAATTTGATAGTGAAACTCTTGGTTTAAACTCTCTCACGTTTCTTTTGGATTATGTTTCTTGAGACTTGGCACTTGATGATGAAACTGATGTTCTTAGATGTAATGGCTAAACTATTGCTGAAGTCCCTTCTGTCTTGATGTTGTTTTTGACATGTAATGGCTTACTATGTTGTTTTTAGAGTAAATATCTTAGACCACACGATATCGTGTTCGTAAATTATTCTGTTTTATGAGCTGTTGTATCATATGTTTGCCCCTCTTTTTACGTTATCACGCCTCAGCCTGCTCACTTACGAAGATGTAGAGCTAATGATTCTTTGAAAGCTGTTGTTTCAACCTTCAGAAGTCGTTCGTACTGTATTTTAGACCACACGATATCGTGTTCATAAATTATTCTGTTTTTTGAGTTGTTGTATCATATGTTTGCCCCTCTTCTTACATTATCACACCTCGGCCTGTTCGATTACGAGGATGTAGAGCTAACAATTCTTTGAAAGTTGTTGTTTCAAACCTTCAGAGGTCGTTCGTACTCGACTCGATACACTTGTATGCATGTACTTCTTGACTTGATGTGGTTATGGATGTCAATCAGTACATGAAGAGCTGTTTCATAGTCTGTTGTTACTTTTGGTCATGTTTTTGTTTACTTTTCCAGACCTTGAGAATTTGATTCCATCTTTTGATCTTTCTATACTTAATGCAACTTGTTGATCGAAACACTTGAATTCCCTCTTGGATTCACTTTTAAAGACGGGTTACGAACGTTTTTCTACACGTTTCAAAACTCTTTTGGAGTGAAAATCCATTGGAATGTCGAATGTAAATTGAGACTTGCATGAATGTGACGATGATCGAGTTTCAATTTGTATTTTATATCAAGTCACACCATTTCTCGATTTCAATTTTTGTTTGAATAGAATATAGCTAAACCTATTAGATTTTGTGGAATTCTGGTAGTTTACTATGAATACTCGTCGGGTATAAGTGGAAAGAAAATTATTTTTCGTCCTCGTATCCTAAAGGCACGGTAGCTAAAATCGTAAATATTCTCAATTTTTAGGCATTTTTTTCATTGATGTGTTAAAAATGAACGGATGTTATGAATTTTTCGGGATTGAATTGGTCGAAGCTATAATATCTTAATCAATTTAGTTATGTTCGGGTTGGAAATAGTCTAATAGTTAAAGGGGAGTTAGTACATTTTTAAAATTTTTAAATCTAGAAAAATATAGAAATTTCTTTAGAATATTGAACGAAAATTGAGACTCAAACAATATGGTAATAAGTCGGAGTCGAAATTGAGATAAAGCACTGTCAATAGAGATGTATGTGGAGCAGGACAAGACAAGGTAGGAACGGAAAAGCCTTTGTTAAAAAAATGTAGAACATCCTAATAATTCAATAAATATTTGATAAGCAAAAAATATAGTATATTGTTAACGTAATTTCTACGAACTCAAATTTCAATATTATAATAGTATTCTAGTTATATATTATATAAAGTGAGCTGGGTAGGTCCGGAGAGAGCGGAGATGGAGATGAAGAATATAATTCTCGTCCTCGACTTGTTTAGCTAATAAGGAGAAATCTCTTTCTGCTCTATCCCTCATTCCCTGTTTAAACACGGATTCTCTATCTTGTTGGGAGCTAGAAGACTTACCAGTTAAATGGATATTTCTTAATTTCACACTATTCCACGTCACCTCCGCACGTGTTTTTGTTATAAATGGGGAAGTTCAAGAGTGTATGTTAGTTTTCCTCAAATTTAGGAGTAAAAATTAATTTAGGAACTTATAAAATAATTTAGAAAAATTTAAACTCAGTACAGACCTTGGTTCGATTCTCGATTGATGCATGTTCTTCGCTTTTTTTCCTTTTGATATATATAGTGATAATATTACACTACCATTATTCTAACTTGGGATGATAACACCAGGTTACCGACATGTTGTAATTACGGGTCACTAACTTGAGTTGATCTAAAAGACTTTCTCATACTATGTCATTAACAATCGTGGGTAACCCCAGATCGGCTGCCCCTGACCTAATAAGAACCATTATTCCAGGTTACCGACATGTTGTAATTACGGGTTACTAACTTGAGTTGATTTAAAAGACTTTCTCATACTATGTCATTAACAATCGTGGGTAACCCCAGATCGGCTGCCCCTGACCTAATAAGAACCATTATTCCAGGTTACCGACATGTTGTAATTACGGGTCACTAACTTGAGTTGATTTAAAAGACTTTCTCATACTATGTCATTAACAATCGTGGGTAACCCCAGATCGGCTGCCCCTGACCTAATAAGAACCATTATTCTTATGACCAAACAAAGACCAGCTTACTTACTCCTCAGCGAGAGTTCCACGATCCCGACCATAAACTTGTTGGAGTAAACTTTGTGTTGTATCCTTCTTAATCATTATTATTTTTTTTTATTATTATTTTTTTTTCCTTTTAAAATTTATTCTCTCTGCATTTCCTTTCCTTTAAATTTGAAGTTTCTTCGGGAATCGCGTTGGGTCGTGGTGGGGTTGATCATTTTTTTCCCCTTCCTTTCTGGGCTTTAGCGCCCTGAGGCCACTGAAATCCATGCTCGTCGGTATTCAATGGACCCGTCGTCTGTGCACAAAGCTCCTCCAGTTGAAGAAGATGAGTGGGGTAATCTTTGTTCTTTGATTCTTGAATCTCTTTTCTCCTATCGGAAATGGAATTTGTTCTTCCATTGAGTTACCGTGGATTGAAAATTTTGGAATCTGCGATGGAATTTCGGGAATGTGTTTATGAACCCTAATGTTGAATGGTAGGTTTGTTTTTGTGTTTGTCTTCGGATCGATTAAACCTCCTTTTATTGGAAGATTGTGCTTGAATTTTATCTACGGATTTTGTCCCAATGTTGCTGATTGTTTGGTAATCTATGCTGAAGATTTCGTTGTTTTGTTTTCTGGATTTGGTGGTTTGTTCTTGGTAGTGGTGGAAATTTTGCTTCCCCTATTTCTGAGGCTTTGCTTTTATTGTTTCCACTTTCTTCTTTTACACGGCATGCTGAATACAAAAATTTGAGGTTTGGTTGAGTGAATCATAAGATGTTAAGATTGATCAAAAGAGTGCCCAAACTGAGAACAAAAGTAGTATAGTCTAACTCAGCTACAAACCTATACACATATTTCGAGAACACAAGTTAATAATTGAAGGATACTGATGTTGCTCCTTTGAGTTTCGGTCTTGCAACCGTAATCCCCAGGTGGAGGTACTCGAATTGGGAAAACTCAGACCGTGGAGATAAGAAAACCTGTCAGGAAGGATTTGATGAAAAACTCCGTTTAAACAACCTAAAGAATGCAGGAATAATCCGGTCTTATCGCAGTCCATATCCTCCATACTAATTCTTTAGCACGGGTTCAATGTTCAATTTGATTAAGTTAAAAGCCTAAATTTGACTCACTTAGCTGCTGGAGTTTCATGAGAGAAATCATTTCTGCTAAAAAAGTATTGTCATTCTCTGTCTGTGGTGGTTTCCTCATGAAAATGGAAAACGATGGATAGTTCTTGATGATATCTTTGCAAGGTACTTCGTGGAATGGTAGTGTTTTCCGTTCATTATGTGTAGCCGTTAGCTTGGAAATGGTTAATGTAATAGCATTAGATTCTACTTTCTAACTTGTTTCTTAGATGGGAAATAATTTTATAGATGATCAAAACTTACAAAAGAAGAAGGGAGGAGAGTCAAGTCTGAGCGTGTAGGAGACTTTGAAAAGTTCCTCTCATTGACCATAAGCATACAAAGAAAGAGCGGCCAAAGTTAGTGTAACAGCCTAAGTCTACCGCTAATAGATATTGTCCTCTTTGGGTTTTTCCTTCCCTTTCGGGGCTTCCCCTCAAGGTTTTTAAAACACTCCCTTCGGGGCTCAGCCTCCTCGCTGGCACATCGCCTGGTGTCTGGCTTTGATACCATTTATGACAGCTCAAGCTCACCGCTAGTAGGATATTTCCTTTTTGGGCTTTCCCTTTTGGGGCTTCCCCTCAAGGTTCTTAAAACGCGTCTGCTAGAGAGAGGTTTCCACACTCTTATAAAGAAGGTTTCGTTCTCCTCTCCAACCGATGTGGGATCTCACAAATAAGATCCGACTCTAGTGGCTTGATAGTAGAGGAGGTCCAAAATTATCTGTTACTCTTTTGCGTTTGTTGTTTCAGTTCCTTTGGGTGCCTGGATTATGATATTGTTCTTGAACTATGAATATATGCACTCAGTGAGCTGTTTATGATTAAATCTTCTGTACTGCCTAAACTTATAATCATAGAACCTTACTATCTCTCAAGCGACGGGAATCCATATTGATGATATCATTACATTTATTTGAACGGTCTATCTAAACTAGATATTTGCTTGTCAAATTACTTATGTCTAAGGTACAGAATCGTAGTAGTATTTAAACCATGAAAATTTCTTGATTGTCATAAATGGTTTGTGAACAATTCCTATCATTGTGGGGTACTACAGTAGTTGCTTGTGAGCAAGTTACTGTCATTTACTTCCTTGGCTCTTAGTCGTTTCCTCAAGAATATACAAACACATTACACACTCAAGTTTTTGTTGAAATGATAATCTTCATGAAGCATGGTACTGACTGGTGTGTGGTATCTTTTTGCAACAGACACTGATGGGTTCGTGATTCCCAGCTTGGGAATAGAAGAAGAAGAGACAGACCAAACTAAAGTTAGCTCTCCAAAAGTAGAGATCCAAGAGCCTCCTCCAAAGGTAGCTGTCAGTAACTCTTAATATAAATGTCAACAAAAACCACCTAGGAGATTGCCCAAAGATTTAGCAGATAAGCTGTAAATATCTATGAAAATGAAATATCGACACCGAATGAATATTATAGACTCAGATGATCATATTATAATTCTTCATGGCTAGGTTAAAGAAGAGATGACGATCTATCTTGGTCCACATGGCGCGCCACCATCACAGTCAAAACAAGATTTGAACCCCGCCAATCGTAAACATAGGTTAAAGCAGAAATTGAAGGAAGCAGATCGGAGGACCACGACCGGACGGGAGAATAAGTTGGAGAATTTGAGAGAGCTTGTAGGTGGTGGAAAATCAAGCACCAATATGACAAAAGGGTCTTCAAGGGACTGGCTTGACCCACATTGCCATGAGGCTCAGTTTGAGAAGTAATGCCCACAGAGATCAACTTAACAAAATTAGCATAGTTTTCAAGATAAAGATCTGATGGGTCATTTTGTCACGGTATTAACCGTCCTTTCGAGACAAATAATACCTTCTCTCTATATTTTTGGAAACTTAATGCCCAGAGTTTAGAACTATAATAAGTTTTGTATTGGAGCTTCGATGGTATAATTCAAGTAGTTGCTGTAAAAGCAGCATGTTTGGTGAAGCTAATCATTGAATGTTCTTAAACTTCCTAACAACAATGCCTCAATCTTACAAAATTGAATTACTCTAATCCAACGTTCATGATTTGCAACATGAAAATGGTCAATTTTGTACTCCAAGACCCTAAAATATGATGAGAATTTCAAGTAGGCATACCGAACCTCCAGGCTCTTTTAACACGAGAACCTCCAGGCTCTTTTAACACGAGAACCTCCAGGCTCTTTTAACACGAGAACCTCCAGGCTCTTTTAACACGAGAACCTCCAGGCTCTTTAACACGAGAACCTCCAGGCTCTTTAACACGAGATTTTGTGGCTCGTAGGTCTACCATCACCTGGATTCCAGAAATTCTAAGCCGGTAGCCTTGGGCGTCAAGTCGTATTGACTCAGATACTCTGCACTGAAAAACTTGCTCAGATGCCTCATTCCACTGTCGCAAAGAATGGTGACAACAGTGTTGCCAGGGCCAAGTGACTGTGCCACTTTCACAGCTCCAACACAATTCATGGCCGAAGAGCTCCCTAGAAAGAGCCCATCATTCTTCAACAGATATCTGAGTCAATAATGTAGCAACAAGAAGAATGATCAGTGTGGCTCAAATTGAAGCATAAAATTTAAGAAACTGGCTTTTGAATCGCCACTTTTTGGGAAGAAAACATATTGATGCACTCTTAGAACTATAAATTACAACCCCATTAACGCAAAAAATCAAGAAATGAGCTCTACAATGGCCACTAACCTTGACATTTCAACGGCTTCCCTGTCTGTTCCACGAAATGCCCCGTCAAGTTTTGCCATCAAGAAATTCTGCGTTAATCTATTGATTCCAATTCCTTCAGTTATTGTGTCAAAAGGGTTCTTTAATCTTCGTCCTTCAGCCTCCTCTTTAGTGTACATAACTCCTCTAGTCACCTTGTTGAACAGGCCTGAGCCAGGAGGATCTATGAGGAAACACCTCACATTTGGATTATTCTCCTGTTGAACAAGTATAAGACAACTTATACAATTGCCTCGCCAAGGTTTGAGAGGACAAGGAATGCAGAGTGTTTACCTGGAGAAAATTGGAAACACCAGCCACGGTGCCACCGGTTCCCGCAGCTGCAACGAAGGCATCTATACACCCACCAGTTTGTTCCCAAATCTCTGGTCCCGTACCCTCATAATGAGCTCGATAATTCGCCAAGTTTTCGAATTGATCAGCGAAGAAGCCACCTTTGCAATTACTTGAGAAAGAGGACTCTTGGGTTCCTCCCTCATAAATGTGACCATTACTTTGTTTCTTGCCTCCCACAAATAGTTGCTCTTCTTTTTTGTTCTTCAAAGCTAGCTCATTGGCTTCCGCAGCTCTCCTCCTAGCAATGTTAACAAAGTGATCTCTGTGCGTAATTGACACTGGTCTTACCCTTTCAACATGAGCTCCAAGCGCTTCAAGTATTTGAGACTTGTATACAAGAAGGAAGAATTATTGTGAATTTATGGAACAGCTATGGGGTACTAACGTAACGGGGGGTTGCAATGAAATCAAAAATTTTGTTTTCCGAGGAACTAAAGTCCATAAATGCAAAATGTACATACTTTTTCAATAGCAGAATCATCTGGAATAACCACATGGCACTTGCAACCATAAGCAGGAGCAACTGTGGCAAGACTTATGGCAGTGCTTCCAGCACTTCCCTCTGTAACTACACCACCCTCAACTAGCTTACCAGATTCTAAGGCCTACAAGAAAAACCTCAAATTAGAATAGCTAAAACAGCATGGTAGATTTCGGTACTCGCCCATGAGGACAGTACAACCTTCCTGAGTTGTGACATGTTTTTTTTAACATGGACACATTATATGTTGATATAGGCACAAATTTATGAACATGTATTTAACACAATTAGAATATTTTGATCCTAAAATAACCAAACCGTGCGGATCTATAAACATCAACCCCCCTCCCCCAATGGTATAGCAAAAACCATCTCTCGAACGCCAATTCATGAGAAATCATAAGAGAACATGGATAAATAGAAAGATTAGAAGAGGTAATCCCGTCCACAATTTCTCTAGTACACGATGAAAGACACCGAAGGAAGACAAATCCTTGGCCCCATATTAAGTGCAAATGAACCAATGGAAGATATTATGTAACGGCCCAAGCCCACTACTAGCAAATTTTGTCCTCTTTTGCATTCCTTTTTGAGTTTCCCCTCAAGGTTTTTAAAATGTGTATGCTAAGGAGTCTACACCCTTTTAAAGAATGTTTTGTTCTCCTCCCCAACTGATGTAGGTTCTCACAATCCACTCCCCCTTCAAAGCCCAGCGTCCTCGCAGTTACTTGTTCCCTTCTCCAATCGATATGGAACCCCCAATCCACCCCCCTTGCTGGCACACCGCCTCGAGTTCACCCCCTTCGGAACTCAGTCTCCTTGCTAGCACATCGCCTGATGTTAGGCTATGACGCATTTTAAAAACCTTGAGGGGAAGCCCAAAGAGGACAATATCTGCTAGCGGTGGGCTTGTGTCATTACATTTTAGGACGAGTAAAAAGAATTGGGTCTCAAAATTTGACTTGGAGATGGCCTATGGATTGGAAGTCTTTGCTTGTTAAGCTTAAGAAAAGGGGCTTTGGGTAAAGGTGATATAAAACAGATCAATGGTTGCATCCAAGATACTAAACATTCAATCTTAATCAAAAGCCTAGAAGCAGCATCACAGCATCAAGAATTTAAGACAAAGGTACCCCCTCTCACCTCACTTTTTCCTCCTTTTAGGGGGATGTGCCAAGTGATTTTTCTGAAAACTGAGTGAATTGAGGGATTGATGGAAGGATCATAGGTTGAACATATGACAAAGTTCATTCACAATTCGCAATATGCAGATAATATTACATAACTGTGTACAGATGAGGGAAGCCTATACTGAAAATTTATTCAATACAATTAGAAACATTTAAGTTTCTTCCCAGCTGCCAATATTTCAACGAGACCAACATTGTAATCGAATTATCCTAATAACAATGGAAATTCTTCAGAATTCCCTGTTCATCCATCAAGAATCCAGAAGCTGCATCAGGAAAAAAGTAAATAAACTCACCTCTTCAATGATCTTAACTGCAACTCTATCCTTCACACTTCCACCCGGATTCAAGAACTCGCACTTCCCAAGAATCTGAAATCCGAGTAAAACAAAACATCAAACATTATACGAGACACATGCAGTTCAAATAAGCAATAAATTTCACGAACTAAACCAAAACCAAACAAGAAATCAGTAAACAGAAGAAAAACTTCAATCAAATCAAAACAATTCAAGAGTCGAAGAGAGAAATGAAACTTTCCTCACAACCAGTGGCCTCGGAGAGGCTATTAATCCGTATCAAAGGGGTATTGCCAATGGCACCTACGGGCCCATTTCTTGGACTTTTCTTAGATACAGAGAAGGATTTTGTGTTCTTACTCGAATGATCCTTCGAATGGTGTTTGCGAAGAAGGTAAGAGAAGAGGACCATAGAAACAGAGATGGCGGCAATAATGGCGCCTGTGGCTCGAGCAGTCACAGTCCCAGGCGCCATGAAAGGTCTGTAAATTGAAATGCAGCGGATTGAGGGCTGCCTTCCCAATTATATTTAGTTGTATTTTAATTAAATTAATCGTGAATTAATAAATATACATATATTACTCTTAAAAAAAATTAAATGGAAAAAAAAAATATATATATATATATATATATATATAAAGATTTTAAAAAATTTTAATTTCTAAGTATTTTTTTAAATAAAGTATTAACTATTAAGTTACTTTAAGTCAGAAGTCAAAATCAATTTTGATTCATACAAATCACATTTAATAATGAAAATTTAATTTTAAATTATTAAATATTTGTTTTGAAATTATTTTAAATATGAGAAAAGTATTTTAAACAATTTTAAAATTACTCTCAAACACGTCTCTAATAAAAAATTAAAAAAAAACGTTGATTTTTACCCTAAAATTTCAATTCTATAAAGAAAATGCACCTTAAACTTAGTTTGATCAGTTTGATGATCATGGTAACAAGTAATATAATTTATACCCTCTAATATACTTTTCATTTAAAAATTCTCAATTAAAATATTTTTGTGCACAATTCACATGAAATCTCACGAACTACTCTCTTTAGAGGCTAGCATTCTCGTTGGCATACCGTCCGGTGTCTCGTTGTGATACCATTCGTAATAGGTGAAGCTCACCGCTTGTAGACGCGTTTTAAAACCTTCAAGAAAAGTCCATAAGAGAAAACTCAAAGAGGACAATATCTACTAGCAGAGGGTTTGGACTGTTACAAAAACATTGCAAAAACAGTCGAGGAAGGCAACCGTCATCCTCTTTGGTTAAGATGATTGAGCAAGTGTTATATCAGATATGGACAATGTTCCTGATTGATCAACATCAAGATTCTCAAATTCGTCCAGAACAGGTGAAATGTCATCTTCAGTGATTTTCCCCATCTCCTTGAGCTTGTATATGACAAATTCTGCAGCCCTGTGGAAGTTTAAGAAGGAAATGATCAATGGAAATTTAATAAACTCCAACTCGAAAACGTATGTGAATCTCGTAAACATGCTAGAGGTCTCATCAGAAACGAATGGGTGTGTTCAGAGTGAGTAAGAGTGTAACGCCCAAGCTTTGTTCTTTTTTGGCTTTTTTCCTTTCAGACTTTCCCTCAAGGTTTTTAAAACACGTCTGTTAGGGGAAAGTTTTCACACTCTTATAAAGAATATTTCGTTCTCCTCCCCAACTGATGTGGGATCTCACAATGAGACCACCTAATAGAGAAGTGTGATGAAAAGAACAAACTATGACTTACCCGACGACCCCATCATCATCGAGATCTGCAGCCTCGAGGTCCAAGACTGTCACCTTTTTACTTAGAACCCACTTCACCAGAGATTTTTTCCTTCTTTCAGTGTTTAGCACAGCAATATAAAGGAAAAACTGAGCCAGAGTGATGGAACTTATCAAGATCCAGAAAATGGCGAATAGACGCCCCCACCGGGTCGAGAAGCTTTTATCTCCATAGCCTAATGTAGTGATGGTAGAACATACACAATAAAAGGCATCAATAAAATCCAACTTCTCAAGGGTAACTAGAAAGACAGTCCCAGAAATTATGAACAAAAGAAGAAAAAGAAACACCACTATACACTTATTTCTAGCTTTATTAGTATCAATTTTTTCTGTTCTGCCGCAAGAACCATTTTGGTGCATATGGAAGGCCTTAAATAGAAAGATCTCCTGCTTCTCTACCAAATAATCAGCTGCATTGGTTAATATTAGGCCAACTACGGCCATTCCTGTGAACATAAAAGCACAAGCTAGTAGCTTTGTGGAAGGAGTGTTTGGGACAAGATCACCATATCCAACGGTTGTCATTGTCACAATAGTGAAATAAATGGCATCAACTACTCCGTTGGTTTTTCCCCCTTTGATTTGGTGCCTGACAAGGTAAACACATAAAGTTCCTATACCCAAGTACATTATTAAAACTAAGGCTACTCTTATAAAACTCGGGTGTAGATTTCCAAAAACTAATCCTGAACGTGGAACTAGACCAGTAGCGGTGCTGGTGGTCTCTGTATGAGGAGAACCCGAATGAGGAGCACTCTTAGTGCGCCTCAATCGTCTTTTGCTCCTTGGAATATCTATTGACCTTGTTACGAAGGTATTAGACGATGTTGGTAACATTGGCTGTCTCACTTCTTGGCTACCCATTAAGATAATTCAACAAACTACCAATGGCATGAACCTGCATGACCACAATAATATTCAAAACCAAGTTACTCAGTTTTGTGATGTGTTGATTCGGTGATAAAATCATAATCCTCACTGCTAAAGTTCTGCCTTAACGTAAATTTGCTATGCCATCATTCAGTGAACAATACGAACAAAATCACAACAGTTTCGAGCTTCTACCTTAAGTTAGAGAGGCAAAAGATCAGTTAGCTTCCATTTTAATTTTGCTATGCCATCACTCGGTGAAAGATATGAACGAAATCACAACAGTTTCGAGGTTCTACGTTAAGTTAGAGAGGCAAAAGATCAGTTAGTTTCCACTTTAATTTTGAAAAAACTTTCACAGTTGCATTCAACCAAAAATGCCAACTCCAGTTTTCTGCAAAAGAAACAAGACATCAACATTTGTAACATCTGCCACAAAATCAAGCATAAAGCCTCTTCAAAATACCAGCAAAAATTCCAGGTTCATCCTCAAATACTAACAAAGAATACATGACTACAGACAATTAATAGGAGTTTCAGAACGCAGAAGCTCTCTCCTCTCAAGTTTTCCCCCTCGTGAATTCCCCAATCTTTGAACTCTTTGATTAGTGTTCTTGGCCCCAGTAATGAGAACCGTAGTTCTTTATCAATTCTAATTTTCTTTCTAAAGATATCGAAATGTGAGGAAAACAACTAGAGGTCAAATTCTTTGGTTTTGAGATTGAAATACACCAATTTTCAACCAAGGAGGGTGGCATTACACAACATACATCTGTGTTCCTGCCTCAGAGTTTGTGAAAAAAATGGTTGTCAGTCAATTCCAATTTCAAAATTAACTCCAGAGCTCAGTTCATTTGAAGTTTCAAGCACAATATGCCATATTGAGGATATAATGAATCGATTTCACAAGCGTAACTACTTCCAAACAGAAATCAGTACTGATTTCGACCATCATCCACTATTTCCACTATCTATAAACAAACCGTCTCCTGATGAACATAAAAATCTCCACAAACGACATAAGAGCGAAGAAAACAAGGCATAACAAATAATAATTTGATCAAAATCGATAAACTCAGTAGTTACGCCGTAGTAAAACTCTGTACAACAAAATGAAGCTTCAATTCGGTTTCTAAGAAGTGAAAATGGAGATCTCATAACAGATTTCGTTAAGCTAATACGCAGAATTACGGCAAGATCTGAAAAAGAACTGAAGCTTACCGTGAGTGGCGTTGAGTTACAATCGGATTAGCACTCGTTTGAAATTTCTGATACTGTTCTTCCTGGTAGAATTCAGTTGAAGAAATTAGCCGGCAGTGATTACCGGCGAATGCATTCAAATAGGTTATCGTTCTCACCGCTCAATAATAAAATAAAATAAAATAAAAGTTTATTATTTAAATGTTAGATTTCTTCTAATTAATATTTTAACTTTTAAAATTATCTCATTATTTTAAATTTTTTATTTGGTGTATAATAAATCTCAAATATAATTTAAAATTTTTAAATTTAAATTATTTATTATATTTTAATTTTAATTGATGGACTAAATTTATAATTTAATAAAAAATTAATAATTTAACCCATTTTAAGGTTCTCCACGTGAGATTGGTTGACTGTTGACTTTTTAAAAGGGATTGAATCGAGCTTTTTGATTTATTCTATTGTTCTTTATTCTCGTTGGATTAGATTAGTTGACTATTTACTTTTTTAAAGGTCAATTATAATTGAATCGAACATTTTGATTTATTTTATTGTTTAAATAACACGTCATGCTGTTGGTTCGTTAAATAATGTGATCGTAATCCATGTAAGACAGGAGCCCAACTATTAGAACCGAGCATCTTGATTTGTTCCATGTGCTTAGATAACACGATTTATTTTGTGTTTTGATACGATCGTTGCATGTGATGATGTACTGATTCATAAGTTAAACCTGAATTTATACTTAAAACTACGTATCTTGAGGCATATATGAAACAAGCATAGAAATATTTTAGGAGGATCTTCTTATCCATGCAATTATACGGAGTGTTCGTGGGTTAGGTTAGATCGGGTTGGAACAATTTTTAAACCCAACCCAACTCTTCGGGTTGTGAATATTTTCTGTTGGATGATGAAAGTCCCACATCGGCTAATTTAGGAAATGATCATGGGTTTGTAAGTGAGGAATACTAACTCCATTGGTATGAGGCCTTTTGGGAAGTCCAAAGCAAAGCCATGAGAGCTTATGCTCAAAGTGGACAATATCATACCATTGTGGAGAGTCGTGTTCGTCTAACATGGTATCAGAGTCATGCCCTAAACTTAGCCGCGCCAATAGATTGACAAATTCTCGAAGGTACGAAGGCAATAAAAAAAGACTAAGACTCCTTTCACGTACGTTATATTTCAATCAGTAAACTTTTATAATATCTATTTTTACGACACTCGAGTCTATGAACAGCACATGAATAAACCAACACCATGTCGAAATGAAAAATATCTCGACACTATGCAAACACAGTTAAGAAATGCTTAAAATAGTGGATGGTTACAATCTATATCAATTACGTACACTCTTTTTTCGGATAATTAATCATATAAACTTTACCGTTGAACGTGTTTGACTTGGACAATCTTATATTGAGAAATTTCATAGATTTTTTCCTAGAAAACCCGTCACAGGAGGCAAAGTATGCTGGAAGTACTTCGTTTCTAATTTTCATTTGTTCAGTATTGGTCTCTAATCATGCTCCATACGTCACAGGAGGCTCGAGCATACGTCGTTTGGCCATAGATGACACAAGAACAAAAGGCGACCCAAAAAAATATAATAATCAAAATATTGCATGAAAAAATAATAATAAATTTTTTTTTTCCCAATAAGAAGTTTTTGTGGGATAATTGAAAAAAGAAAATAAAATATAAAAGTCAAAATTAATATTGGCCCAATAAGAAAGTGCCACTTGTCGACAATCTAGCCCTTCTCCCATATCCACACATTTTTTAAATATAATTATTAATTGGGAGTAATAAATTATAAAAGGTTCATTTTTTTTTTTTTTTTTTGTGTTACTAAAATAAAATAATCTTTAAAAATTAATATTATAGGAAAATACTTAGATCTAATTTATTAGTTTCCAACCAACTATATAAATCATTTCTAGCCACACACTTCTCTCTCCTATCTAAATTATTTCATTTAATTTGAAGATGACGGATAGAATATACGAGACCAGCTCTTCTCAGAATATCGACGTATGAAAAAGAGTTATACCTCTCGGTTTAATTTCTGTAGCGTTACTTGGCATCAAATAAGTAGCTTAACAGTGAAAGTCGAGAGACTCCTAATAAGCTATCAGCTTCGGTGTTCTACGTCAGGGTCTTGATTTATGGCCCTAATTGACCCACTTCAGTTTAGAGCATACTTCTATATTGTATGAATGGTTGCTGTTTGATTCCCGAACATTGTTTAGTATCTTTATTTCTTTATTTGAATATGAGTTTTTTAGGTGAGAGAAACCTCGAAGTATTTAAATTGCCCTTTTTAGTGGGCAATCGAGGATAGGGTAGGGCAATTGAGGATCGTCACGAAACCCTAAAATTGATTGTTGGGAAATAATATAGTTAGGGTTTATCTCTCGGTGATTAGTGCTACTTTCGATGACAATGTTCGATATTAACATATTTTTAAAACTCAATTTTGATTTTAGAATTTAGCTACGAATACAATGTTATTTCTAAGACTATTGTAAGGATAATGTGACAGCACGAGTTTCAAAAATCAGAAACTTATCAGACAAGCTAATCGATATCTCAAGGTTAGAAGGGTATTTTGGTAAATTCACATGACCCACTAAAAAGAATTCAAAATTCTCTATATAAAACAAGAGCCTTGTTTAGTATTATATTTCTTTAATTGGAGGTGAAAGAAATCTCGAAGCATTTAAATTTCCATTTTCAGTGGGCGATCGTTGATTGTCGCAAAACCTTAAAATTGGTCGTTAGGAAATAACCGAGTTAGGGTTTATCTCTTTGTGATTAATGCTACTTTCGATAAATATTTGATAACTAGATTTTTTTTTCTTTAATTTTATTATCTATTTTCTAAGAATATCTTTAATATTAGTTGATTTTAAAAACTCAAATTTGTTTTTAAAATTTAGCTACGAATTCAATGTATTTCATACCGACTAATCGATATCTCGAGATCAGAAGGGTATTTTGGTAAATTCACATGACCCACTAAAAGAAATTTAAATGCGATAGCACGAGATTCATAAAACCAAAAATTTAACAAACGGGGTTAATCAATACCCCAAAATCAAAGGTCATTTTGACAAATTCACATGACCCAGTAAAGAGGAATTCAAATATGCTCAAGCTTCAAAAACCAAAAACTTAACTTACGAGGCTAATCGATATCTCGAGATTATGAGGGCATTTTGGTAAAAATCACATGACCCATCAAAAGGAATTAAAATGCAATAGCACGAGTTTCAAAAGTAAAAAACTTAATTTACGAAAGTAATTGACATCCCAAAATCAGAAGGGCATTTAGGTAAATTCACATGACCCACCAAAAGGAATTCAAATACGATAGCACGAGATTCATAAAATCAAAAATTTAACAAACGGGGCTAATCAATACCCCAAAATCAAAGGGCATTTTGATAAATTCACATGACCCACCAAGAGGAATTCAAATATGATAGCACAAGTTTCAAAAACCAAAAATTTAACTTACGAGGCTAATCGATATCTCGAGATCAGAAGGACATTTTGGTAAATTCACATGACCTCACCAAGAGGAATTCAAATATGATATAGCACAAGTTTCAAAAACCAAAAACTTAACTTACGAGGCTAAGCGATATCTTGAGATCAGAAGGGCATTTTGGTAAATTCACCTGACCCACCAAAAGAAATTCAAATGCAGATTCATAAAACCAAAAATTTAACAAACGGGGCTAATCAATACCCCAAAATTAAAGGGCATTTTGGTAAATTCACATGACCCCACCAAGAGGAATTCAAATATGATATAGCACAGGTTTCAAAAACCAAAAAATTAACTTACGAGGCTAATCGATATCTCGAGATCAGAAGGGCATTTTGGTAAAATTCACATGACCCATCAAAAGGAATTAAAATGCAATTGCACCGAATTTCAAAAACTAAAAACTTAACTTGCGAGAGTAATCGACATCCCAAAATCATAAGGGCATTTTCGTAAACTCACATGACCCACCACCCACAGAATTCAAGGTTCTCTATATATAATGCAAGCTAGCATCTTACCTTTCTCCCATAATATCCACTTTTCCTCACCAAAACACACACAAACATTCACCTTCTTCTTCCTCCATAGAAAAAAACAGAGCAGCTTCTATAAAACAGAGCATCTTCAATCTTTCCAACCCAGAAACCGATCAAAACATGGATCAAATCCAAAAGGCAGCCATGGAAGAGAAGAAGAACAACAAGAACATGAACATGAACAAGAACAAGAACACTGATCAAACACTAAAAAAGGTAACAAAATTGTTGTTTTCTCTGTCTCTGTTTTCCTTCCTCTTCGCTCTTCCAATACCCACTTGGCTCCCTTTCCACCTCTTCCATAATTCCCCAAATTCCCGCTTCCATTTCCTCAACCAACCAATCGACAAGAACTCCATGTTCCTCCTCTGCAACGCCCTCCTCGTATTCCTCGCAAACTACTCTGGTCTCTTCAAATCCCTCTCCTCTTCCTCAAGGAGCTTCGACCCCTGTTCCAGACTCTACGATTTCGGGCCTCTGTGCGAGCCAATCACGGCGGAGCTGGTTCAGAAGCCACCGCTGATTCCGACAGAAGCCGCCGCCGATGAAAAGAACGATGACCCAGATGAAAGAATCGTTTCAGCTCCAGAAAATAGTGAAGAAGACGAGAGCTATGGATTAGCGGCGAGGTTTTTTGCGGCTGAAACAGGGGAAGTTGAGGATACGACGGCGGCGGCGGCGGAGGAGGAGGAAGAAGGGAACGGCGGCGTGCTGAGTGATGAAGAATTGAAGAGAAAGTTTGATGAATTCATTAAGAGAATGAAGGAAGAAATCGTTCTAGACGATGCTACAAGAACTCTAGTGGTGGTTTGATTAGTAATTAATTTTGGGCTAAATTACTTTTAAAAAAACTCAAAAAAATATTTTTATTCTTTTAAAAATTACAATATTACCCTTGTCCTCTCGTAAATGTTTCAAAACCGTTTTAGGAGTAGAAATTTCTTAAAACTTTGAATGAGAATCGAGACTTGGAATGGATGTAGCTGTGACTTGAATAGGTGGGATGATTTTCGGGTCATAATTTACGTTCCTACTTAAATGCTAAACGGTTCCAAGTCATGATTTGAATCCAAGATTTAAAACGGAAAAAAAAGGTTAAAGGGTAATATTGTAATTTTTAAAATAATAAGAATATTTGTTTAAACAAATGATGATGTTTAGGGTTATTTTGGTAATTTAGCCTCAATTTTATTAAAATTATAAGGTTAAATATATGATGATATATGATGCCTAGAAAAGGCTTGTAATGTATATTTTTATTTCCTTAATAGTTTTTATTTTTTTTATTTTTTCTGAGTAAAAATTAAACTATTAACCAAATTCTAAAAATAAAATATATTTTAATATATATATATATATTAATTTGGCTAACCTTCATTAAACCAAAAATAAAAAACTTTATAAATTATTCATATATTAACTAAATCATGTCTACTGAACTATGATCAAATTGGTTTATAGTAAAGAGGATGGAGAAACTATAAAACTAATTATAATATTTATTTTAAAAAATATTAAACAATTAAATATATATATATATATATATATATATATATATATATTTAATTTAGCGACTTGCCTATTAAGTTTGCACGGCTTGATAAAAAGGGTATTAATAAGCTTTTTGAGACTCGGTCCGTATTATACGGTATATACGAGATCGAGAGAGTTTTAAAAAATTTAAATTAAGCCACGTCATCATCTATTATTATAAATTATCACGTAATTTTCGTTTTCTTTGCCTTATCCTTTCGAGTTAGATCCTCGAAGCTAAGGATGAATTTTTTGTAGTCTTTTCCCTTGGGGAAGAATCTAATTCTTCTCTATAAAAAAAATACATAAATAAATAAATAAAAAGGAATATTAAATAAAAAGTTTAATATTAGGTTAAACCTAAAATTTAATTTTTTATTTAATAGGTTAATTAATTTTTAAAATTTAGAGGTTTATTATTAAACACGATCCTTTTTTATGGACTTACAACCAAAGTGACAGTGTGAGATCATATATTGATTAGAGACGAGAATGAAAGATTCATTATAAGGGTGTGAAAACTTCTCCTTAATAGGAGCGTTTTAAAAACCGTGAGGCTGATGACGTTACATAATGAGCAAAAGTAACAATATCTACTAGTGGTGGGTTTAGACTATTACAAATAGTATTAGAGTCAGACATTAGGTAGTGTATTAGTGAGGACGTTAGACTACCCAACATTTCTTATAAGTAAACCTCTCCTTAACAAACGTGGTTTAGAAACCGTTAGATTGACAACGTTTGGGTTGTTACAAATGATATCAGAGCCAGAAACCGAATATTGTGTTAGTGAGAATGTTAAGCCACCCAGTATTCCTTATAAAGGTGTGGAAACATCTCCTTAACAAATGCATTTTAAAAACTGTAAGACTGATTGCGATGTATAACAAGCTAAAGCAAACAATATCTGTTAGTGGTGAGTTTAGACGCTTACATAACGATGATAACATCCACCGGTAACGTGTGGAAGAGGAAAGATACTTAAGTAGAAATGACAGAAGGAGAAGCTCTGGTAGAAGTTTTGTCTCCTTGCTTTAACGAGATGGTTATGAACTTATTAAATGTCTCGATTCTCTCGAAAAGTTAGCTAAGCTAATAAATAGTCGGTTTTTCTGAATTATACGAATCCAAATTCTCGACCCCGACTAAAACGGAAAATATTTTAAAAATAAAAAGAAGAAAAAGGAGAAATTGACATGAAATTGACACAATATTCAGATTCTTGAAGGGGGAAAAAAAGGGAAGCATTTGGAGTGAATATTTTGAAGAGTCAACATCTAAATATGCTATTTGTTGAGTATGTTCTAACAACTTTATAATTTCTCACCCTTTAGTGGAAATTAAATTTCATCAAAGCTAATATTATTTACTATATAGTTTTAATTATTACACGTTAATAAAAATACCTCTAAACTTTATACTTTATCTAAGAAATATTCTAAAGTTTTTGTTAGGATCGCTCAACAACGCACACACTTGATCTAGATGAACACAAAAAAACATGATAGAGAAAATGCAAAGAAAATATGGTTAAAAGTTTATATGGATGACTTCAGGTATGTACAATAAGAGATAATACTGAGAATACAATACATTTTCAAAGCTTGTCGGAGGGATATATATAGTGTCAACAATATTCTTAAGTTTAAAAAATATACGGTTAATTTTGGATTCAAATTATTAGTAATTTATTTTAAAAATATCCGATAAAAATATAATTACACTTAGAATTTTAATATTAACACATTTTAACTTTATAAAAAAAAATACCGTCAATATATGAACGAAAACTATCTCTTCCTATCTTTTAAATTATCTTTGAATTTTTAAAAAAGTTAAAATGTTTTTGAAATTTTCGTATTTTCGAGGTTTTTTTAAAAATTTTAAGAGTATTAATGGATTTTTTTTTGAAAGTTTTTCAAAGTGGAAGTGTATTTTTAAAGCAAATTAATAATAAGATTATTTTTTAAATTTATTTTAATGTCTACTGTTTTTTTTTTTTTAATTTAAAAGTATTATTAAAATTTTTGAAAGTTTAACGATATTTTTTATAAAGTTAAAACTGGAAGATATTTTTATTAATTATTATGAGACATTTCATATGCTATAGATCAATTTTCAATTTTATGCATGAACATGTCTGCTGTCACAATCGCAGTCTTGTGGCATTTAGATAGTGATTATGTGGTACTTGTTCTAACCCGATGATTAAGTCAGCCATATGAAGACTGTAAGTCATGGACAATTTAGATGTATGATCGAGCCTCAGTCATGTTTGAGAGAAAAAGTTTTAGGAAACGTAAACGAGAAAATGCGCTAAAAATAATTGGTAAGAAAACAATGTGACTAAAAGCAAATAAGTAACAACCATAACTTTGTTCACATGTAACCTAGGTAGTAAGAATTGACGACTAGTTATATCCTCTTATAGTACATTTTGAGACATTTTAATTCTGAGGGATGTAGACATGATTTTGGTAAACAGTTATATATTCCTATAATGACACAATATGAACGTAAGTAAAAGTGGTTTAGAGCAGGTATGCCACCATGAACAAGAATAACATAGACATCCGACATACGATTATAGACAATACGTCTTGGACAAGCATGACATGAACATCTGACATAGGATTATAAACAACACGTCTTTGACAAGTATGACCGTAACATTCAATTCACTACGTTAGTAATAGTAAAATTTAGTTAAAAGATGAAATCAAATAATGAAATTAGTAGTGAAAAAGATGGGGAAATTCATGGTTGTGGGGGACAAAGAAGGATTCTTGCCACTCATGTGGCAAAAGAATAAAAAATGGTCATTTTCAAACCTATAGATATATATATATATATATATATATATAAATAAAAGTAGGTTCTATTCCAAAAGTGCCCTCTCTTCCATCCTCAAAGAAAGTTTTTTTTTGAGGATTTATCTATTTGGAATAATTTTTGTGTTTAAAGAGCGTTTTAAAGTAAAAAATTGTGTAAGTACACGATTATTGAGTATTTTGTTTTTAAAATAATTTTAAAATTTCAGAAATTTTAAATAGTACTATTAAATTAAAAAAAAAGTTTGAAAATACCATTATTACCATTAATTTTGAAAGTAAACGGTTAATATTTTATTTCAAAAATACACGTTTAAAATTATTTAAAAAATACCCTAAGTTTTCAGAAGTTTTTCGTTACCTTTTAAACTTTTTTAAAAATTAAAAAAAAAAACCTTTAATTTTTTTTTAAAACTTAAAAATTAACTTTAAAATTGAAGGTTTTAAAAATGCTAATAGACTTTCAAAGGTATTATTAAAAATAGTGATAATTTATGAGATTTCGATAGACAATGTAACGATCCATATCCACCACTAGTAGACATTGTCCTCTTTAGATTTTTACTTTTAGACTTCCTCTTAAAGTTTGAAAAGGCGTCTGGAAAGGGCATATATTGTCATCTTTGGACTTTTTCTTTCGGGCTCTCCCTCAAGGCTTTAAAACGCATTTGCTAGGGAAAGTTTCCACACAGGTGTTTTGTTCTTCTCCCCAACCAATATAGGACATCTCAGAAAATTTTTATTCATATATTAACAAGTAAAAACTTTTTAAAACTTTTTATAATAAAAATTAAGAGTATTATTGAAACGACCCAAAATAAAAGGTTTTAAAGATATTTTTTATTAATTAAACTCCAAATTAATGAGAAACAAACAATTGAATAGTGTAAGTTGGTAATGCATGGCTGTTAACATCAAAATCAAGACCTAAGCATCTTAATTAGTTAACTGATAAGGAAATGAAAATCCCTTTCTTGGGGGAAACAAATCTTTCATTAATCACATAAATTCAATTTGTGGTTGTCTCCCAAAGAATGAAACCTTGACCCACATCACATCCATCTTCTACCCTTCTAATTAATGTTATTAAATGTACAATCAATCACGTAAGTCTAGGATTTGAATTAAGATTCGATACTTGATGGCTCCGATATTTTTTTATATCTCATACGACATGGTCATATTACCTACTCTTTGCTTCTTAAGAGTGAAAACTATCTCCACAGGCTAACACGAGTTCTTTTGGCATGTTTTGTCTTCACTCACATACATCTTAGGAAAATTTATAAAAAATCATCTAATATAGAATTAATCCAGTAAAGCAAACTACCGAAAAAAATGTGCACCTTTTTAGTATAGGTAATAATTTTGTATAATACTTATTCTATATTACTACAGATGGAAGGTCGAACTAGAAAAAACAAACCAAACACTTAATCAAATGTATGGGAGTCCTAGGCCTAACTCAAATATATATTTGGACCGTGAAACCTACGTATTGAAGTAAAAGAAAAAACTTAAAAGATGAGTCAATCTTGGCTTAAACCAACAACCAAACCCATTTGTTTGAAAGATCCATGATGTGGGTAACTACTACACTGGGTAAAGCTTCTAATGTTAATAGCTTGTATAGGTTGAGCAATCACCTAGAATTTATTTACCCTTTGTTAGTTCACTTTCTATTTTGGATGGTAAATACTCCTCTGACAAAAAGGAAATATTGTGTACAGACAGTGCTTCTATCTCAAATTTTACACCCCTTTGCAGCATTGACTCCAATTCCAACCTAAGGGGGGGATCAAGTTTACTTTGTAGAAAATGCCAATGCATGAAACAAGGATAAAAGAAAGCTAGAGCTGTTGATAGAAATTTACCTCCAATGTGGTACCTCCCTCCGCAAGTAACATCTTAGTAACAGGGCTTCAGTTCTCCTCTTGTCTGACAGGTTAAGCAAAACACCCTTAAAACGTCATAAATGAGAATATTTGCTAAAACTACCACACCTATTTAGGTGTGAAAGCTCTCTATTTAGAATCATTTACCCAATCAAATAAATTATCAAAGATATGAAAATAACAATAAAGGGATACAAGATAATTGTCGATAATAAAAGGACAAATATGATATCTTAGTAAACCGTAATGGAAGACAAATATCTAGATATTTGCTTCTAATAAAGGGTACATATAGCAAATATTTGTGTCTAATGAAAAGTCAAATATGATACATATAGTAAACCATAATTCAAGGCTAAGTGAAAATGTCATTTGAAAATGAACACAGTAAGTGTGTATGTGCGCGTGTCTTGCGTGTGCAAGTGCTGTGTCTTGCGTGTGTATGTGCGCGTGTCTTGCGTGTGCAAGTGCTGTGTGTATTCGTATGTAAGATCCCTCACCTTCCAAAGTTAATGGGATGAGACATTGTTGTGGTAGATTGTATGTGTCAGAATCTGAAGCAAAAGCTCCAAGCCAGTGTAGTTGTGGGATTCTGAGATACTTCGCATCGTAGGCCATTTGCTAGTGAAAAGGAAAAGGGTCAAGAACACTAACAGGGATTGAAGTTATCATTGTTTCACACAAAATGCTACTGGTTAGTTCGCAGCTCTGATGGCATAATTTAGTAGATAAATAATTGAGATAATTGTTCAATTGAGGAAGCCTAACCATAGAACCGAATCGATATGTTGTCAGAATGTCAAACCCATATGGATCACAATCTACCAAACAAAATGCAGGCAATGCCAAGACATCAACGAGAAGCCGCAGAAACCTGATATCAATACATGCGTGCATATTTTCATGTCTCGCATCATCAATGATAAAATGAGATTAGCGTTTCTATGACCATAATTTCTTTACCTTCTAGTAGGAACATCTGGATATCCACGTCCCTGAAAAAAGAAAATACTGACAATTAAATACTAGAAATTTCAATTGCAGGACCTGAGGCATGCTCACCGAGATTACAATGCACCGGTTTCTGCTGCAGAAATGGTCATTTGCTAGACGCTGAAAAACTGCACGTTCAGAATTCAAACCAGATACTTTAAATGATCAAAGTGAAATTCATTCCTTGAACCGTGAAACCAGTATAGCCTTCACCTGATTCTTTCTCAACAACGAGTATGTAATTCGCAGGACTAGCAATATCTGCGTATAAAGATAACAAATAGTCATAAGCGCTTACCGAATCGGGTGAAAAGGGCTTTCAAGAATATGGAGCAATGCGATAAGTGTTAGGAATCACCGGCCTCATACCAATTGAGATGTATTCCTTACCTATAAACTCATGATGATTCTCTAAATTAACCAACGTGGGACTCCCTCCCAACAATTCTCACCCATAAGAACTATGTAATTTCATGAAGAAATGTAGAAATTTGGCAGATTACAGCATAGACAATCCATATCCAAAGGTATCATTCCGAGTGTCTAATTTAAGCTCTAGCCTAGCAGATTGGCAAGTTATGTTCCAGTATCAGCAATACCTGTGACTTCTTCAACTTGAACAGGAATGGAGTGGGCCTGTATGTGATTGAGATGCATTCATCCAAATCAGTTACAGCTAAGAGTGATAAAATTGGCAATTGCATTATGAAGAACTATGGTATAACTTTTACACTGTTAGGCTTCTTTATGCAATCAGATCTCCTACCAGCTTCTGCGAACCTCAACCAACCCATCACCAACCTGTAAAAGAAGTGACTACATCAACATTCAGTTCTTTATTTTTCTCCTCCATAAAACAGATTGCAGCAAAAAGAGGAAATTGTTATGTAACAGAATCTAATGGTATAGAAAAGGCTGATATGGGTATCAACCCACAAAACAAATAATTGTGTAATGAGACTGCTTGTAAAGGCTTATGCCAAGAACGCAAGCAGCACTCTGCACTATTCTTTTCTTTACTGAACTGAGCAGATGTTTTCCTCGATACTTACCCATTACCAACAGAAACCTGTCAAAAGGACACAAGTTGAAATGATCATCAGAAGCAGCTTGCAAACATAAACTATAGGATTTAAAGAAAACTGCAACTGATCTGTTGAAGAATATCTCCCTAACTTCGACACCTATTTAGTGCTGTTGGATGACAAAAAATGACTATACGTTTATTTTATCAAAGAACCGCATTTTGTGTGCACGCAGCCGACTGTAAATACCATATTGAGATTAGAACCCACATGAACTGTATTATATAACTATGGAGGAAACATAAATTGGAAAGAAAGTAAAATGAAGCGCAGCACCAACCACATTTAGATTATGCCGGCTACATTGCAAAAGAATGCAGATGTCGTTGATTGCCCGGTCAACAACAGACTGATCTGCAAAATATTCATCATTACAATGAAGCCAATGTCATTAAACTCTGTCATATCAAGCAACACAAGGAGATGTTCAGAAAATCTCCTGCCACAAATTTGCTGGAAACATAAATTCGAAGGATATGTTGAAATTTAATTCTTCTCAACTGGAGAGCTAATTATTTTATGAAACATGTTGTATCTTAAACAAATCTACCGGTGCCTGCGGATTAAACGGTGGTTAGCTTTACCTGTAAAGACAGAGGGATGCATATAATATATATCTCTCTTTGAGCTATGTCTATTTTCTCGCAGAAGCTGCTGAATAATGAGTAGAACTCTAAGCAAGACATCTGATAGAGCAAAATAATATCAAATAAGTCACAAGTGTAATCTGTAGTCTATATGAATTATGATTTTATAATATCATTCGTCGACAAAACTAAATCACCTAGTCTACGGACATGGCTTTCCCTTTGAAGCGTTAGAATCTCCTTCCCTTCAGATAAATTGAACCTGCAGCAACTGTATAAAAAATAGCCATAATCGTCTAAACATCTCTTTAGGTAGACAACATATCATTTCCAAAGCACAGGTCCAATTTCAAGATAGTGGCCACTGCACATTCGAAAACTGTATTTTGTTGAAAGATTAAACTATTGTTTGAAACACCATTCGTTTATTACGAAAAGGATGACTGAAAACTAGGTCTTACATATCAAATGCTTATGAGTTTAGACAGAGAAGTGACTTTCGAAAATGACAAATCGCGGCTAAGTTTTGCAACCGATTGACTTGGCCTCCGATATGATCCAACAGATCCAGTGGTAAATAACAAATCGGAGATTATCGAAAATTGTCATACGTATTGAGAACTGAATAATCGTAGTCGAGTAAATCACGTAGAAACATGAAGATCGTGGTCACTATTTGGTACGACTGTGAAGATTCAAAAGAAACAAAAACAGCGAACAAACAAAACAAAATCCGAACCAGTTTTCAATGGAATTAATGCAGTAATTTTTAAACCGATCGATAGCGATCATCTTGGAGCTTCCATTACTCAGTTCAACGATCATAGATCTTGTTAGCTCTGCAAAACATGGAATCGAAAAGCGAAAAAGAAAATAGCAACGTTGAAACAGAAACCGTATGTAATGAATATGAGAATGAGTAAATTCAATGGAATTGTGACCTCTGATTTTCCTCATGATGTCGATTCTCTCCGATCTTCCGAGATTTCCCGCCATTTTTTGTTCAATGCTTCTGGTTTTGGAAACATTCCGTCTTATATACATGCGGCTATGGGCGTACAAAAACGGGTTAGTAGTAATTTTCTAAAAAAATAAATTTCTTTAATTTTAATTTTAAAATTTCTACTCTCAAATATTTAATTTTAATTTTAAAATTTTTAATAAATCATAAATTTTAGGCATTTAAATTTAAATTGGAAATGTAATATATAAATTGAGGATTTTTTCTTTCTTTTTTTTGTAAATAAATTTTGATTATGACAAAATCGTGATACGAGTATTTGAACTGCAGGTATTCATATGACTTGATAACTCGATCAATCTAGACTATCAGACCCAAATCATAAAGTTAGGTCGAGTTATTTATTTATTTTTTTTTGTGTAGGTTGGATTGAGTTTTTTGAAAACCGAAAATTCGGTTCGGTTTGCCTGAAAATAGTGTTTCCCCATAGTTTTGGTATTAGAGTCATGCTCTAAACTTAGTCATGTCAATGAAATTCTCAAATGTCTAACAAATGACTCCAAAAGAAAAGAAGTCGAGCCTCAATTAAGAGGAGGTGTATTTTGTTAAAAGGGAGGTGTTGGATGAAAGTCTTATATCGACTAATTTAGAGAATGATCCTGAGATTATAATTAAGAAATATTCTTTTTGGAAGCTAATTAAATTTATTATTTTTTTAAAAGATTTTACAAAAATAGTAAAAAATAATAATAATTTAATTATTTTTAAATAAATATAAGAAAAACAACCAAATAAAAAATCAAAATTTGTTACTATTCATTTAATCTAACATTATATATATATATATGAAAATTATGAATTAATGATTTTAAAATAAAATTTAAATCGATTAATTGATAAAAATATTTGTTTAGTATTTTCTGTGTTTAAACCTCGGTTATTAAATTAATTTGTTTAAAAATTAAAAAAAAAAAAAAAGAAAAAAAAAAGTTTGCAGCCAAACACGATCCTTGTCCAGAACCAAGTATAGCATACACCGACATCCAAACACCAACTTCTAGATCCTTGTCCAGAATCAAGTATAGCATACACCGACATCCAAACAGTCCTTTTAATTTCAGGGAGGTCTTCTTTTCGCTGTATTTCTCTTTGCCAAAACCCTAATTTTAAGATTGGAAAAGAAAAATTAGAACAGAAGACTGATCTAAACCCTAATTCTCCGATAATGTCCCCTTTGATTTTCCGATCCCGATTCGTTTCCCTGCTGAAGAATCGCCATGGTCGTCTTATGAGCTCCGACCTCGCTTCGACCCCTTCCAAAGATGCGATCAATGCGTCTCAGAAGCTTATCTCCGATCAGATTCCACCTGATGTTCAAGGCCCTACTGGTTCTTCTTCTTCTTCTTCTACTACCACTAGTAAGCCTTGGAATTTCCTTAAGTATAGTTTGATTGGTGCTCTAACAGGAGCAACTGCGGTTGCTGGTTACGCCAGCTATGGTACTTTCTCCTCCTCATTACCTCCTGATTTCTCGTTTAGAATGATGTGACTTTGATCTGGTTTTTATTTTGATTCACGTGAATTGGAGTTACGAACTGATGATTTGTTTTCCAGCCTATACTTATGATGAAGTTGAAGAGAAGGCAAAAGCTCTTCGTCGTTCTGCTAATCATACAGCCGCGGACGATGCTTCCGGTGTCGAGGTATGTGTTACGATGAGACTGGTCCCGAGTTTGGGATACTTTGACAAATTCTAGTTATTTTCTTTCGCAATTGTTTTCTATATCGAATTAGCGTTGTTTCTTTCCAACTCAAGCATGAATGAGTTTGTAACAACATAAGGGAAATATTGCGTGTTTGTTGGGATTTTTGGGATGGTGCAATTCCAATTTGGTTTTCATTAGTCGTGGTTCAACTTATTTTGAGTTGTTTGTGTCAAATGAGGTTGCATGGTAATGTATGTTTCTTCCCCGTCTCTCTTTATTCAGCTTCGTTTACTTTGTGGCGCGAAGCATAACTTTTTGTCATTATTTTCTTTGGCAGAAAGTTCAGGGCATGCTGTACTCCACGATAATGTCAGGTAGAAGCAAAAACCTTCTTTTCTTATTGACCTTTCCAATTCAAACGCTTACTCCTTGGTTTACCGTTTGAATATCTTGGAAACCCTACTAGAGCAGAATAACTCTTTGGAGCTTACGCACATTGTAGAAAATAATTTAGGTTAGAGCTGAGATGAGGGTTTATGGTTTGGGGAGAGCAATCAAAGAAGTTGTAGTTGTTATTGTTGAAATGGTAGAATGCAAGATGCTTTGTCCATTGGAGAGTAAAGAGACATAAATATGAAACGTGCGCCTCAATGCCTCAGCTGGTGCCAAAGTACATCTTAGGTGATGCTTGATAGAGGGTGTCTTGCCTTCACCAAGGTGGCTTTGATACCTTTGCACGTATGCACATTTTTTCAAATGCTGCACCTCTGACTTGACAAATTGAAGAGTTTCAAATATATTGTTATACTTATTATATGGTAACTGGTTAACTCAGTATCATTAGTTAACAAAAAGAACCTCATGTTGCAGCTCCTGCTAAACTCATTGACGTTTACCTGGATTTGAGGAAGGCAATTGAAGAGCAAGTTAAAGTGCGTACATTGTTTCAGTTTAACATTGCTCTTGGATGTTTATCAGCCTCGGTAGATTCACTTGTCGCTGACCGTAACTTTTTGCTAATTTTAGGGCTATACTGAACCCAATGCGGAAATGCTTCTTCCAGAATTGCATCCCATGGAACGGCATGTGTTTACGCTTGTTCTAGATCTAAACGAGACTCTAGTATACTCTGATTGGACGGTAAGACTAATATTAAAGATAATGTTGTGTTCTCGATTGCCTTTGTAATTTTTTATTTTTATCTTTTTTGGTGGCTTAGGTTGTGGTTTTGGCCTTTTCTATATATCATCCTTTTTTGGTCATGTTTACTTTCTTCTTTGTGAGAGCTGTTTTCATTGCCAAAAAAATGTCATTTTTAATTAGTGAATTTGTTGAATTGCATTTTGACTGTTGCCAAAAAATTGCATTTTGACTAGCCTTTTCATACAAGTTTCATTTTTTTAAATTTTGTTGAAGTTTCTTTTTGATTTTAATCACCGAACTCTTCTTGGATATCATTAGATTTATTATATTTAGTTTACGCTTGTACTTGATGTTAACAAAGACTTGTTGGGGTATTTTTTTCATTGGTTGTAACAACCTCTATTTTCTTCTAAAGCGAGAAAGAGGCTGGCAGACGTTTAAAAGGCCTGGAGTTGATTCTTTCTTGGAACATCTTGCCCAGTTTTATGAAATTGTCATATACTCTGATCAATCAAATATGGTAATTTATTCTCTTTTCATCTTAAACTCGATTGCCACGTTTATAAATTTTAATCACAGAAAAAGTTATATTTATTTTGTTTTGCTATTGCAGTATGTTGATCCTGTCATTGATAGGTTGGATCCCAAGCATTGCATACGATATAGGTTGTCAAGAGCAGCTACAAAGTATGAGAATGGAAAGCATTACAGAGTATGTTATGGATGAGAGTTTACTCTTCTTTTTTTCTCTGATAAATTCTTCTAGATATTTGGATCTTACAATTTTGCATTCGCCTTAGTCTTTAAGATAATGATCAATTATTTTGAGCTAGATCATACCATAAATTTATCATTCTAGATTACTTATTTGCCATATGTATTATACTCAAATTATATTTTCCTCTACCTATCATAATGAACTCTCTTGTAATTCTTTTGGATGAAAAATTCTAACTAGAGAAAAGGCGATCAATATATCATTAATTTACGAATACGGTAAGGTAACCCATTCGAATTTTATTCAATTGTATGATGCACTTTCTTTGTTTTTCAAAAACAAAAAACAGGACCTGTCAAAGCTTAACAGGGATCCCAGGAAGATTATTTATTTGAGTGGCCATGCACTTGATAGTAGTCTACAACCAGAAAACTCTGTTCCAATAAAGCCATGGAAGTGTGAGGCAGATGATACAGCTCTTCTTGATTTTATACCATTTCTTGAATGTAAGCATTTTAATCTTGCTATAAATAGGATGAGAATTCATAACTAGGGGTGATTTTGTTTGGTTAGTACAAATTTTTTTCTGGTAACATATGAACAAACGTTTACTTGGATATGCAGTTGTTGCACGAAATAGTCCAGCTGACATCAGACAAGTACTAGAATCATATAAAGGATGCGACATTCCAACGGAATTTATAAGACGTTCTAAAGAGCATCAAAGGTGATTCTTTTTTTCTCTTTTTTTTTAATGCGTAGGTCTATGTCTTTCCTTTGTTTTGAATTATGCTTCTAGTCTGTTTAATTTTTTATCTGTCTTTGTCTTTCCTTTGTTTTATTTTAGTCCCTGTGCTATATAAATATAGTTTAATTGTAACATTAATTTTAGAAGAAACTGACCTGACATTACGTTGAAGCTAGCATGATGTCTTGAACCTGTTTCTTGTTTAAAGAACAGAACTGAACAAAAAATAAGGGACCAAATAGTTTAAAACAATAATTTACGAGGACTAGAATGATAATCCAACCTTTTTTTTATTGATAAATGACTTTTTCAGTAATGGTGTTCAATTTCTATTATCCTGAGCTTGTGATGTCAGCAAAAAGCTGTATGTAAAGGGAAATTGTTCCATTGTTATCTGTGATTTATATTATTTGTAGGACATCTATAGATTTACATGTTCATGAGATTACCAATTGTCTAGAATATTGTTTTATAGTAGACTCCCGTGATTCACATGGGGGCTTAATTTACTATTTTTGCTTTAATTTTAGTGGCATTCTGGTTTTCTTGTATTGTTTGAGTATCTTCTATTAAAAGACATCTAATGAAGTTAAGTAAAAGTGCTTGCGAAGCAGAAAAGATAGATATTGTGAGATGGAATCAAATGCAATAACTAATTAGTTTATCTCAAAAAGAAATTAAGGGAAAAAAAAAAAAAAGAATCGATTATTACTTCAAACGATCTATATATGTCCTTGTATCAATTTTGTTGCATCCATCTTATGATTTCAATGCTTGACATTACTTCAAATGATCTATATACGTTGCCTAAGAATCGATCGTCTTAATTAACGATGCAGGCGGATTCAAGAACAGAAGCAGCAGGGGCGAATATGGAAACGTTGAGATCAAAATAGTGTAAAAAGTTGATCAAAATTGTAGTGTCAAACATAAACAAAGATATCGTTTGGAATCAACTCCAGCCAACTTTCTTCATGCAGGCCAAGAAGGCAGCTTCAGATTGATTCCATCGATTTTCTCTTCTACGTTCCATTAGTTGCAGCTTCTTGATAAGGAAGTACAGTACGTAATTTTTTTTTTCTTTTTTCTTCTTCCTCTCAATTTGAATATCCCCCATAAATTTTGCAACTTATTTATCCCATTATTTCTGGAGATGAGATGGTTTTTCCAGGCAAATGAAGTTTTGATATTGTGTCAAGGATGCTCTTCTGAGTTATTCCTGAATAGCTATGACTGTCCAAGTTTGGTTACAATTATAACCCTTCGATTTTTTTTTGTTTTTCTATAATTATATTTGTATAGATCAATATTACATCAAATTATAGTAGTTGACTCTCGATTGATTTGTAATTTTGATTCATCTGACTTCATATTTACCTTCTTTTGACACTAATATATTCTTGTTTTGAGTGGACACTATCAATAAATAGTTTGCACTAGCCTAAATTCACTTCTAGCCGATTTTGTCTTCTTTGCGTTTTCTCTTTCCCGCAAAGTTTTAAAAATGTGTGCTAGGGAGAGGTTTTTACACCTTTATAGAGAATGGTTCGTTTTCATCTCCAACTGTTGTGAGATTTCACAATTCACCCCATTTGGGGTTTACTCGTTCCCTTCTCTAATTGATGTGGGACCTCTCAATCCACCCTCTTCGAGGTTGCATCATGTCCACTCACCTTTGGGGCTTAGCCTCCTTGCTGGCACATTACCCAGTGTTTGACTCTGATACCATTTGTCCAATGTTTGACTCTGATACCATTTGTCCAGTGTTTGACTCTGATACCATTTATCCAGTGTTTGACTCTGATACCATTTATCCAATGTTTGTTTTTTTGGGCTTCCTCTTAAGGTTTTTAAAATGTGAAGAGATGTTTTCACTCTTATAAAAAATGTTTCGTTCTCTTCACCGAGTGGGATCTCACATAGTAGGTGTGATATGTTTAGGAGATAAATTTCTACCAAATTGGCATGATATATGGTAGATAGACGGATATAGATTTTTGGTCATGTCACGTATGTTGATTGTGTCGAATGCAAGGACCAAATTGAAGATAATCCAAAGTTGGATGACAGAGGTGCACATAAGAAGTTCGAAAATCAACCCGACCACCCGAAACAGTGTCGGTGAAGATTTTAGCTCAAATTTGTCATTCCTAGCTGATGTTGAAACTCTTAGGTGCATGCGGTTCAATTATTTACAAATGAAGAATGCATCATACATAGTAAATATCAATATCATGACACTTGTTTTTGTGCTCTTCTTCTTAGTTGGCAAATGGCAAGTCACTTCTTAGATGACTTCAAAGCTTCCCTCTTGCTGCTAGCAGGCAGATTCTGGGTCGCTTTCCTTCTTAGCTTGATGCCAAAGCCTTCTCCAACTTGAAAGTCTTCGTCAACGCCCACACAATAATAAACAGGGTATCAATTCTTCTCATCTTTTGAATTTTCAATTGCTTTCAGACTTTTCTTTTCTCCTCTTAATTGATCTCATAGGGGTAGGTTGGGTAAATATTTTGGACCAATAAAAAATATTGGGTTGGTTGGATTGGTGACCCGATAACTTGAATATAGTTCACAACCCAACTCTAATATTAGGTTAGTTGGGTTGATGACCCGAACAACTTGAATATAGTTTACAACTCAATTCTAATATTAGGTTGGTTGGATTGGTGACCCGAACAACTCGAATATAGTTCACAACCCAACTCTAGTAAGTATTTAGTTGATTAGATTGGTGACTCGAACAACTTGAATATAGTTCACAGCCGAACTTTAATATTAGGTTGGTTGGGTTGGTGACCCAAACAACTCTGAATATAGTTCACAACTCAACTCTAATATTAGGTTGGTTGGGTTGGTGACCCAAACAACTCGAATATAGTTCACAACTCAACTCTGATATTGAGTTGGTTGGGTTGGTGACTCAAACAACTCGAATATAATTCACAACCCAACTCTAATATTAGGTTGGTTGGCTTGATGACCCAAACAACTCGAATATAGTTCACAACTCAATTCTAATATTTGGTTGGTTGGGTTGGTGACTTGAACAATTCGAATATAGTTCACAACTTAACTCAAATATTGGGTTAGCTGGGTTGGTGACCCGAACAACTCGAATATAGTTCACAACCCAACTCATATATTAGGTAGGTTGGGTTAGCGACTCGAACAACTCAAATGTAGTTCATTATCCAACCCTCTATTTTCGAGTTCGGTGGTTAGGTTGTTTTTAAAAAAAATCATATTGATATACATTATATATTACATTAATAGCTAAAATCTCAAAGACCTTAAATATCAAACATTCACAAGTTACAATGCATCACTAACATCGGTAATAAACATCCAATATTCTTAATTATCATAATAAGACTAGGGTTGGATTATAACCCTATTTTCTAGTTGGTCGGGTTGACTCGCCAAAAAAAAGTCAACTCACAAACTACCCAAATTTTTAAAAAATATTTAACCCAATGTAACTTTTATAGTTTGTGTTAGATAGCCTGAATTGATCGAGTTATTGATCGATAAAAGTATCTCAAAATTCCACTATGAGTATTCATTAAGGGAAATAAATTTTAACTTTAAAAAGTTAATAAAAACAGACTTTTCTACATGATTTAATTTAAATTTTAATTTTTTAGAGTTCAACATTTGTGACATGATTTTAGCCAACAATATAAGCATGGGTCTAGAAAAGGGTTTCTGATGCATGATCTTGAAATCAACGGTCATGAGCTTTCAACGTGTCGGTTATTTAAAATTTATTCTTCCAAATTATTTTTTTCAGTTATATAATCATATCCCACAAGTAAAAAAAAAAAAAACTTAATAAAAAGAAAATATCATAAATAAAAATATATTTAATTTGTGACGTGGCACTACAGTTGGGTTCGGACAGGCGGTAGCCGACAAGTCACGGGCTTTTTCTGGGACTAGAGAACGAACCTTGACCACGCGCTGTTAAAGGCGCGTTATGCACGCGCCTGACAAATCATAAGAAGGGAGCCAGCGTTATAGTCTTAGATAACATCGTTGCCACGTGGGCCAGCTTCTTCAGATCATTTTTTTTTTATTGTATTTTCATAATTTATTAATAATATAAATATTCACAAATACAAATGTTAAAAATAATTAAAACTAAAAACAATAATAATTTTTTGTCCAACGTTACATTTTTATTTTTGAATTTTTTAATTTTGAATTAATAGCTGTTAATTAATTTTGAAATAATTATGATATAAATATGTTTTTAATTAATTTTAACGATAAAGAAATATTAGTAAATATTAGTGAAAATTTTAAAACTCAACCCCAAATTAAAATTATTTTTTTATTATTATTATTATTATTTTTTTTTTTGTAGAAATTAGAGAGATTAATTTAACTTGTCTGACTAGACTCAAATAAAATTGATAATCATTATTTAAACGAGGAACGAGAGAGGAAGAGAGAAGGGAGAAATTTCTCTCTCTCGGTTAGCTAAATGATCATAATTATTTTAAATTAATTTTAACCTTATAGAAAAATTAGTAAAAATTAATTTAACTACTAATAATTAATAAATAAAAACTAATATAGAAGGAAAAATACAACTTAAAAATGAAAATGTAGAAATTAGAGACGTGTAAATAATTGACTTGCCTCAAATGGAGCTGTTAATCTTTATTTAAATAGAACATAAGAGTTAGCTAAATGGAGCCCGAGACAAAAACTATATTACTTGTCTCTATCTTTGTCTCACTAAATTCCCGCTCGACCAATAAAATATTATCGAATTTATTTAGATATTTTTTACATTTTTTTTAAAAAGAAATTATATTAAAAAATAAATTTATTTAAATTGAAAAATAATAATATTTTGAAATTAAATTAAAATAAATAATATATATTTTTTGTAGTACAAAGTATATTTTCCATTTCATTTCTTTGTACGAACATCCTCCAATAAAATCTGTTTTACCTCTTTGAGTTTATGTACTACACACCTTCTTCCTCTGTATTTAACACCGCACAAATGTCTTCTTCTTCCCCAAATTCCCCTCCAAATGGCCCGCCATCTCCTCCTCTCCATTTTCCTCCTCCTCCTCCTCTCCTCCGCCGTCGCCCACAGCGGCCACCACGACGATGACGATGCCGGAGATGCTGAGGCCACTCCAAACCTCCGCTCCAAGCCGCTCATTCTCGTTAAGATCGGCTGTCTTATTCTCATCTTTTTCGGCACTTTCATCCCTGGAATCTCTCCCTGTTTCTTCAAATGGAACGATGGATTCCTTGTCCTTGGTACTCAGTTTGCTGGCGGCGTCTTCTTTGGCACTGCTATGATGCATTTCCTCTCCGATGCTAATGAGACGTTTGGCGATTTGACTGATAAGGCGTATCCGTTCGCGTTTATGCTTGCTTGTGTAGGGTTTTTGATGACTATGGCGGCGGATTGTGTGATATCGTATCTCTATCGTAAACAGGACGGTGATTCTTCGATTGATGTTGAGCTTCGAGGTAATATTGATTCTAGAACTCTTCTGATTTGAATTTTAATCTGGAATTTTTGTTCTGTTCTTCTGTGAAAATTGATTGTGGTTCTTCTTTCTTGTGAACTTCAAATTCGTTTTCTCGGAAAATCGTTAGTACTGATTCTGAATCGGCTATTAAACCGATGAATTTTCCTTCCAACTTTTCTGGATTCTTTGATTTTATCGATTTTCGTGGGTTGAAATGAATGTGGAATAGAGAATCAAAGAGGATATTTACTTGCAATTTCACGCGATTCAGTAATTTCCTGAACTTGTCGGAGCCAGAATCTGAGGAAACAACCAAAAGTAAAATAAGACAAAATTAATGATAAACGAATT
Organism: Cucurbita maxima; assembly: GCF_002738345.1. Lineage (NCBI taxonomy): Eukaryota > Viridiplantae > Streptophyta > Magnoliopsida > Cucurbitales > Cucurbitaceae > Cucurbita > Cucurbita maxima. The sequence continues at coordinate 2,039,809 of NW_019272019.1, forward strand.
AACTATGAACTTAGAGGTTGGGTTGGGGATTTTGAAAATCGCTTTCTAAAAGCTGTTTTCCTTTTCCTTTATCCTTTTTCATACCAATGAATTTAGTGGTTGGGAAAGAACAAATGAATTAACTAATCCAATTTCAACACAGTTTTTTATTGTTTTCTAAAAAAAATATTAAATAATTAAAAACACTATTCTACTTTCCTTTTTTCATTTTTACATTAGATGTAAGTGGGTGGACTCATTTATTTGATTTCTGAACTTTAAAAATATATCCTTCACCTTTCAGCTTTGTCAATTTTATAAATAGTTGATCCATTCAAAATCATTTTTACAAAATTATAATGATTTCATTTGTCACAACTTTTTAGTATGATCTTTGAAATTTTGCTAGTTTGGGAGGGAAAATTAACTTTTTATTTTTATTTTTATAGTAAATATGTGAGATTTTAGTTTAGTTGGAGAGGGGAATGTCCAAGTGAAACCTTTCTCTAGTAGATATGTTCTGACTACGATATGTAACAGGTCAAAACAAAATATGTATTAGCGGTGGAATTTGGTTGTTACAAATGGTGTTACACTGAGCGGTGTGTTAGTGAGAATGCTGGCCCTAATGGGGTGTACGATGAGATACCACATAAGTTGGAGAGAGAAACGAACCAATAGGGTGTTGAAATCTCTCTCTAATAGATGCGTTTTAAAACTATGAGACTGAAGGTGGGATGTAACGGGTCAAAGCAGACAAAATCTACTGGCAGTAGAATTTGGCTATTATAAATAGTATCAGAGCCAGATACGGGACGGTGTGCCGAGAGGATGTTGGCCCTTAAGAGGGTGAATTTTGAGATCTCACATTGGTTAAAGAGGGGAACAAAGCATTCCTTATAAAGGTGTGGAAACCTCTCTCTAGTTGACATGTCTTAAAATCACGAGGCGGCTACATAACGGATGAATAATTTTACCAGCGGTAGAATTTTGTGTTTGTCTCTAATCTTTATACAACCCTCAATAATTATGGTGTTCTTTTACTGCAGGAACTGCAATTTCACCCTCAAAGCTTCAGGTAACAAAGCTAAACTCAGCTATCCTTCCTTGTTATATCCAACTTAAACTCATTTTTTTGTGTAATTCAGGTCCATAATGGCAGCAATGGCCATAACCCACATCCACACGCAGCTATCACAACAATGGGTTCATTTGGGGACAGCATTTTGCTAATCGTTGCGTTGTGCTTTCACTCCGTGTTCGAAGGCATTGCCATCGGTGTTGCAGAGACTGAAGCCGATGCCTGGAGAGCCCTATGGACGATCTCCCTCCACAAGGTTTTTGCAGCCATTGCCATGGGCATTGCTCTCCTCCGAATGATCCCAAACCGCCCCTTGTTGTCGAGCGCTGCCTACTCCTTTGCTTTTGCCATCTCGAGCCCCATTGGCATCGCTATCGGACTCATAATCGACGCCACGACAGAAGGCGCGGTTGCAGATTGGATCTTTGCCATCTCGATGGGGCTGGCTTGTGGAGTGTTCATTTATGTGTCCATAAACCATCTGCTTTCAAAGGGATACACGGCCAAGGATTCAGTTGGGGTGGTCAATCCCAATCACAAGTTTGTTGCTGTGCTTTTAGGAATTGGGATTATTGCTGTTGTAATGATTTGGGACACCTGATTCTCAATCATATATGGAGAATATATCTATTTTAGATCAGAGCTTTTGTTGTAATGTAAAGTTAAAAGCGCTTTTTGCAGCTGAGTTTTACTCGGTCGTCGTACAATTTCTAGTAAGAGACTAAAACGAGAAAGAAGCTTATTTGAACATTCTCATGATGTTTAAAAAAATGAGTAAAGTTGACAACGGTAACCCTATCAATTGTTGTGCATTGTCTAAGGAAGAAAGTCACAGGCCTTTTCTTGCAAGATGTCAGGCGACATGTTGCTAGCTTCAACTCGGTGGAATAAGAATCATTGATTCACTTGTCTATTTCTTATTCATTCAAAGCGTTCAGCTAGTGGGCACTCCTTTCTCAAACCAGAACAACTCTAAACATTAGGGAAGATGAACCGCATAAGTTCACCAAAGTGAAGCACGGTCCGAATGCTCAACTAAAATGTCAAACGAAAAGTCATAACTAATAGGAGCACCTCGGGAGAGGAGCGAACTCTACTCGTTGTTGCTCTCACCATCATAAGAGGAATAAGACAGGTGAGTTGAGAAGAAGACTCTCGCTGAGAGATAGTGTTTAGAGATGGAACAAGAAGAGTTCGAGAGATTTAGGAAGAAAATAAAATACTTAATTTGCTTAACGGTCCCTACCCAGAATCCAGATTAAGATTTGAAACCGAAATTTGGCACATAATGATCCCGACATTTCCAGAGACATGGTCATATTACCTACTTCTCGCTTCTTACTTCTTAAGAGTAAAGACATCCCCATAAATTGCTTACATCCCAAAAAAATTCTTAGAGGTCAACCGACATAGTTCATATGACTGAGCGATTGAAAAGGAAGACACACAATATTTGTATAGGTAGTCACTTCCAATTCTTTTAACCCTATCTTAGTTATCCTGTCCTTAAGATTCCTCTCATTTAAATATAGTCTCGATTCATTTATGTACTTTACCTTTACTCGGGTGTCTCAATCTTAAAATCTAAGTCAATTCCAAGCATCAGAGACTCTGAAAATCAAATAGCTATGAAACGAGTTAAATTTTGTATAAAGTCGAGATACAGGGAAAAGACGATATTAAAATCAAAGTATCTCATTAGGCCTAAAATGATAATGTAACCAAAAAGCTATTACAGAAAAATGGAGTTTATGCATTAATGGCCTGTCCGCAGGGCTGAGTAGAAGAAAATCCAGAAGAAATCAATACACATTCCCATATGAAGTTTCAAAGAATGAGTCAGAAGACTATACCCCAAGTGAGCTAAAGATCCAAGTTCAACGTTTTCTCCAGGCATATTGTCACAATAACAGGCCCTGCCAAGTCCCCCACAGCACATCCTGCACACACAATCAAAGGATTCTAATGATTCAAAAACGAGTCACAACGCACCAGTACCGACGATTCTTCATTATATATGTCAATGCCTGTTGCAACGATGGGTTTGGAAGGGTGTGGGAACTTACCGATCCACTGGCCTGTCGATGGGCGGAAGAGTGTGGCGCCTATGCCTGCTCCAATGGAAGCGAAAACTAGCGATGTGCTACATCGGAGAGTAGCGCCTGCAATCTTCTTCCTTAAAAGTATAACTTTATCAGTTTCATCACTTATATCGTCTTCTTTGGGCTTTACTTTCGCAGATATGTATCGGTAGATTTCGATACCGACTTGGACAAGCCATGAAGCTGCAACTCCTAGAGCGTGTCCTGTATTGTCAAGTCCAAGCAGGAAAACACAATGAGCATCTGAGAATGGTGATGGGTATATTCTTTTCGGGGCGGGGAGGGGGGGTTGATAATGGAATTTAACCTCTGAACGTCGTCCTGCTAACTCTAAAGAAGTAGACCGAAGTAGGCAGTCCTCGTCCAGCCTTGCGAATGGCGGATTTCGGAACATCTGTCGTGTCAATAAATAGACAAGTTGGTTCATTACATTACCAGCTACCAATTACAAATGAAAGAAAACTTATCTTTAAATCTTGTTTGCCATTTCAAACGATGTCGAAAAATTAGGAACGGTGAGGATAGTTACCTTTAAGAAGCTTCCATGCAATACGCTGCGAAAAATAGTGGACCGAAATTCTTTCCAAGACGCGTCTCGTTGTGACGACGGTAGTCTGATGATATCCAAATAAAGTGATCAATGAACTTGATTTCAAGTGTTATAAGAAACATCTATTACAGAGACAGATGAAAAAAAGAAGACATTGCAGAACAAAAGGATCCAGAATAAGCAAGGCAACACAGTAGTTCCAATAGAGATATGGCACCCGGAAGCTGGTTGCTCGAGTCCTGAACGAATTTTTTTACCATTTCCCGAACATTTAACTCGAGCGTAAGCCATGAAATACAAGACAGCATTTCAATATCGATTACGCTTATCGTTTAATCAATAGCCAGAAAGAAGATAGTATTTCAGTATATGACAAATAAGTGGGGTTAACACGATGTAATTTCGAGCGTTTGACGAGGAATGGGCTGATAAGCGAAATAATATGAAAATTCAAGATGCTATAAACAATAACTTCCGCTAAGAGATCAAGCAGTTTTCACTAATGAAGTATCACTTAGTTCATGGAACACACAGGTGACATTCTATCCTCAGAGCAATAAGACCAATACGTAACTCTACAACCGTTAAACCCCACAACGAAGGCAGGCGGTAAGCAAGCTACCGAGTTGTAAGGTCCCACATCGGTTAGGAGAGAGGAACGAAACATTCCTTAATAAGGGTGTGGAAACCTCTCCCTAGTAGACGCGTTTTAAAACATCGAGGGGAAGCCTAAAGAGTACAATATCTCGTAACGGTGGGTTTGGGTTGTTACATGAATGGTTTTAGACCTAACCATACGGAGGGAAAAACAACTCGACAAGCTTTTACTCAAGGCAGTTCAAAACACAGATCAATTAATGTTGATTCCTTAAACTTCATAATCAGATTCCTTCATTTTCAATATAGTTTTTTTTTTCCAAGAACATATTTTTATATCAGCTAAAGAACAAGTATTTGGTAGAAGAAAAAAAATGGAGAATGGGTAATTCGACAAACCTCACGGACGATTTGCTTGATGGACTTTTTAAACGGAGAAACTAGATCAACTTGCTGCTCTTCTTGAGCATCGTTGAAGAAGTCCTCATCGTCCTCGTCTTCCAACTTTGCACGGGGCTCCAAAAGAGGCAAATAAAACATCAGAAACGACCTCAACGTTGTCATACCGAGCATCCTCCATTGAAAAGCAGAGAATAATGGCTTTAACTCAATGTTGTACTCCTTTGTAGTGTATTGAAGAGACTCATGCTGAAAGATTTTCCTTGATGCACTCTGTAGATTTGAGAGGTAGTCCCCGGTCACGTCCACACCGGCATCACAATGAGCAATTGGAATCCGGTTACTGTCGTAGCACGACCATTCATGTTAAGTAACCAACCATAGGTAAATCATAGTATAAACTGACTAGAAAGATGCAATTTCATGTAAGCGAAATCCTAATGATAGTAAATCTAAGAACACTTGCAGATTTCACGTATTCAGTTTTCGAGAGTCTATCATCCATCATATGAAGCTCAAAACTCGTTCACCTGAGAATTGGATTACAATCTAATCTAGTTCCGAGAGTTAATATCGAATTTAAGTTGTTAATCATTTGTATTTTTTACCGAAACATCATAAAACTTCATTAAAACCGCCAAAATATGAACAACTTAGAGGCCGAGGTAGAGGACCCTGTTAGAAATCACGAATCTCCACAATGGTATGATATTGTCCACTTTGAGCATAAGCTCTCATGGTTTTGCTTTTGGTTTATCCAAAAGGCCTCGTACGAATGGAGATGTAATTCATTACTTATAAACCTACGATCAACTCCTTAATTAGCCGATGGGGAAACTCCTCACCCAACAATTCTCCTCTCGAACAAAGTACACCATACAGCCTCCCCTGAAGCCTATGGAGCCCTCGAGCAACCTCCCCTTGATCGAGGCTTGACTCCTTCTCTAGAGTCATCGAACAAAGTACACCATTTGTTCGACACTTGAGTCACTATTGACTACACCTCCAAGGCTTACAACTTTTTTGTTCGACATTTGAGGATTCTATTGACATGACTAAGTTAAAGGCATGGTTCTGATACCATGTTAGGAATCACGAATCTCCACAATAGTATGATATCGTCCACTTTGAGCATAAGCTCTCATGGTTTTGCTTTAGGTTTCCCCAAAAGGCCTCATGCCAATGGAGACGTATTCGTTACTTATAAACCCATAATCAACCCCTTAATTAACCGATGCAGGGACTCCTCTCCCAACCAACCCCGTCAAGGAACTACATGATAAGCTCTTTCCAATTGATAATAATCATCAAAAGGCTATAGTTACAAAAGAATTTCAAATATAAAGATAATTATCATACTTCACCACAAAGAACATGTAACGCCCCATATCCACCGCTAGCAGATATTGTCCTCTTTGGGCTTTTCCTCAAGGCTTTAAAACGTGTCTGCTAGGGAAAGGTTTCCACACCCTTATAAATAGTGGTTTGTTCTCCTCCCCAACCAATGTGGGACATCACGATCCAGCCCCCTTCGGGGCCCAACGTCCTCGCTGGCACTCGTTCCTTTATCCAATCGATGTGGGACCGCCCCTAAATCCACCCCCCTTTGGGGCGACGCTGGCACTCGTTCCTTTATCCAATCGATGTGAGACCGCCTCTAAATCCACCCTCCTTTGGGGCCCAGCGTTCTTTCTGGCACACCGCCTCGTGGCTACCCCCCTACGGGGAACAACGAGAAGGCTGACACATCGTCCGATGTCTAGCTCTGATACCATTTGTAACGCCCCAGATACACCGCTAGTAGATATTGAGCCTTGAGGGGAAGCCCGAAAGGGAAAGTCCAAAGAGGACAATATCTGCTAGCGATAGGCATGGGTCGTTACAGAACATGAAAATTTGAATAAAACAACCCATCCCTAACCATGTAAACTGAGAACTGCTAATGAAAAATCAAACAAAAACACGTTCTCAAACAGATAAACAATGATTAACAACTGATTAACAACGATTTGCACAAACAGAATCAGTTCATTTCAAATTTCAAGAAGAACAAATGAAGAACTCTATCGTTTCATCAAATTTCTCAGCCCTGACAGTATATGGTCCGCTATAATTTGCACTTCGAAACTACAAATCTCAACAGACGAATCCAATTCAAAGAAACAACCAGTAGATAAAAGTGAATTTAAAAAAAATAAAATTTAATCCGATCATCTCGATAACGAAGAAATCAAACTCAAGACAAGAACATCGAAACCATTGACGCATCAACACATACCCTAAGAAAGCTCTGAAGGCAAAAGGGGTTCCAGCAGCGGCAGCGGCGGCGGAGAACGCCCCATAAGAGTGGAAGCTTTGCGGTGCGTTGACGGCCGGATTTTTCCGTAATAGATCCATAACAATCGCAAGACCCGCCATTGTTGAACTGAGTTTAGAAATCCAGAGATGAAAAGTTGATCAAATACGAAACGGATTTGATGGTACGGCTGTTGGATAGAGATTCTTGAGCTGAGTGTGAGCAACAAGCAGAGAAACCTATGATCCAAAATTCCCCTTTTAATGAGAAAAAATCAGCTCGCCATGTTCCATTCATCTTTTGTAAATTCCCTAAAAAAAATCCATAAATTTTATATTTAAAAGTTTAATAATAAGAAAAAGTCTTTAAAAAAAAAAAAATACACTTAATAATATTTTAAAAAATATTGTTCAATTTAAAATCTTCATTATTATTTTTTAAATTTTTTTAAAAAAATATATAATTTTAAAAGTCGAAGAAATACATTTAAAAATCATTCTAGGTTAGCCTTGGGGGTGTAGACATGGTTTTGGTGAATGGTTATATACTCCTGTATTGACCCAACGTGAAACGACCTATCTTGGATGAAAGCATGCAAAAGTGGTTTGAAATGGGCATGCAACTATGGACAACACGTCATTGACAAGCAAGAACGGGACATCTGCCATGTAATCATAGACAACACGTGCTTGGACAAATATGACTGTGACATCCTCCTTATTTAATGAAAAAAGTTCGAAGAAAATTGTGGTGGTCATTATTTTATTTATTTATTTATTTTATTAAGAAAGAAGAAGGTAATGATTTTAGTAATATTTTTGGACAATAATAATTTTATTTAGTTTATTTTGAGTTGATTTTAAATAAATGGAGTGAAAATAAATATTAATAATTAATAAGTGGTATATAATAATTAATATAATTATGATATAAATTGAATTTTCCCCAAATATTTAAAAAAAAGGTTAAATATATAAAGCGCGTCTATGAACTTCACCAATCCCTCCAATAGTTTTAAAATGCGTCCCAAACCTGGCCGATCTTATCAGAATTTCTTGCCGTCGAGCCAATTCTCGATCATGGTGAAACAAATCTCTTCTTCCAAGTTTCAATGCCGATTCGAGTTCCAAATGATCCTTAATCTGCTTGAAATATGCTTTCGAATTAACAGATTCCGATTTCAGTTCTGTCCGTAATTACGGTGAATCTGATTTGTTAAGTTTCGTGCGCTTAATCGCTTGTTTAAGTTCCCGAATTTTTCATTTCTTAGTATGGATGTGAGCGACGTTAACAAAGTTTGGGAAATTAAAGCCTTGAAGAAGAAGGCTGGAGAGAAAGAAGCAAAGGAGATGCTGGAGAGAATTGCGAAACAAGTCCAACCCATTATGTGTAGGCACAAATGGCGAGTCAAGATTCTTTCGGAGTTCTGGTAAATGATATTTAGAAGTCATTGTACCTTTTCTCTTGGTAGGTTGAGGTTTCAACCATGTTGTTCATTATAATGGAAGGATAGTAATTTTTTTGTTGTTGATTTTCCTCTTGGATTCTATGTTTATCATATTTTACATTGTTCTTGGTGGATCTGACGAAATGAAAATGCTGAAGATGTTAATTTTCATTTGATTAGTTTTTGTTGCAAGGAATGATGAAAAGAGAAATTTGTTTAACCAAATCAAACTGCCCAAAATGTTCATTCTTGGTTTATCCCTGTGCTTTTTAATCTTGTGATTGGTAAGGGGAAACAATGAATTTCCTATTGTTGTTGCTCTATTCTTGATGTACTCATATATTCTGGTGTCTATTTCTTCCTGCATTATGATTTATTGATAAATTTGCAGCCCAAAAAATCCAGCACTTTTAGGGGTAAATGTGGGACGTGGAATTCATGTGAAGTTGAGGCTTCGAAGGCCAAATAGGGATGGAGATTTCTTCCCTTTCAATCAAGTGTTGGATACAATGCTACATGAGCTTTGCCACAATCTTCATGGTCCTCACAATGCCAATTTCTACAAGCTTTGGGATGAGCTTAGAAAGGTGGTTCATTTATGCTTTTTTTCTTCTTGGCGCTTATTATAACCCTATTGCATGCCAATTGATTGACATAACATTGTTTAAAGAAATTGCCTGATCAGAGACTAAAGTAGTGGCATTGTCTTTTTGATATTTTTTATTAAGTGCTGCAAGGAGGAGGAATCGTCTAATTTTGTACTTGGACTAGATTTGCTGCTTTTAGTTCTTTGCGTTTCATAAATGTTCATCATGTTTTACTGCCTGATTGCAAATTTGTTTTCCATTTACAACTCATGGGCATATGTTTCACTTAATAGAATGTTCATCAATGTAATCCCATGTTTGTATTGTTCTATTTTATTCTTGGAAATTTACATTTTGATTGGACATTTCTCTTATCATGCATCCAATTTGATGGTTTTTGTAAAATGTAGGAATGCGAGGAGTTGATGGCTAAGGGAATTAGTGGTACAGCACAGGGATTTGATATCCCGGGGAGACGCTTGGGTGGTAATAGTCATCAACCCCCTCTTTCTTCCCTCCGCAAATCTTCCCTAGCTGCTGCAGAAGGAAGAAGGCGTTTGAGATCTCTACTTCCATCTGGGCCTAAACGGCTTGGTGGTGATAGCGACATCATGGTCGCATTAAGTCCTGTACAAGCAGCTGCAATGGCTGCAGAAAGGAGGCTTCAGGATGATATTTGGTGCGCTTCATCTCAAGCAATGCCTGTGGATGAGGATTGTTGCTCTGATTTTTCATCAGAAGTTGCGCTTCGCCCCCAAGCAGGTGAATCACAACTGTTTAGCAATCCAAGTCAGGGTATGGATGCTTTCCACGATAAAAGATGTCGTGAGACGGAAAGGAGTTCTATTAAGTCATCCAATGGTCACCTGAAACCCGATTTTGTAATCCCTGGTTCCTCTGCTGACTATGATGCTGAATCAAATAAGCGTCATAAAATGACATTTAGAGTTCCATTTCCTCAATCTTGTGCAGAAACTAGCTCAATAGATCGTCCCTGTTCATCCTCTAATTTGATGCCAATTCATGATGGAACTACTCATCCTGGAGAACTTTCCATGTGGGAGTGTGGAAATTGCACCTTACTGAATCCAGTATGTGTTCTGAACTTTATTGATTCATATATTTGATTACTATATGAACCATCATCTTTGCACAATCTCTATACTTTTCCTCAATACATGCTTGGACTGCAGTGAGAATTGTAAAATTTAGCACCATAGATTAGTCCTTTAATTTAACTTCACATTGCTACATATAAAAGTGTACATATTTACCTTAAAGTATCGTGATGGGCACGTTTATTATATATCGTCCTGCCAAGCTTCCCACTGTTTTTTTTTTTCCATGCCAATGTTCATTGTCATGCAGCCACTAGCTCCAATATGTGAGCTCTGTTTCTCACCAAAGTCAAAAGCTGCTGATACCAAATACAAATTCTGGTCATGTAAGTTCTGCACCTTAGAAAACAGTGTGAAGTTGGAGAAATGCTCAGCCTGTGGTCAATGGAGATATTCTCATGGCCAGCCAGTGTCGACTCGAGGACCAAATATTGGCACGTGAGACGCTTTTGAAATATGCTTGTAAGGCTTCTAAACTACATAAGTTAACTGATTGCTAAGAAAATTAAGCTGCATTTTCTTGTCTTTTTGAAATTTGGGATGCTTCTGCCATTTTCCTCCCAAGAGACTAGCCATTTCTTCAAGCATGCTTTTTATGAAGTTTTGAATCCCTCATATTTATGTAAATTGTCTTCCTACCGTAATACAGTGAAGTTTGATGTCTTCTTCATTCCTTTGGTTCGAACTTAATATATAGTCAGAATATGGTATTGCCTTAGAAGAGTCTGAGGAATCTTATGAGTGAATCTAAGAAACTTTTGGTCATCCACTAGGAATATGAGATCCCATATTGATTGGGGAGGAGAACGAAACACCTTTTATAAGGTTGTGGAAACATCTCCCTAGTTGACGCGTTTTAAAAACCTTGAGGAAAAACCCAAATAGGCAATATCTGCTAGAGATGAGCTTGGGCCGTTACAAGGAAATTGGCCATTTTTAGAGCTTTGTAGAGAATTGTTCTATTGTGAGAAAATATTTTCTCATGAATACTATAAGCATTGTATTAAAAGAATTAGCAAGCTAGTCAAATCAAATCAAGACCCCTCTCTCTATATATATATGCTAGTCATAGTTTTATATCGATCATATACTCTCAAGGCATGCATGATTTTGATCATTGAAACATTTGAAAAAGCATTAATCCATAATATTGGTCGAAGTGTTGTTGTAAACTGATTTCTCTGCAATAAATAATCAATCCAATAATTCAATTCATGCCCTATTATTTAAGGTTGTTTACAAGAAAGTAAGCAAAAAAGGAAGTAGATAACCACTCGAAAGAATTATAAAATGTTCTAAACATAGACGCTTGTTTCTAATTACTCTTTGGCGTTGATGTAATTGTTGCTACATTTTTGTTTGTTATTCCATCATTGGAACTCAACATGATGGTTGTTCTATATATGTTTTTTTGTATTGGAGGACAAAGTCCAAGTTTTTAGTGTCAAAAGTTGATATTCTTTGTGTTATATCTCATCATAGGTTAAGCCATTGTTCTCCATTGATGAAGTTCCTATCTACATAAGGTCTCACTTCCTCGGAGGTGAAAGTCCTTGCCCATGGCACCCAACCTTTTGTGTTAGCTCCACTGCCCCTGCATCTATATTGCCCAAAAACTGCTGTCCTGTGGGTGGATAACAATTGAAAAATTCTATTAGATTAGCTTGATTCAAGAGGTGGAGGGATATTTATAATTCTTGTGAGTGTTTGGGTCAACTTACGCCCACCTCGGTTAATGTCATGGTATATGTGTGTATGTGTCGGGGGGGTCATTATTGTAAGTATATTTTCCTTACCTTTGTCTTGATGGGTCGCTCCAGTCGCTCCATCCTAACGGACTTATCATATCTTCAATGTAACAGTAAGAATATATTGTTCTTGAATAGGTCCCCCATGCTCTTCCCAGTAGTACTCTGCCACTTCCATTAATCACGCAGCGCACGAAAGAGAACCCGGTGTCATCGTCTGGCGAGCTCCGATGATGCGCTGCTATAGCTCCAAAGGTCTCTGCCGTGGAAGTTATCACACATTGCTGGTTTTCAAGAGAGAAAAACAGACAAACATCAGACGACAAGTTCAAAACTCTAAAGCGATCGACTATGTGTCTAGAACTCGTTACCTCATAGAGTGATCTAGCCGTACCAAATATGAAATCAATAGTCCCTTGAATGTGACATTGATAGAAATAGTGTGTGCCCATATCATCCAAAAGTGTATCTTGTTGTCCTAAGAACTTGACTCTATAAAACATAGCCTTCTCTCCTGAAATCCTTAGAGCCACAGCTTGTCTTCCCTTATCTCCAGGCGCTGAAACCACTGTGTTCTACAAACCAAACCACATTGAACTTACAAAACTCAATAACTTCATACTTACTCTTTTATCTTTGTTTATCTTCGTTTATGTTCCTAACCTCGAATGTGATTCCTGATGCACAGAAGTAGTCGGAGTCGATCGCAACCGTCGCTGTTCTATACGTCCCGAGCTCGAGTCCGCTGACATCTTTGTCGGAAGCTTTGCTGTTCGACGTAATTACAGTGTCTGTCATTCGTTTCCTGTTTCCTATCAATGAAATATATGGCTTGGTGATGGGTATGTATACCTTCTCTCTGCAAGTTCATATTACAATACACTTTTAGTTCATCAAATCTTGGTTTTGTAGATCAATTCAAAACAATATATATTTCTTTAAAAAAAATTAGAAATTTATTATATACATATACATATACATATATACACACACATATATACACACATATATATATACACACACATATACACACATATATACACACACACATATACACACATATATACACACACACATATATACACACATATATACACACACATATATATACATACACACACGTATATAGATACATGCACACACACACCAATTAATTTCATAAAACTTAAATTTTTTATGGGTGATATCTAATATGCTTATAATAACTTTAATTTTAGTATTTTTAAAATTTCTCGATTTTGCTAAATATAAATTTATTTTAAAGTTTAGGTTTTATTAGATATAAAAATGATTTTTTTTATATATATAGTAGGTCAATTAATTATTTAAAAAGCAAGATTTATTAAACATAAAATTGAAATTTTGGAATATATTAGATATTTTTTTAAAAAAAAATAAGAGCCTAAATCGGATTTTTACCGTAATTTTTAAGAAAAGATTTTGAATTTAAGGCCAAAATCTCAAAAATAAAATCTAATTTTGAAAATTTTCAATGATTTGATCTCGAGCAAATGATACTAAAGACGGTACTGTCTATGATCTTGAAACAAATTGATTGTGTATAATTTGCAACATTGATGAATGACGGTTCATTAATGTCCATTAATTTAGACTTCTTCTCATTCCCAACTACGAATAAGATCACGATTTTAAAAACATTCTTAGAATGACGAAACAATGACGAAACAAGAGAAGAACTGAATGAATTATATATATATATATATATATATATATATATATATGAATAAAAGAAGTTACCTGTAAATGCCAGGACGAATATAAATCTTAACTCTCTGATTGTTATTATGAGGAACCAAATCCACCGCCCCTTGCACGGTGGTGGAGTCGCCGGAGGAGCTTCTATCCACCACAATGATTCTAGTTCCAGTTCCATTCTGAACCCCGCCGCCATGCACTCCGGAGCTGAGACCCTGCCGCGACGGAACATCCACACGCAAGTCATCCCAACTGATGGCATATCTCTCACCTCCCCCAGCAGCAAAAGCAGCAGCAGCAGGAGCAGCAGCGCCACCGCCGGAGGCCTGACCGGAGAGACCGAAGAGAAGAAGAAGGAGGAGGAGGAGGAGAGGGAGGGTGGTCATGAGGGGCAAAAAGATTGGCTTTTTTTGGGAGAGGAGGAGGAGGAGGAGTTAAAAGGGCGTGGAGGGAAGGAGGAGGAGGAGTTACAGTATTATTAATGGGTAGTGGGGGGAAGGGGGAATATTAAGAGAGGCTCTTTGAATGGGCAATGGGTAATGGGTAATGGGTAATGGGTAATGGGAGAGGAGGAGAGGGGGGGTTTTGAGATTGAGTGAGGGAATGAGGGAGTGATTATGTTGTTGTTTTGTTTATGGAAGGGATTGTCTTTGCATGGGAGAGAAAAGAAAAGGCAAAGGGTTTGTGTTTTCAATTTTAACTTCCCACGAAACCCACTACTTTGTGTGTTGTGTTTTTTTATAAACCTCTCTTCTCTTTTTATATACACAAAAACCCACTTCACACACACAGAGACAGAGAGATTCAGAGAGAGAGATCATAGGGAGAGAGATTATAAAGAGAGAGAGATTCAGAGAGAGAGATCATAGGGAGAGAGATTATAAAGAGAGAGAGAGATATACAAAACCCATTTCAGAGAGAGAGAGAGAGATTATAAAGAGAGATACAAAGAGAGATTATAAAGAGAGATACAAAGAGAGATTATAAAGAGAGATACAAAGAGAGATTATAAAGAGAGATACAAAGAGAGATTATAAAGAAAGATTCAGAGAGATACATCTCAGAGAGGGGGAGAGAGAGAGAGAGGAGCAAGGGAGAGAGATTATAAAGAGAGAGAGAGAGGAGCAAGGGAGAGAGATTATAAAGAGAGAGAGAGGAGCAAGGGAGAGAGATTATAAAGAGTGAGAGAGAGAGAGATTATAGGGAGAGAGATTCAGAGAGAGAGAGATATATAAAACCCATTTCAGGGAGAGAGAGAGAGAGATATAAAACCCATTTCAGGGAGAGAGAGAGAGAGATTTTAAAGAGAGATACAAAGAGAGATTATAAGGAAAGATTCAGAGAGATACATATGAGAGAGGGAGAGAGAGAGAGGAGCAAGGGAGAGAGATTATAAAGAGGGAGGAGAGAGAAGAGAAGAGGGGGGAGAGAGAGAGAGAGAGAGATTATAAAGAGAGATACAAAGAGAGATTATAAGGAAAGATTCAGAGAGATACATATGAGAGAGGGAGAGAGAGAGAGGAGCAAGGGAGAGAGATTATAAAGAGTGAGGAGAGAGAAGAGAAGAGAAGAGGGGGAGAGAGAGAGAGAGTGAGGAGAGAGAGACGATAGAGAGTTGAGTTATGAGTTCTTATGAGTTACGAGTTCTTATGAGTTTATGAGTTTGGGGCGTTCCAAACACTAAGTGAGGTTATTAAGTATACAACTTGTTTAATTTATGAAATTATTAAAAGCCATTTGGTTGTGTTGTGAGTCTTCAGCTGTTTACTCTATTTCCATGTAACGCAATTGTTTATAAAGATTTAAACCTAAATTATACATTCCAATTCCGAATACAATCCAAAATTGATGGTTAGTGTGAGTTTATCCGTGTCCGTTATCCACTCTTCGAATAGAAATCCATTTCCTAAAAAATTATGGCTTTCGTGTTTTGGTGGGTCTCCGAGATCCTTTCAATGATCTATGTTATTATGTTAAAGAGATATTATATTATCCAACTGGTTGCGTAAAATCCACTGTAGCAATGGAACCGAGAAAAGTATATATATATATTTCAAAGGTTTTTAGAGTTATGAGTTCGGGAGTTGTTTAGTTCTTTTTTATATAGATTTTTTGAGTTGTGTGTTCAAGTTCGGTTGTTTAGTTTGAATCTAAAAAGTCAGTGTTTGAAGTACAAAGTTCTTTAACATGAAGAATCTATCAGTCATTTATAAACATAGAACCCAAACGAGTAATTCAGAAAGCATATTACCGTAGAGAGTTTGAGAGTTTAACATTCCAATTCCTTCCCGACATCTTTCAAGGAAAATCCCGAATTGAACCCAAAATTGATGGTTAGTGTGAACTTATCCATGCAGTTATCCACTCTTCAAATAGAAATCTATTTTCAAAATAAATTCTGACTTTTGTGCTTCAATGGGTCTCCGAGATCCTTTCAATGAGACCTATGTTATGCTAAAAGGATACTCGTACAATTCGATTGGTTGCTTAAAACCCGTGCTTTAATAGGTCTTCGAGATCCTTTCAGTAACCTATGTATTGTTAAAGAGATATCAACGACACCAGAGAAAGTACATAGAGTTTCGAGGTACAAAGTTGTTTAATGTGTAGTTCTTCTATTAGGTATTTTCGTTAGGGAATAAACTAGAAATACAACTTTATAATCCTCTTTTAATAGTTATTGTTACATCACTAAGATAGTAATGCTCTCAACTAAACCTACTAAATCTGCACTCAATTCTGTACATATCAAGTGAAACTGATCCATCAACTATTTACAATGCAGAGCACAGGCTTGTATTTTTCTAAGCATCTACACCTTCCATATCCATGTCCTCTCCTTCTTCTTCCTCTTGGTTCGGTTCAGACGTTTCCATGGAATCCATTTCCGATTTAACGCCATTGCTACGTTCATCATTTTCCTCCTCACTATCACAGCTGTTCAAATCATGGGTACTGTTTTTCGTGTCAGCTACATCATCATCGTCCTCACTCCGGTTGTCTTTGTCCGACGATACTTGCTTCTGCTGCTCATCATTTGCTTCATGAAGCTTTTCGAGACTAGCTAACGCGGTTTCCTCGAGTGTCTCCTCCTCCTTTATGTCGATGCAAGACATGGCTACAAGGGTAGCAGACTTGGAATGTTTATTGTCAGATATAGTTGAAAGTATAGAAGGTTTGGTGTCGATGTTAATCCAGTGGTCTCCTAACCAGTCTCTAGATATTCGAAGATTGGTTCGATGAATGTTTAAGAATAAGCTTTCACCTGTTGACAGTAATGGAGGTTTTTAGGTAACGATCGATGGACGGGAAGAATGACTTTGACGTTTTCGATAAGAGTACCTGGAAAGTAGACGAGCACATCATCGTTGCCTGAAATATCTAGGCCAGTAACGACTCCTTCCCACCAGCCGTCGCTCCACCATGCGTCGACTGCGACACCGATATCAAGAGTGAGCTCTGTTTTCTCTTGTGGGGCTGGCCTTGTGATTAGGCGACCGGGGTGCCTCATGCCGAGTTTGTCGGGTAGAGCAACTTTACAAGCAGGGACCCATTCCTGTAAGCAGAAAAACTTGTGAGTTGTCGCTTACTTCAAGTTGAAATTCCTTGCCGAAAACGAAATACAGCAGATGCACTCGAACAATATATAAGACAACGATTAAATGAACTCAGGGGCAGTAGCTAAGAGTGTTGCATTGAAACTCACCTCAAGGTTGCCATAGCCATCTTCATCTTGCAGATCCTCATATTGTACTCTAATCTGTTTCGATGATGCATACAAAACCGTACACCTGAACCAGCAGCCTCGAATGCCACTATCTTGACACAGCAATTCTATCTTCTCGTTAACCTCATACGCTGGGTTGTTATCGTCCAAAACATGTCTATGTGAAAGAAACCTCGTGCCTAGAAAGGTGTAATTATGGTTCTGGCAAGATTTATAGGTCAACATATGTTGATGACTACCCGAATTTCGAACCTTTGAATTTGCGAACTCAAAATTTCGACATCCTTTAGCATTTCTCATCCTTTTAACTTGCGGTCTAACACTATTTTCTGGGTCCAAATCTTCATCATCCTCCTCAGTCAAGCTATCGAAGATGGGCTCGGATTTTGATAATACACTGAGACTCAGACAAGAGAAGACTGGCTGATCGAAATAGCCACGCAATTTACTCAGGTCGAAGGATTTTAATCGGTTACTTTTGAACTGTCTATAGCAAAGATGAACTTTGGAAAGTGCATCATGAGGAAAGGCATTCACACATTTTTCGTAATGTTCACGATTCAAGACTGTTGCAGAACCATCGACACACTCGACACTGATGGCCTGCACATACGGTGTGATGAAAACTTCTCTCGGGTGAGAGTTTCGCAACGTGATCACACCTTTCACCTCTTGACTATGATGAAACCACCTTACTTTCACCTTTTTATGACCCCTCTTATCTTCGTACATGTCTTCCAGATAAGCAAGATAGTGGTTGTCTCCCTTAGCCATGACATAAACAAAAGATTGTACCTGAATAGCATTGATGAGGGGGAAGGGAAGAATTTAGTGATTGGATAATGATGGTAATAGCAGCATGCACGGTCTCAAATAATCCAAATACCAACACAGCCCAAGCCCTCCGCTAGTAGATATTGTCCACTTTAGCCTATTACATATTGTCGTTAGCCTCACAGTTTTAAAACGCGTCTGCTAGGGAAAAGGTATCCACACCCTGATAAGGAATGCTTCATTCCCCTCTCCAACCAATGTGAGATCTCACAATCCACCCCCTTTGAGGGCTCAGCGTCCTCGCTGGCACACCGCCCAGTGACTGGCTCTAATACCATTTGTAATAACCCAAGCCAATCGCTAGTAGATATTGTCCGCTTTGACCCGTTACGTATCTCCGTCAACCTCACGGTTTTAAAACGCGTCTACTAGGGAGAGGTTTCCACACCCTTACAAGGAATGCTTCGTTCCCCTCTCTAACCAATGTGGGATCTCACACTAACAATCCATTCAACCACAATTTACGGGTATCATGGAAAGAAATGCACAGAGAAAGAAATCATTCAATATTGATATACCGTTGCTCACATAAATGGGATAATATACGAGGATATGGAGATTTAAATCACATTAATCGACCATGTCGACATTATATCCTTTGGAGAGTAGGTCTCACCATGATTGAAGTCCCGTTCCTGCAAAACGATGGGTAATGCTTGAGTCGTTTACCGCAAGTCCATGCAGCACCGGACCATACAATATCTGATGCAAGTCCCTTGGAATTCCTCGATGGGCGAACCTACGTCGAGATCAAACTGAGGAATGAATGCCCAAAAATGTTTGAATATAAACAATGGAAGAAAAGGAAGTTGGCTTATCATCTGGTACCTTGGATTGTGGAACAACTACTCCACTATGTGAAAATTGAAGCGATCCCAGGGTTTGTATTGCATCAAATTTACAAGGCTCTGCATAAAAAACTTTGTCAAGATGCCAATAACAACATTTAAAGAGAAACTTCGAAGCCTAAAATGGTTTTAAAGCAGACAAAATCCTACAAACCAGAATGATCCCGAGGCGAATGCTGCTTTGATAGCATAGAAGTAAGCCAATCCACGACCTCTCTCCTCGATCTCCATTTGAAACCGGTATGAACAGAACTTTCCTTCCCATGAGCTTGCAAAAACTCATCAGCAACAACATAAAACATGTGTCTAACGCTCCTCTCAGTCCCCACAACTGCAAGAATCGACTCTCCACCCGAATCCTTCAAAAAATAATGAACGACACGGTTTCCTCGTTCTTGTGAAACAAATTGCTCCTTCCACTCCACAAAGCAGTTACCATGTCCCATCATTTTGGCCAAAAGTTTCATAAAACAATCAACAAGAACTTAAATTGAAATCAAATGCTAACGACATCGGCACGAGTCCATGAAATTGGCCAATGGATGCAGAATCGTTCATCCCAATAACTACTGTATGATATCAACCTGTTCTTGAATGTTGCCCACCAGTCCATCAAGATTACCCGCAATTTCTCAGCCCAAACGGGTAGATCTCAGGAAAAATAGGGCATATGATCCAAGAGAGAATAACCTAAAGAATCCTAGCACTTAGATGTATCATAGCAAGATCAGAAGCTAAACCCACAGCCAAAACAAAACCCTAAATTAGAACAATCTTCAAACATCCAATTCCAACAAGCTTTTAGAAGATCATAAACCCTAAAACCCGCACAAATTTCCTCAATTATTGAACAACAATCGCAGGAACAAAGAAGAACGTTCACCACGAATTGGGCAGAGCCCACAAACGCAAAATATTTCCTCAAACTCCCTGAAAAAGAACTGATAGCAGCTAAAAAACACTAAACGGTGGCAAATCCTTTCGACTAATTACGCAGAGAGAGGAATCCAGAGAAAACTTACGTAGGGAGCTCAAGAACCCAGGGAGAAATCTCCAATTTCGAGGCCGAAAACGGAAGATTAACAAAATGGGAAGAATCAAAAGTTTCCCCAACTGTTCAATTGAAATGAAGAGCGCTCAGAAACGCCATGGACATGGGAAGGATGAGAGATTCAGAGGAGTTGATGAGAGGGAGGTGAAGAGTAGGAGGAGGGCGGGCGGAGAAGAGGGTAGTGGCCGCGGAAAAGTAAGGATACTGAGAAAAGCTTAAGAGTGCCCAAGAGTCGGGTCCAACAACTGAGGAAGATGGTCCTTTGGATCAAATGGGCCGCCATAGTTGCTTCTACAGAGATCTCTATTCATGTATGTGATATTATATAGATTGGTACGAGCTCACACGAAGCAGATATTATCCTCTTTAGGTTTTTCTTTTCGAGTTTCTCTCTCTAACCGATGTGAGTTCTCACAATTCACTCCTTTGGGGGCCAATGTCCGACACACTGCCCCAAGAGTGCTTTGTTCCCTTTTCCAATCGATAGGGCTTTCCTTTTCGAGTTTCCTTTTTCAACCGATATGGGATCTCACAATCTGTCCTCGCTGACACAGTGCCCCAGGAGTGCTTTGTTCTCCTTTCCAATTGATAGGACTTTCTTTTTCGACACACTACCCCAGGAGTGCTTTGTTCCCTTTTCCAACTGATAGGGATTTCCTTTTCGAGTTTCCCTCTTCAACCGATGTGGGATCTTACAATCCATCCTCGATGACACACTGCTCGAGGAATGCTTTGTTCCCCTTTCCAACCGATAGGGCTTTCCTTTTCGAGTTTCTCTTTTCAACCGATGTGGGATCTTACAATCTGTCCTCGCTGACACACTGCCCCAGGAGTGCTTTGTTCCCTTTTCCAACTGAAGGGATTTCCTTTTCGAGTTTCCCTCTTCAACCGATGTGGGATCTTACAATCCATCCTCGATGACACACTGCTCCAAGAATGCTTTGTTCCCCTTTCCAACCAATAGGGCTTTCCTTTTCGAGTTTCTCTTTTCAACCGATGTGGGATCTTACAATCTGTCCTCGCTGACACACTGCCCCAGGAGTGCTTTGTTCCCTTTTCCAACTGATAGGGCTTTCCTCTTCGAGTTTCCCTTTTCAACCGAAGTGAGATCTCACAATCCACCCCATTGGGTGCAAGCGTTTTCGCTGACACACTTCCCCAAGAATGCTTTATTTTCTTTCCAACCAATATGGGATCTCATAATCTACCCTTTAGAGGCCCAGTGTCCTTGCTGACACACCGCCCGGTGTTTGGCTCTGATACCACTTGTTAACACTTTTAAAAATTAAAGAAAGAAATAAATAATGAAAAAGAAAAATTTGCCCAAACTACCCCTCACGTATGAGGTTTATTACAAGTATGTCCCTAAACTTTTAATTTGATATGTCGCTTAAAACTTTCATATTAATAAGACAATATTTTAATCCTTTATTTTGAATGTTCACCGAAATTGATGTATGACACTTCATTTTACGACATGTCATTATTTTAATCCTTTAATCCCAATCAAAATTTTGTATCGACTTTATCTGTAGCAAACAGATCAATGATTCAACTTGGTTTTCCATTGTCATATGACCCACTGACTAACTCGGACTACCCAAACTATAAAGGTTGGGTTGGGTTAGATTTTTTAAAGACAAAATTTGGTTCAATTTGCGATTTGTCATTGTTTTGGTCGGGCCTGAAAAATAAAGTTACAACTCAACCTTACCTTACAAGATTAAAAATATTTAACGTTTATAATTGATATTAGTGATGTGGTGTGACTGGTAAATGTTTAATATTTGAATTTATAAGATTTTATCAGTAAGATCTTTTTTTTTTTTAAAATAATAATAATAAAAAAGCAATCAACTCAACTTGGGTAGATTGGATTGTGGATTTTATTCTGATGGTTCCATACAATGTGAAATTTCGGGTTAGGCTCAGGTAATCAAGCCAACCGTGAAATTTTGGGTTAGGCTCAGGTAACCAAACCAACCAAATTAGGCTCAGGTAACCAAACCAACCAACGTGAAATTTCGGGTTAGGCTCAGATAACCAAACCAACCAACGTGAAATTTCGGGTTAGGCTCAGGTAACCAAACCAACCAACGTGAAATTTCGGATTAGGCTCAGGTAACCAAACCAACCAATGTGAAATTTCGGGTTAGGCTTAGGTAACCAAACCAACCAATGTGAAATTTCGAATTAGGCTCAGGTAACCAAGCCAACCAACGTAAAATTTCGGGTTAGGCTCAGGTAACCAAACCAACCAACGTGAAATTTCGGATTAGGCTCAGGTAACCAAACCAACCAATGTGAAATTTCGGGTTAGGCTTAGGTAACCAAACCAACCAATGTGAAATTTCGGGTTAGGCTCAGGTAACCAAACCAACCAACGTGAAATTTCGGATTAGGCTCAGGTAACCAAACCAACCAATGTGAAATTTCGGGTTAGGCTTAGGTAACCAAACCAACCAACGTGAAATTTCGGGTTAGGCTCAGGTAACGAAACCAACCAACGTAAAATTTCGGATTAGGCTCAGGTAACCAAACCAACCCACGTGAAATTTCAAGTACGATCGATGTAAATTAAGAATGTGCAAATTTAATATGTAGTCTACTTGGAGCTTTTAGTTTTGTAACCTGCAGGTGTCATTATCAATAATTTCGTACCACTAACTCCAAATCCTCAAAAATGCCGTTTCTATTTTGCCACGTCAGCCTTTTTCAGTTTCGTTTCGCGCCAACCGCATTTTTCCTAACTGTGAACCGTCAGCCTCCAAACGACGTCGTTTTTATTTTCCACACAATATTCAAAAAAAAAAAAAAAAAGAAAATTCCAGCCAGAGATATTCTTGTCTCTCTGTTTAGGGTTTTTCGGTATATTCTCTCTCTCTCTCTCTCTCTCTTATCCTTTTTTGTTATCCGTTCAAAAATGGCTTCTCTCTTCCTCTTCTCTTTCTCTCCCACAATTCACTCTGATTTTCCCTCTTCTTCCGATTTCTATCCTTCGACTCAATTCTCTTACAGTACTTCGACCTCAGCCTGTAAGTTTCATGGAGTTGGGATTGCTAGTGGGAGGAGGAGGAGGAGGAGCGTGCGTCGGTTTTTGGTCCGGTCGACTCACTCCAATGCTAGGATTCTCAAGCCCAAACGGAGGTCGAGGTTCGGTCAGAATTTGTCGCCGTTTGACAGCGATGATGATGGAGAGGATGTGGATGACCTTAGCAGTGATGAGGATGATGATGAGGATGATGATGATACTTGGTTGTATAATGTGAGTTCTTGTTTTCTGTTCTCTCTAATTTCTGGAAGTTAGATTGTTTTCGTGGTTGTTCTTATCTTAGTGTGTCTGCTGATTGATTGAATGCGGGTTTGTTTTCCGTAGAAATGGCGTGGAGTTGTGATTTTGTTTAATTTTCATTATTGGTTCCAATTTCCGACGAGGTTGGATTGATTTTCTTGTGATGGGAAACTTGACTGTTCAGTGATGAGTGAGGAGTAGAAATGAGGAGGATACAAAAAGAGTTTTAAAGAAGTATTTGAAACTGTGCTTATGCTGGGTAGAAATTACATAGTTCTGGCCATGGACAACCAAATGAGCTTCATGAAGTTTTATATCTGGTTTTAATTGAGCAATGCAAAGAGTGCTCTTGGTAAGTAGAGGAAATTGTAGCTTTATTTTTCATATAATTGTTTCCATTTCTGTTATAAGCTCACCCCTAGTAGATATTGTCCGCTTTGGCCTATTGCATATTGTCGTCAGCCTCACGGTTTTAAAAGGCAGGTACTATGGAGAGGGTCTAGCCCTACTACGACTAGTGTCTCACTGTCTGGTGACTGGCTCTAATACTATTTGTAACAGCCCAAACTGTTCCCTTCCAGATGCTTTTTAAAACCTTGAAGGAAAAGCCCAAAGAGGACAATATCTACTAGCGGTGGACTTGGGTGGTCACAATTGCGCTCTTTTAAAGTGGATTTGGTGGCTTTTTTTGTTCATAGTTCTTTGCTTGTGTGCAGTTGATCATTGAGAATCTCTATTTACTATCTGTCCACTGAGATTTTCATTTTCTAGGGTAATGTCTCGGATGTTGAATATGATACTAAAAGAAAGAGAGCCAAGTTGCAAAACAGAACCAGAAATAGCAACTCACAGAGAGGTTATCTTTTGCTATTTACTTTCTCCTTCTCGTAAGGCGGCGCGCACGATTTGCTCAGCATACTCTTCTTGTGCAGATAACTTGAGACATCCCAGAGAAAGTAGGGGTATTAGATCATCCAACCGCTTTGATTTACAAGATATCACAAATGATACTGAAAACCAAGATGATACTATTGAGGAGGAAGCTGGTTCTACCAACGTAGACAAGCAAGGAAAGGTGGAGTTTGAAACTTTATTAAACTTTTTAGATTGCTAAAATAAATATTAAATTTGCGTTTGTTTCCATTGATTCAGTTGATGACCAAGAAAGCTATAGAAAATAGATTTCCTCGTCTGGCAGAAGAAATAGAATTGGACAAGAAATGGTATCCTCTACTTGATTATCTTACAACATTTGGGCTCAAAGAATCACATTTTCTTCAAATGTATGAGAGACGTATGCCTTCTCTTCAAATAAATGTTAATTCTGCTCAAGAAAGACTAGAATACTTGTTGAGTGTCGGTGTGAAACAGAGGGATGTTCGAAGAATACTCATGAGGCAGCCCCAAATTCTGGAGTACACAGTAGAGAATAATTTGAAATCTCATGTTGCTTTCTTACTTAGTTTGGGAATCCCAAATTCCAGAGTGGGGCAGATCATTGCTGCTGCTCCATCTCTATTTTCTTATAGTGTTGAGAATTCGTTGAAACCCACCGTCCGATACTTGGTCGAGGAAGTCGGCATTAAGGAAAAGGATTTGGGTAAAGTTGTGCAACTGAGTCCTCAAATCCTGGTTCAACGGATTGATGTATCATGGAACACCAGATATATGTTTCTTTCAAAGGAAATTGGAGCCCCTCGTGATAATGTAGTGAAGATGGTAACTAAACATCCTCAACTCCTCCACTATAGCATCGATGACGGATTGCTGCCCCGGATCAATTTCCTTAGAAGTATTGGAATGCGAAATTCAGAGATCTTGAAAGTCATAACTAGCCTTACACAGGTATTATCCATTTGTATTCTATTGTTGTCGAACATCGTTTGAGAAGGAAAAAAAAACCCCTTTTTGATGTTAAGACGGTTAGGAACCACAACTCTCCACCATGTAATTGTCCACTTTGAGCATAAGCTTTCATGGCTTTGCTTTTGATTTCCCTAAAAGGCCTCATACCAATGGAGATGTATTCCTTACTTATGAACTCATGATCATCCTCTTAGCCAATGTTGACTCCTTCCCTCGAACAAAGTACATCTTAAAGCCTCCCCTGAGGCTTATAGAGCCTTCGAACAACCTCCCCTTAATTGAGGCTTGACTCCTTTCTCTGGAGCCCTCGAACAAAATACAACCTTTGTTTGACACTTGAGTCACATTTTTACTACACCTTCGAGACTCACAACTTCTTTGTTTGACATTTGAGGATTCTATGACGTGATTAAATTATGATTAAGTTAAGAGCATGACTCTGATACCATGTTAAGAACCACAACCCTCTACAATGGTATGACATTGTCCACTTTGAGTATAAGCTCTCATGACTTTGCTTTTGGTTTTCTCAAACGGTCTCATACCAATGGAGATATATTCCTTACTTATGAACCTATGATCATTCTCTTAATTAGCCAATGTGGGACTCATTCCCAACTATCCTCACAAAAGCCTTCCATACCCAACTCTTTCTTTTTCTTGCTGTTAGAAGTGGTATTAAAAGTATATTATACTTTAAATTTCTTTGTTGCCTCATCTCGGTTGCTAACTTAATTCAAATGGTTTTTTAGTAGTTTCTTCGTAAATCTTGTTTTAGGTTCCTTAACCGGATCTGTTGATACTGCAGGTTTTTTCTCTATCTTTGGAGGATAATTTGAAGCCCAAATACATGTATCTGATCAATGAACTCCGCAACGAAGTGAAATCATTGACCAAATATCCCATGTATCTAAGCTTATCCTTGGATCAGAGAATTCGACCTCGACACCGGTTCCTAGTTTCTCTCAAGAAAGCACCCAAAGGGCCATTCCCTTTAAGTTCCTTCGTTCCAACTGATGAATGTTTTTGTCAGCAGTGGGCCGAAACCAGCCTAGATAAGTATCTAGAATTTCGGAAGAGATTGCTATTGAAAGAATTTGCGCAGAAATACGAAAGGAGACGATAACCTGAAGTGAAACGTCTGATTTTCGCCTCGGAGTTCTTCCATCTAAACTGACATGGAATGGCAGTACTGAAATGGATGACACAAGTTCTCTAATCCTTTATATCTATGCAGTTCCCTTTCAACAGGTCATGTTGCTGACTTCGTGAATGTTCCAGTTGCGGTGCGTGTCATTTATGATCGTACATGCTGCCGTAATCAGCTTATGAACTACTCCAATGGCTGCAATTCTTTGGTAAGATTAGAGGTGGAGTTTTTACCTGCCATGTCTACTGCACTTAAGCTCATTCAAAAGGGGCTGGTGAGCTTGGCACACGCATACACAACACTGTAAGTTCTCTTCCAAACTTATAACAGAAATTCCTTGTAAATCTTTTCAATGATGGGGGGAGAGGCGCTTTCTACAATGTGTATACAAATTCCATGTGATTTTGGTCTTTATATGTCCTGAAAGTTGTGATCGACACAAATTTTGGTCTTGAAGTTATTGTAATTGACACAAATTTTGGCCTATAAGTAATTGATGTGTATGTCCTCTTTGTTTGATTACTTCTCATTATTCCATATGAGCATTCTCTGTCTTTTCGTTATGCCTACTAAGACCATTATCTGGAAATTTAACAGTGATGATGAACTTTAATGCCCTGAAAATTCCTGGGGATTTGGTCTCTGATTGCCCTGAGAGTTGTAGGACTTTTAGTCTTTTTGTTGTGGATTTTGAGAGATTTTATATATCTTAATGGGGGTATTAAGTTTCTGTGAGCGTGTTGACATTTCCGTCGATAATTTTATCGATATGTCCATGTGTTAAGCTATTTCTTACTAGTGTGGATTCTCCACAAGTACTAGAAAGGATGGGATTGTTCCACAAACTCCAATCAGTCAACTGCCAACGATGAGTGAATACCTAAGAGTTCCTAGTCAACACGATGTAATTAAAAGGGAGCTCATCTACTCTTTCATCTGCAGATGCTACTTTTCATACGGGAGGGAACCACTTAGATTGACTTCAGGGATGAGATTCATGTTCATCAGTTTAGTTTTTTGGTTGAGGAAGAGCCACTTAGATTGACTTCAGGGATGAGATTCATGTTCATTAGTTTAGTTTTTTGGTTGAGGAAGAGCCATGTAGCATTGAGCTAGGCTGAATTTGAGAAGACAGAGACCTAAAACTTCTAACATGTACAATATCGACATTTCTATTATGTCGTTAAAAAAATTTATGCAAAATAAAAAATATAAGCAATACAAGGTTAGAATATCCTAACAAGTTAGGAAAAGGTAAAATATTTATTTATTAATTTTTAAATTTTTGTTGAATTGTGACTTGGACATTTCCATTTTATTGATTTTAGTTAAAGCAACCCCTGATATCAATGGTAGCTTGGCCTCATGGGAAGAGCAGGAAAAGGAAAGAGTTCGAAGAAATTTTGTTGATAATAAAGACCCCTACGAATCATGCCCGAAATCTAATGATTGTTATAGAGATAGAAGTTCGTGTTTTTTTCCTTCTAAGAAACGTCCTCAATGTCTCTTCATTCCAATGAGAATGATGAAGAATCTAAAAGCTCCTCTCAGGACCCACAATCATCGAGATTTGAGAAATATTTGAAACCGAAGTCTTCCCTTATTTAAGGTTTCAAGGCTGAACTTTGAAATTTTTTATTTTAACGCTTGAATCTTTTTTTCACATCATTCCCTAGTGGTTAAATTCATGATCGAATAAAAAGTTGGGTTGGGTTAGGTTGGACTGAATTGAAAAAATCTTTTCGATCAACTCAAAATTTCAAGTTGATTGAGTTGGTGGCCCGAGCAACCCGAATAGAGTTTACAACTTAACTCAACCTTCTATTTTCAGGTTGAGTTGAGTTGTCAAATTGTTTTTTTTATAATTTAAATTTTTTTATTTATCCACCATACATATTATATTAATAATTAAAATCTCATAAAGTTCAAATATTAAACTTTTATAAATCACGATGCATCATAAAAATCAATTACAAACGTTAAATATTCTTAATTTTTTTTAAAATAAGATATGATCATGTTGGATTGTATTGGATCATAACCCTATTTTTGAGTTGATCCGTTAACTAATAAAGTGAATCAAATTTATGTTTATGAATTTAATAACAAATTTCTTTTTTAAAAAATTGAAAATAAAACTTTTTTAAATTATAATTGAACTAATTTAGAGGGTTTTATTTTATTATTATTATTTTTTTTTTTTTTTTAACGAATTTTGAATCAAAATCTCGAAATTGGGCTTCAACGACCCGATCCCCACTCATTTTCCGGCAAAATACCGATCAGTCGGTCCCGGAAAATTTCTTCTCGCCTCCATGCTTTCCGACTGCTTTTTCTTCAATTTCTACCGGAGTATTTCATTGATTCCGAAGATTTTCAATCCGCTCAGTCGGAATTCTCGTTTGTTAATCTAGTTGGAGCCTTAAATTTCGTCGGTTTGATTATCTAACATGAGCCACTCAGAGATTCGTAGAGCATCTGAAAAGCCGAATCTAGATTGGGAAGCAGCGCTGAAGCAGTATGAAAACGTTATGGCTACAGAATCCGAGGCTGTTAAAGTGAAAGCCACAATCAAATTGGCTAGTCTCTCCAATGATGCCCCGCATAATATTTTGAACAGCACCATACCCATTATTGCGAAGCATCTTGAAGTTAACCCCATCAGTAATTCAAGCCAGTCTATGAGAGGAGCTGCTGCATATTGTCTAAAACGTATATCTCGTCAAGGTGATGGTACGTTAGCGACGGCGATAGCTCATTCCGGCGCTTTAGAGTCTATATTGAGATCATTGCCAGACACTAGTGGTGGTTTTCGTAAGATTCTAGTTAAATGTATTTGGAGTATTGTTACTTGTGATAAACATAGTCGTGTGATTGTAGCAAGAAATGGGGGTTTGGAAGTAGTTATTGGTATGTTTGATTCTGTAGTTGATGGCACTAGGAGATATTTACTGGAGATTTTGAGTGCATTGGCCCTAGTTAGAGAGGTTAGAAAAGCCCTTATTAGCTTAAGAGGCCTCCCTTTTCTTGTGCAAGCTGCTAGATATGGCTGCATGGCTTCTAGAGAAAGAGCTTGTCAAGCAATTGGGTTAATTGCAATTACAAGGCGTGGAAGACATATGCTTGTTGAGTTGGGAGTGATTCCAGTACTTATTGAACTATTTTGTGAAGGAGATTATGTGACAAAACTAGTAGCTGGGAATTCCCTTGGAATAGTTTCAGCTCACGTAGCTTATATTAGGCCTGTTGCACAAGCTGGGGCTATCCCTTTATTTGCTGATCTTCTTCAGTGGCCTGACCCTATTGCTAAGGAGATTGCGGAAGACGTTTTCTGTCTCTTAGCTGTTGCCGAAGCGAATGCGGTTCTAATTTTTGATCATCTAGTGAGAATTCTTAAAGAAGGTGATGATGAAGGAAAGGCTGCAGCTGCCGACGTCTTGTGGGATCTTTCAAGCTATAAGTACTCCATACCGATTGTGCAAAGTTCGGGTGCTATTCCAGTTTTGGTGGATCTATTACACGATGGGAATGGTGAAGTGAGGGAAAAAGTCTCTGGAGCTGTAGCTCAATTAAGTTATAGTGAGGCAGATAGGATTGCGCTTGCTGATGCAGGGGCAATCCATGGATTAATAGAGCTATTGCAAGATGAGTTAGATGAAGTGAAGGATAATGCTGCTGAGGCCCTTATAAATTTTTCTGAAGACGCCTTATACTGCAATAGAGTATCTGAAGCAATCAGCAATCCTGCTTTCCAGAATTTGCTGGAAAGAATGACCCATATTCGTGCTACTGAAAGGCACGGCGTGAGGTCTCTGCGTCAAATGGGAATCAACCAACTTACAGGGGATCCAGATCTTCTATAACTTTTTTCAGTGGTACTATTTTTGTCGTAGGTCACTTGTAATCTAATAAGCGCTCTCAAACACAAACACAAGATATGAATACAAATTGGATGGATGCATTGCGCTTTATTTTCTCGAAAGTATTAGTAGGTCATAAACATGTTAGAAACACATTTATAAGTTACATATTTCAATGTTTTCATGCTCATTTGTTTACCTTTCATATATTTGCATTTCAAATACGACATGAAAGAGATAAATTATGTCTTTGAGTTTAAGGAATTGATTACATTGTTGAAATGATGTAACATCTTGTAAGTCGTAACAAACATTGATGTAGGACATCTAAATCTAAAAATTTTCTTCTGGATTATTCAATATTTTATAAAAAAAAAATGTTATTTGAAGATTATAAACTTAAGCATGCTCCTACTTATTTGAATCTTTAGCTCTTCGTTTTAATTTTTTTTGTAGTTCAACAATGGCTGGTGAGGGAATGATCCATCAACTGTTGCAATGATAATTGGTGCCTAGAGTTATGCTCAAATTAGCCTATCCATTCTAATTTTGGAAATATGTTTTATTTTCTTTTGGATATTCCTATAACGACTCGTTAGAATGCAGCTAGTGTAATTATTGAACTTGATCCCTTTTGGTGGTGCCATTTTCTGTTAGTTACATTATTTTCTATTAGAATTGTAATGTCTCTCTCTCTCTCTGCGGAAAACTTCCATAATTGAGAGAGTTGGGACCTGGCGTCTCTTTCATAAGTCATTCATGCTGTGATCCTAAGTCATTGGAGTGAGGAAAAGAGGCTTTAGGTATTGTACTCTTTTGATGTTTATATGTGCAGCTTCTTTTTCTCTACCTCAATTTTCTCTTCCTTGATTAATTGCTTTCATCTCATTTTGATGATTTAGAAATTGGAGGTTCCCAAAAAGATGTTCTTTTTGACTTGTGGAGGAAATTAAAACTATGATCACTCTTTCGAGGTTTATCTTTTGTTTGTTTCCCCACTGGACCACTTGTGCAGGAACAAAGGACTAAAATTATATATTGTGGCACAACTCTTTTTCCAGCACAATATGGGGTAGATCCTTGCAAATGTTCAGGTTCAACCTCTCTCCTAATTTGGATTTTAGTGGGCGATTGGAGGATAGAGGAAATTTTCTTTGGCAAACAGAATTTTCTTTTCTATTGTTTATTTTATGGTGTACTCGACTGCAGAAATAGGAAGATTCTTTTGAACATATAATATGAGCTCGAGCAGATTGTGGAGCTATGCATTCAGTGCGTTCACTTGGACTTTGTTTGCTGTTTTCTACCGTTATATTCCTCTGTTCTATTTTGATTGTAGTTTATTTGATAATTTAGATTTCTGTTTGTAAGGTTGGTTTTGAAGTTCTTACTTATTGTTTGCTCTGTATATCCCCAAGTCCCCTTTGCTACATTTTGTTTCCATCAATAAGTAAGTCAATTTTGAAGTTCTACATTCCTTTAAGAAGCAAGCTTCATTGTATAAAATTTTAAAAATGGCAGTGAATGAAAACCTATGGAGTTTAAAGAAGACACCCCAACCAGAGTTTTTTTAGGAGAGGAAATAGCTGGGAGAAGTTGCAAAGGAATGTGTCGAGGGCTTCTTGTTTTCATTTTGAAAGACCAATCTATATTTCCTAGCCAAACCTCCCTCAATTGCTTTTATGGTGTGAAATTGAAGAACTTCAAGCTGTTCTATACTGGAAACCATAGTCCTGCTAGTTCTTGACTTGCTAAAATGCCTCCACCATATGCTTCTCGAGGTGTGTCAAGGAAGGATGAAATGGCTGCCATTTTCCATCTGTTTTACAGAAGATATAGCAGTTCGGCTAGAGAGCACTATGAAGGTTTCTTGCTTGTCACCAGTGATTTATACTCCATTCTTCAAAAAGAACAATCCAGATGATTACTTTCAACCTTTTAGTGTATTTATCTTTCAGTAGAGCCTTGGATAATGCCCTTTGGTAACAGGATGATCTGCAGTAAGCTTGCAAAGAAGAGACTTGCAAGTTAGAATACCGGAATGATCTATTTTACGAACTATACGGTCCTCCGAACTTTCAAAAGAACAAATTTCCAGCAGCTGCAGGAGGTGTGTCCATTCCACTATTTAGAAAATAATTTGGAGTCCCTAAGCCTGTAATGTTGGTTTCAGCACTGTCAAATTGAGGAGTTTTTACTGCCAGTCTACGCATAACTTTTAAATCTCTATCAGATTGACTGAAAGCTCCAAAATATGCATCCTTAAGCTACTTCTTTTCATATGTTTGCCACCCAAAACCTTCCTTCCTGAACTTAATACTTACTAGTCACAACTTCATGCTATTTGATGAGAGAAGTATTTGTGACTGGCGTATTGTCAATGCCCAAAGCTCCTGTTTCTTAAGAAGGAAAAGGATGTATTAATTAAGAAGATGGCATCAAGGTTAGCCCTTCACATAGGAAATATCTCCGGAAAAAAAAAAAATGATTCCTTTAGGCACACTAGCAAGTTACAACTGCCTAAGAAACCGTAAACAGTAATTTGAGAGGTTTACAAGAATGGATTGAATCAATGTGAATTTTTCTTTAGCACAAGTATAATTTTTTTCGAGGATGTGATTGGTAGACTATAGATGTACATGGAAATTAGTTTAAAGAAGAATTTAGACTATTATAATGTGACAGTTTAAGTTGTTAGAACTATTGATCATTTAATGCATATTGAAATGAAAGGATTTAGTTGAGTTCTCCATATCCTACTGTTATCTCCAAGTTGAGTAATAATTCAGCAGGAAATTCAAAATCTAGCTGCACCTCGTGACACATGCATAAGATTTAAAAAAGGTGAAAGGTCCCTCCCTCCCCCCACCAATAGCATAGGTTTCGATTGATATTGAAATTATACGATTTATACTGACACATTAGTTTTCAACTGAATTTACATATGAAAACTTTTGAGGTCTTGTCACAGTTTCTCTTTTTTGGCTGATAGCCTCTTAGCCTCTTGCTAGCATGGCAAGTGGGTCTCTTAAACCTTCCTTAAATGAAAGGATATGTACCAGGTATTATTCAAATGCATTTCTAAAATGGGGCTGCTGGGTTTAACTGGACTTGTTGGATAGTAAAATCCCTTCAAAGTTGGGTTTATAGAGGAGTCCTATAGAGGACGCAAGAAATTTCTTTATTGGACCTGCTTCGTTCATTTGGAAATAAAAAACTTGAAAAATAATGTAGTTTTTTTTTTTTTACTCGACTGTAGCTCCATGGAGGGTTAAACTATGGACAAGGTTCCAAAGCGCTCCTGCTACTTTTTAAAAAAATGAAAAAAGAATATGGAAAAAGGTAAAATATCTCCTGCTCTGCAAAAATGGGATCGAGGATCAGAGAGCATTTCCTTTTGTTTTGTTTGTTTAGCTCTTCTTGTTGTATCAGCTGCTAGAACTAGAAGCTTCTAGGATGCATTCGTAGTTTGGTGAATACTGCAAAATGCAAATGTACCATCTCTGATGTGTTGTGTGGTCTTTTCTTCATTGTTGAGGCTGAAGTTTTTTACAGAAATACCATCAAGGGTCTTTTTTAGGAAATTTAGATGGAAAGAAATAGAAAGTTCTTTTATGGTTTGCTTAGGCTTAATGATTTTTGAGACCTTATGCAATTGCTTGCTTCTGATTGGTATGTTCTTTTAAAAAACTTCTGAAATTATACTCATTTATCTGTCCTTGACATTTGTGATGCATTTTCTAAGGTCCTTGGCTGCATTGGATTTTTCTAAGGTCCTGTGACCTGCTAAATTAGAACACAGTTGTTGTGCATGCTTGCAAGCCTAAGAACAAAAAATAAGATCTTTACTGATTTGGATAGCTTTAATGACGGCTTCCTTGATAATATAATATACCACTGTGACTTTCACTTAAAGAAACACCGTAATGATCTTGTATCTGAAACTTTTTTTTGTTGTCAATGTGCCATAGTTAATGAAGTTTGAAGTCGAGAACGTCTAATTATTATTATAAGATACGTGTTTGAATCGTGCAGAGAACAACTTATTAAAAGTTGAATCTGTGAAATCTCTGTAATTGTGTTCGGTTTGTAGTATCCTTAAAGGTTAAGGTTTAAGAATTTTGAAACATTCTGCATGGGAGAGGGATAAATGCATTGTTTTCCATTTTATTTGGTTAGATAACATAAGTCCTTTCTTCCTTTACTCAAATATATGAGTGACTTTTCAGTTTGTTTTGTTAGATCTCCATCTCTAAAGTAAGGGGAAAAAAAACAATATCCATAGAAAAGAAAGGAGAAGAAAAGCAACCTTGGCAGCATAACTATTAGTGCCATTTTATAGAAAGGGTTTCTGTTTGGATTTTGGTTTGTGTTTGCAGGCTTCTGACTCCATCCGTAGGCGTATTTACTGTAACACACCACTTGGTTGCCCGTCCCCCACAGCAGTGTGGTAGCAGAGCAGCCGAGGATGTGTGAATATGCCATTGAAGTAGCTGCCACAGCCTCCAATGGCATCCTAGGAGGAGTCGTACACACGCTGCGTGCAATGCCCGAATCTGCACTGTTTCATCAGCTAAGCTTCTTTCTTACTCGTATTCTGTTCTCATTCTTCAAAGTATATGAGATGATAGCACACATCTTGACTAATTTTATTGAATATCTGTTTGGCCTTACAACAATTATAATGAGTATCTTATCTGGCACATGTCCTAGGATTAAGGATGAATTTGAATGGACTTCTAGTGTGATAAAAGGGTTTTTACCCTTTATTCGATCATAACGAGTATGTCTATCTGAAGGATGAGTTTCGTATGACTTTTAAAATGGTCAAAAGTGATAGTTTTTGTATGATACCACTTCCTAAACTCTCTATCAAAAGGAACTCATAGATTCATCTACATCGAACTATTATTATCGGACCATCGTATTTTCAGCTTTTGAAATAGTAAATAATTGAGTGATGATATCGAACTTAAGCTTTTTTTGGGGTAATAAAATGGGGGAAGAAGTTGAAGGGTTCGAGTTAGAATCCCGGCATCGGGGTGTGAACTCAGAAGAGGACATGGAAGAAAAAAATAGAGTTAGAGAATAGAGATACTGTGGAAGAGGATGAATGCTTCAAAATGTGGTGCAATGGGTAGTGGTGGATTTTGGAGGTTTGGAAGTTAGCTGTAAGAATATCTAATAGGGAGGGCCATTTGGTTCACTCATTGGTCAATGGACTCGTGGTGTTATAAACAACCTTCCAAACCCTACAATCCAACAAGGTATCATTGAGTTCTCTTTTCAATCCAATTATTCTACGACAAAACCATTTTTGCCTTTTTCTTTTGCAATTCCTCCCATTCCCTTCTCTCTTTTGTTTCCGTTCTAACATGAAACTCTTGAGGTTTGATCTAACAACTTTGTTGAATAGCAAGTGTATTAGATCTAAATTATCTAAGAATCTAAAAAAAACGATAAAGAATCAATCCAAGGGAAAATTTTGAAACGGATTTTCAAAATCCAATCAGTTTACCATCAAGAAAATCGATTTGGGAGATCTTAAAAGAAGAACAAAGTTAAATAAAACCCAGATCTAACACTTTATAGAATATGGCAACATGAAATAAAGAATAGAAATGATATATTTTTGAATCGAAAAGAATAGAGTTTCTATTTTAGTTCTTTTGAGAGCTAAATTTTAGTAAATTTTTGTGTTTTAGAACTTGCATGTTATAGTCATTCAAGTGGAGTTGATCAAATCTAATTTGAATCATGAGTTTATAAACAAAGTTTTCTTACTCTTGATCTTGATTATTAAGGTAATCTGTTTTAAAATTTTTTCCTTGAATTAATTCTTTATCGTTTTTGTGGTTCTTGAATTATTTAGATCTAAAGATCTTGTCTGATCTACCAGATATTCATAACACCTTCATTTCCTCTCCATGTGCCTTTTGAGTGCTTCTCTACACTAGCTATAGCAATATACTAAGCTCCTTTACATTAAGGTTATCTTGAGCACTACACCATATAAGAATGAGTATATATACTAAGCTCTTGAGCACTACACCATATGAGAATGAGTATATATACTAAGCTCTTGAGCACTACACCATATGAGAATGAGTATATATACTAAGCTCCCTTACATTAAGGTTATACACCATATGAGAGTGATACTCATCCATATATATACTAAGCTCTTGAGCACTACACCATACGAGAATGAGTATATATATGAGAATGAGTATATATACTAAGCTCCCTTACATTAAGGTTATACACCATATGAGAGTGATACTCATCCATGTTGGTAGGGTTCTTTTGTTTTAAAGAAAAATCTTTATTATGATATTGAAAAATATTCTATTTAGTTACTTGTCCATGTCGAGAACCAATCTTCAATAGCAATAATTTCTCTTTTCCTCTTTTCGTTTGACTTTAGTTTCTATCTTATCTAAACTCTATATATAAAGAATTAAACAGGCCGAACAAAAATCTTAATATATCATCTCAAACACGTTCAAATGTAGATAGATATTCATTTGTCATATAGATCAATGAAATGTCGAAGATTCCGTTGAAGGAACGATATTTCATTTTGTTCACAATGTTAACTATACATAAAAGAGGGAGAAGAACACCAAAAGAACCTCAAAATGATACATTTACCACCATTGTGTATTGCACATGTTGAGTTCTAATTCAAAAGAAAAAAGAAGAGAGAAAAAAGAGAAAGGTACATTCAAAGCAAAATCCCATTGAAAAGGCACAGCGCAGCCCCTCAGACAAACAGACTAGAAATCATAATCCAATAATTGAACTCAACAAACGCCTACAAAAGCTACATTCCTGCCTCTCAATCCATCTCTCTCTTTGGAAGTCTCTGCCTTCTTCACATCCAACAACCAAAACTCAGCTTTGCTCCTGGCCAGTTCTACTTGGCGTTTCCATCTTGGCACCTGCTTCTTCCCTTTATTTTCGTGATTCAAAATCTAATCGAAAGCTTGAAATTAACTAATGCATCTATTAACGTTCAAGAAATCACCTACCCATGTCCTATAAATAGAGATACAGATACTCAAATATTCGTCAAAGAGATACCTGACAGGCTCTTCGGCGAAGCACGAAACACGAAGTGTTGGAGATTGTTTTTTTTTTTTTTTTCCCCTTTTTCTTTGACAATGAGTAATGAAAACTGTAATGCCAGGGCAATGAACTCCTCAATTGCCTTGCTGCAGGAGAGATTTAGACGATTGCAGAAAGCTAAAGAGTTGAGACAGCAGAAAGAGTTTCGAAGGCTGTCGTCTGAGTCGATACAGGCCAATTCAGCAGTGTGCTCCGAGCAAACTGGCTTATTTTTCCATTCTGAACTAGTTCATCCACCTAGCTCATCACTCCAAGGCTCTTCATACCTTCACCCAATCATGGAAACCAGAAAATCTCATCTTCAAGTCACAGATAATTTATCAGACATGGGGTCGAGAGAAACAGTCATGCACAGAACAAACTGTGTTGATGATTCAAATATTGATACCTCTCTTCATCTGTGAAATATAGCGTTAGTTTATTGTTCGTTCGTGCTTTTATTTAATACTTCACCTTCTATATGGTGTTAAGATGGAGGGGAACAAAAATGGGTTATGCTCACTAATTTCTATCACTACTATGATCATCATTTGGGTGATCTCTAGAGAGGCTGTCGTCAAGTCTCTCTGATAACAATAAATTATCATTTGCTACATTACCAGACTCCCCATTACTGCTCCATTTCTTCTTGATGACTTTTCGAACAAGATGAGTCACTTCACCACTATCACCGTTCACCCGTTTAAACCGAACAACACTAACCTTTCTAGCATTCCCTGCTAATACCTGCACAAAGATCCAACATATCAACCACAATATTCCGAAACTAAGGAAACTAAACGAGACATATCGTGCTAAAATGATGTGAATATAGTGGTGGAGATACAAAGTTAACTTTCAAGGATGACAGAAAAAAGAACTGCACATAAATCATATTGTGATGCAGGTTTTTTCCCCATTTTTTGTTTGTCGAGAACTGGAGAAATATAATGAACAGCCAGAATATATACCGACCAAAGGGTACGCTCCATTCTAGTTTCCACTAATCAATGTACAATCTATAAACAGCTTGATGCTAAAATCCAAATCAGAAAGTTAAGGGATCATAGCGCACACATAAGAGGCAGTTACCCAGTTCAAAAAAATGGACATGAAATAGCCCTATAAGACATCCTGTGAAAACTTAATTTACAGAGTATCGTGTCGTGCTTCTATGATGCATTATTCTGCACGTTAAATAAGTTCATAATCTATCATTGACTAAAAGGAAATGAGGTAAACAGTATCAATTGCAGAACAATTACGAATTAGTGGCAGATGATAAGATTGTATGTATTGAAATGATAGGTTGAATGATTTTTCAATGCTTTTTGGTACTCACCCAACAGTTAATACCAAATGAAGTTATACCTCAATATTAAAGATTAAGCGTCTCTCCTTTCGTTTCTGGTTTTCAGAGATGGACTCTTCTTCTTCATCTTCCTTTTCAAGGACCACTTTAACGCTTTCACCCGTCCTTGGTATATATCCAAAAGCCTCACAAACAAAACCCGACACCGTCTCATATTGATGACCCTAAAGTGACAAGAAGTAATAATATATAAGAAATTAGTAACAAGCAGTCAAAGTAAACAAACGTATGTAGATTTGTACCTATATGCATGTATATTTAGGATGTAAAGAATCTGAGCATGGTTATGTGAATATTCTTGTTTTTCCCTTTGGTTAAGAGACAAATTTCAATCAACCGAGCATAAGTAAAGACAAGTAATCGAAGGGGTTAGAGCCTAACACAGTCAAAGGCATCCAGTGGTACTATTAACTTAAGACAAACAGGAGAATTTTCTAGGAGTTTATAAAGATTCTTAGGTGCCACCAAATTCTATTCTTTCACTGTTTACTTCTGTTATTTTTATGTTGTTCTGTCTTCTCTATTTGCTTTTGCTGTAAATTTATTTTCCGGAGTTTGATTTCTGCATGGCTTCTCCTTTCTTTCAATCTTTATGCCGTCCACCTTCCACACATGTGAGTTCCTCTTCTATAACAGCTCAAGTCTACCGCTAGCAGATATTGTCCTCTTTAGGCTTTTCTTTTCAGGCTTCCCCTCAAGGTTTTTAAAACGCGTCTGCTAAGAAGAGGTTCCACACCTTTATAAAGAATGTTTCGTTCTCCTCTCCAACTGATGTGAGATCTCACAATCCACCCCTCTTGGGGGCCCAGTGTCCTCGCTGACACACCACCCGGTGTCTAGCTCTAATACCATTTATAACAGCCCAATACCACCGCCAACCGATATTGTCCGCTTTAGCCCGTTACGTATCGTCGTCAGCCTCACGGTTTTAAAACGCATCTACTAGGGAGAGGTTTCCACACCCTTGTAAGGAATGTTTCGTTTTCCTCTCCAACCGACACAGGATCTCACACACAATTGAAAAATGTATCCCAGAGAATTTTAAAGAACTAAAACATAAAATAAAAGTACATCACCTCTGGCATTTTGATATTCAGATCTTCAGAGAGCTGGTCGATTGCAGTATTGGCATCCACATCATATACTCCATCTGCTCGCATCACAATATACCCAGTTTTCTTCTGGATCTCCTCCTTTAGGTTTTTTCAAAGTGAAAAACAAAAGAAAAATCATTCAAACAAAACATGAAGTAGCATGCCTGCATGACCTATAATATGGCAGTGCTTGAACCTTTTAAGAACATGAACGTGGATGTTTTCTATAGCCAAGATATCAATACTCAGAATCAGAAAGCACATTCAAGAACACAAAGTGATGGTATGTATTCAAGATAAGAAAAAAATGACAGCGACATTTACCTTTGAATCATTTTCGTCAAAGATTTCACCGACGATCTCCTCAACCACATCTTCCAGAGTTACTATCTGATTCCATCAGAAAAGTAAAAAATGAAATCTTCAGTAAAAACAGTACAAATCAATTAAACAAACAGGCAAATGCACTGAAAGTATACCGCGGTTCATACAACAGATAAACGGGGAAAAAGTTTATAAGAGCGAAGCAGCAATGTACAAGAAAAGGATAGACTCAAGATGAATGAGACTAAACTACTTTTCCTATCGGTCTCGGCGTTTCAGAACCAGCCTTGAAGTGAATGAATTTGAAATGGTTTCATCTTAGTCAACTGAGTGAATGCGGAAGGGCTTGTGTTCAAGTCCGCGGGTTGGCTGGTTGGAAGAGATAGTGCAGAAAGCCGGATGAGGAGAGACATTCACGTCCAAACAAAAAAAGTGGGGCTCGCCCCTGTTGTGCACTCCCATTGACACAAAAAAAAAAAAAAAAAAAAAAAAAAAAAAAAAAAAAAAAAAAAAAAAAAAAAAAAAAAAAAAAAAAAAAAAAAAAATAGTCCCACAAAAAATTATCACAGAACTAACGAAGAAACAAAGTCCAATTCATGCCCATGACGAGGTATCGACTCTAGCAATATCTCAACTCAAACCTCATCTGCAGACATCTCCACACCCTTAAAAGTTAAAAGTTTTACTATTCCTCTCGAGTCACGACCCTCGATGCACAACAAAAATATAAGCTTGTCAAAGGACTCTGCCTTTACCCCCAAAGGGAAGATTCAGGAGCGTCTCCACAATCAAAGAACCACAACATTTGGTACACATTACTTGCATATTATTGCAAACTAGATGATAAAACAATAATTAGATGACAAACAAGGTTGTTAACTCGTGAATCAGAAAGCATATCATTATAGTATTATGCAGATGAAAACCAAGACATGGTGAGTTTACATACTCCAACAGTGCCGCCATATTCATTAAGCACAACAGCCATGTGAACCTTCCGGATACGAAACTCTCGAAGAAGATTCCAGACTAACATTGAATCTGGAAAACCCATAAAACAACTTTGACATGAAACAATAGTGGTAATTAGGGAGACTATGAAATAACGAGAAAACGAAAGCAAACAGATGTATGTAATACAATCCCAACTTGTGGAAACTCGAGTATAATTTGCATGCATGTGTTCGGACTACACGTGTAGTAACAGCCCAAAGAGGACAATATCTGCTAGCAGTGGGTTTGGACGATAACAACACGTTTCACCAAGCACGCATAGTTAACCAATGCTGTGTAAGTAAATATACACAGACACACACATATATAATCTAGGCTAGACTGTTTATTCATCTACGAATTTAGAACAATACAGATACAACGATTTCCCTCGCTATATGCAGGCTGATAGCCGTAAAGAAAAATTCTTTACAACTTTAGAAACGAGAGGCCCAGCAGAGGAAAACGATACAGTATCAAGTTACTCATCATGATTGGTTCAAAAATCTAATAAAAACTATTATTTTCCAGCATCTAATTAGCTATAAACACCATACTGTATGTACTTGAGTCAGCTTACTAAAAAATGTCATTTGAGTTAAAGAATTACCAGGCACAAAGTAAGCAGGTTTATGAGCCATATCCCCAGCCGTAGTGCTCTCTAGTACTTCGCCCTTCAAAACCAAACGAGTTAATAATTCTACACTGAGATTTTGATTACGATTAGCAACATGCAATTGTAATTACGATAGTCGGGGGAGTGGGAGAAACTACTCGACCTTCTGTAGAAAACCCAGCAAATCCATTGCATATGCAATCCCAACGATGTTATCTATGCGCT
Organism: Cucurbita maxima; assembly: GCF_002738345.1. NCBI lineage: Eukaryota > Viridiplantae > Streptophyta > Magnoliopsida > Cucurbitales > Cucurbitaceae > Cucurbita > Cucurbita maxima. The sequence goes on from NW_019272019.1 coordinate 2,081,791, forward strand.
GCTCGAAAACAGGCACCCTAGAAAGATGATCAAATAGTTATAAATTAGAACAACCAAAAGAGGTTTAGTTTATTTTCAAATAAGAAATACAGGATTGCAGCTACTTTAGGAGAAATAAGCCATTAAATAAAAAGAGATTAGTTTTTCTCCCTTCTGTTTCTTTCCCGTTCGTTAAAAATTAGAAGTGTGTGTGTATTCAAACCAAAATTTGCCTTAGCCCCAAAAGTTTATTGTACCTCGAGTACTGATGAGTCAACCACAAATTGTGGAAGTCGACCAGTGTCGCCCTGCCATCTATTGCAACCACATCAATAAGAGGTGTCATCACCTCTCTCACATGTGTATCTTTTATCTCAAGAACATTCTCAATCATATCCTGTAGTGAACCATCATGACAAACATTTTACAGAGATAACCCAAAAAAATATGAAGGCAATCTAGTTCGTCGATAAGTCACAAAACCATCCACAAGAGGTAAGGAAACCTATCCCAGATACCATGCAATAGGGAACACTAGGCACAATGAATGTTCACTCTTGAAGTTTATCAGACATTCATAATAATCACGACAAAGTCCATTCGACAAAATTAAAGTGACCTTAGCATATTGTCCAACAAAAATGCCAGTTTCTGACATCTGATTGCTCATGTGCTTTCATAAAACCAAATTGTATAGCTCAAGACTAAGCTATAATGAATTACCTTTCTTACTGTGCGCAGAGCCATTACTTTTCCCATAGAGAGAGAGAAAGAACAAATGAAACCACAACCACAGTGTAGTCACATTCAAGTTCAATTTTAGATACTTGTCAGTAATGAAATTGAAGTTCGAGATACGATAATGAACTCATTGATCTCTCTGAAATAGTTAGTTCAAAGACCATCTAGCTCAAGAGTTTTACTAATAGAACAATGTCCTGAGAAGCCTATCCATTACCTGTTCTTCCTCTTCTATGGCCCCACTCAGTTCCGCCCCTCGCAACATCAATTTTAATTCCTCCTCAGTTACAAATGGCTCACTAACACATTAAGACAGGTGAAAATAGCACTAAGATGAAGCATTTTCAATGTCTATAAGAAGAATAAACAACTAGTTCCATAAACTTTCATGAAACTACGGCCTTAGAATGGAACAGTGAGCAGAAACCTCCAAGTAATTGAAACATCTATATTACAAATCTTACCTTCTCCCTTTCATACCAAGTATTTTAAGCATCCCCATTGAAAGGTAGGTGACAATTTTTCCAACTGGGTAAAGTATCACAGCAAGCCATGCCACTGGCCTGACCTACAGGCAATAAGATCAATGCATTTAACAGAAGAAACAAAATAAGCATTGAAACAAGAAAACCTCTAATAGAGGGTTTGGTGATGCAATAAGCATAAGTAACTTACCACAACTCTAGCAACCTCTGTAGCATTATGCACAGCAATACTTTTTGGAGTGAGTTCGGTGAGAAGCAAAATGGCAACCTAGCAACAATGAGGTAAAATTAGAGCCAATTTCCAATGAACTTAAGCAATATAGATCGAAACAGAAATATAGAAGACACATGTAAAGATCTCAACACGATGCCCTTGTCATCGTTATCAATGATAACTCAAACTTAAATAAAAGGAGAAATAACTTTTTTGTCCCTAAGTTTTGAGTATCGTTTCTATTTGGTCCCTAAGTATTAAAATGATACATGTCTGCCCCTAAGTTATGTGTTTAGTTTCCATTTGGTCCCTAAGTTTCACAATGTTATATTTTTACCCTTGAGTTTTGATTTTAGTTTTCATTTGGTCCCTAGATTTACATTTTTATCCTTGAATGACTAATGCTCGTTTTTGGTCCTTGGTATTAACTTCCAATTAATTAATCTAAAATCTTTATGCTGTCGTTTTTTAATTAAATTTAATAGTGGTGTTTAAAAAAAATTAATACATACATACATACATACATATAGGTAAGGAAATGTAAGTGGGTAAGTTTATCTGTGCATCAATTTCCAGAATATTGTTCAAGATTGGGCATTCATACATACAGTCATCACTCCAGTTGCTGCGCTAACACCAGCTTCCCCAAATATTGCAGTTGCAGCTTCAGTGACTAATGCAGTTGCCCCAATATTTACCACACTAAGTACATCAGAAGAATCTAAGATGAGCAAAAACAAACTGATAAAACGTGTTGAATTGGTTGTGACAAAGATGAAAAGAGAATTACGTTGTGCCGATAAGTATGGTTGTGAGAAATCTTGTAACATCAGTACGAAGCATCTTGAAGACACCATCTTCAGGTTCCTTTTCAGCCAATTCACGTACCTACATGAACGCACTCAGAGGTTGTCTTAGAACAAGACGTTAGCATGTACCATCAAGATGTTATAAACTCAAGCTAATCTGTAAATTTGGTTCGGTGTAATGGTCCAAGCCCGCCGCTAGTAGATATTGTCCGCTTTGGCCCATTACGTATCGTCGTCAGTCTCACAATTTTAAAATATGTTAGCTAGGGAGAGGTTTCCACACCATTATAAGGAATACGTCGTTCCCCTCTCCAACCGATGTGGAATCTTCACAATCCACCCCCCTTGAAGGGTCAACATCCTTGCTAGCACACCGCCCGTTGACTAACTCTGATACCATTTGTAATAGCTCAAGCCCACTGCTAGCAGATATTGTTTGCTTTGGCCCATTACGTATCGCCGTCGGCCTCACAGTTTTAAAACGTGTTTGTTAGGGAGAGGTTTCCACACCCTCATAAGGAATGCTTCGTTCTTCTCTCCAACTGATGTGGGATCTTCACAATCCACCCCCCTTGGAGGCCTAGAGTCCTCGCTGGCACACCATCCGTTGATTGACTCTTATACCATTTGTAATGACCCTAAACCACTAGCAAATATTGTCCACTTTGGCCCGTTACATATCGCTGTCAGCCTCACAGTTTTAAAACGTGTCTGCTAGGGAGAGGTTTCCACACCCTTATAAGAAATGTTTCGTTCCCCTCTTCAACCAATGTGGGATCTTCACAATCCACACCCCTTGGGTGCCCAACATCCTCGCTCACCGCCGGTTGACTGACTTTAATACCATTTGTAATAGTCCAAACCCACCGCTAGCAGATATTGTCCGCTTTGGCCCGTTACATATCACCGTCAGCCTCACAGTTTTAAAACATATCTGCTAGGGAGTGGTTTCCACACCCTTATAAGAAATGTTTTGTTCCCTCTCCAACTGATGTAGGATCTTCACATTGGGAAAGCTTACTAAGTCGTTTCGCGACATTAATATTAAACCCATTTTGAACTCTAAATTGAAAAACGCACTTAAAGGGGCATCACAAGCATCTATATGTTTCCATAATTTTAGGATGTGTAGGGCTGATGAGCTACATGCAACAGGCGAATGTAATTTATGAACAAAACAAGCAATTGCATTTGTATAACTCAAGTCTCAAAGCACATGTGTTTCTTAAAATGAACTGCATTGATTAGATTACCTTCCAAGGCCAAAGTGTGGTTATGGATGTCTCAGCCATAGAGAAAAACGCTGAAAGCCCCAAAAGCAAAGCCAAAATCAAACCCTGCTCCTTGAAAATCTTAAGAACCAGCAACGCCTTCGGCCACGCATCACTGAAGGTCGATATCCCCTGCCCAACAATATCCTTGCCGAAACTAACCACACCCTCCGTTGCCAAAACATTTTTACAGCCAACAACGAACACACCATAGACAATTGCAGTGAAAACAATCAAACGCTTTGCTATTTCTCTAACATAATCTTGATTCGGCTGAAGAACAATCAGGCTGTTCCAGCTCTCATTATCCCCACATCCCAACCGAGCTCCATTTGCATAAATCGTACGCAGAATGCTTCCAGAACTACGAAATTGAACACAGTTCGACAAACAAAAACTAGGGTACCGATTGTTTCCCCCGAAAATCCTTACCGGTACAGCCTTATATCGACGGCATGGCAGATGAGAAATCGATTGCCCGCCGATAGAGAAGGCGGGCAAACCCAGAGTCGAAAACTTTAGCGCCATGAACAATCTTTCAAGGATCCAAACCCAAAATTCAATGCAGAATCCAAATGGGGTCGAAACAGAGCCGACGCAGGTCCTTATAGATGCCGTCTGGAAGACATTGATTGATTCAAATGCAACGATAAAGGGATTGTTCTTCCTTCTTCTTGAATTGTGCCTACGATGAAGCCATGGCTGAATTTGGAGCTGGTAGCCTTAGAGGCACATAGAGGAGGTTTGTTTCTTCACAAACATGTTAATGGGTTGCGAGAAAGATAAATTGAGAAACGTTTGATGCGCTGAAGAAGATGGAAGCATTGATCGGATTGTTCGGTTGGGCGCTTCTGATTTGGGCTTTATGTCCTTATAGTTTTGGAAAAGATTGCTCCTTTTCTTTTTTCATTTTATTTTAGCATATATTAAAAATATTTTTCTTCTACAAAATTTATAGTATATAAAATATGTCTGGTAAATTACCTTTTTAGCCCTAGAACTTCGAGCATTAGTTCGATTCTATTTGAGCAAGCATTTGTTCACCTCTCCAACCAATGTGAGATCTCACAATCCACTCCCTCGAGGACAACTGTCCTCGCTGGTACACCACCCGGTATCTGGCTTTGATACCATTTGTAATAGTCTAAATCCACCGTTAACAGATATTGTCCGCTTTTGAGAGGTTTTCACGTCCTTATAAGAAATGTTTCGTTATTCTCTCCAACCAATGTGGGATCTCACATTAAAGATCAATCTAGTAGATTCAATAAACTAAAAAAAAAAAAAAAAAAAAAAAAAAA